>NC_054828.1:77175776-77478806 GCF_018345385.1 Vulpes lagopus
TCCATCCATCCAAAGCATCTGTAACATTTTCTTGTATATACTTGTTCACCTATCTCTGT
This sequence comes from Vulpes lagopus, assembly GCF_018345385.1. Classification (NCBI taxonomy): domain Eukaryota; kingdom Metazoa; phylum Chordata; class Mammalia; order Carnivora; family Canidae; genus Vulpes; species Vulpes lagopus. The sequence continues at coordinate 77,175,836 of NC_054828.1, forward strand.
TTCCATTGGCAGTGTAATGACTGCAAACAGTTTGGCATCTTCAGCATCTGGCACAGCACCTGGAACTAAGGAGAAGCTTATATATATGATATATTATATATATATCTCAGGGTCTGTATTCTGAACTGTAATGTGGGGTGGAAGCATTTATGAATGAAGTGATACAGTTCAGAAAAAGTTGGACAGGGAAGTCTGGAAGGGTCTAGAACCTTGAAAGTAGACACACCAAGAGTGGGGCAGTGGTCAGTAGGGGTGATAGAGCTACTCCAGGTGTTGGGAGAAAGGTCTATGAGGAAAAATGTGTGTTCAGCCAAGTGACAGATACTAGTTCAAATAAATGATGGATATCATGAGACCTCAGCAAAAAGTACAGGGTATCTCCAGAGGAGAAGAGTTGCCAGGAGTCAGAAAGTGGGATTAGTCAAGGATTCAGACAGGCAGAACTAGGAAGGCCTGACAGTGGGAAGCATCATCTTGCCATCCCCCACATCTGGCAGGGGCTTAATGAGTTTTTCTGAGTGAATAACTAGGCCCTGTCCTCCAAAGGCTTATAGTCTGATGGGGGTCTATCATATATAATCTATAAACGAAGAGGCAATCCCTCAGATAACCACTGGGTAACTGTGTCCCTAGTTTGTTTCCCGCAGCCAAACCCAGATTTTCCCAAAAGACTTTATGATACCTAAGTGATTTTGAGGAAAATACCAATAACAACATAATTCTTAAATGTTTTTCAGGTAATTTTTTCCCCATTTTGTTTCACGTGCCTCCTCACTTGCTTGCGGTTTCTTTTTAAAAAAATTTAATTCTAATTCCAGTATAGTTAACACACAATATTATATTAGTTCCAGGTGTACAATATAGTGATTCAGCACTTCCACACATCACCTGGTGCTCACCACAAGTGCCCTCCTTAATCCCCATCACCTATTTCACCCATGCCCCACCCAACTCCCCTCTGGTGACCATTGGCATGTACTCTAGAGTTAAGAGTCTGTTTCTTGGTTTGTCTCTTTCTCTCTCTTTCCCCTCCTTTGCTTGTCAGTTTTATTTCTTAAATTTCACATGTGAGTGAAATCGTGTGGTATTCATTTTTCTCTGATTTATTTCACTTGGCATGTCTCACAAATGGCAAGATTTCATTCTTTTTATGGCTGAGTAATATTCCACTGGATATGTTTACACCACATCTTCTTTATCCAGTCATCTATTAATGGATGCTTGGGCTACTTCCATAATTAGGCTATTGTAGGTAATGCTACTATAAACATCATGTTTTGAACTGTTTTTGTATTTTTTGGGTGAATAATTACCAGATCATAGTAGTGCAATTATTGGACCATAGGGTAGATTTATTTTTAACTTTTTGAGGAAACTCCATACTGTTTTCCACAGTGGCTATACCAATTTGCATTTCCAATGATGTCAGAGGGTTCCCCTTTCTCCACATCCTCACCAAAACTTGTTTTTGCTTGCAGTTTTTTTTTGGGGGGGGGAAGGGCAGAGGAAGAGAGAGAGAATCTTAAACAGGCTCCATGAAACAGAGATCATGACCTGAGCCAAAATCAAGAGCCAGCTGCTTAACTGATTGAACCACCCAGGCGTCACTTGCTTGCAGTTTCTTACCTGTCTTTGTTTCTAGTCTGGAAGAGTGAAGCTCATTTTGCACAAATGCATAGATCTGGTTTCAGTTTATTTTAAATAAAAAGAAAACGTTATTTTTAGGGCACATTTCCTTTCAATCCTGTCAATGCTCTAATAGGCCAGCCCAAGTATGCTAATACTTCGGAGACAGCTAAGTCAATGATTAATGTAAAGGGAAAAACAGTTTGGCAGGACTTAAACTCCCTAGGCCAAAGGTGGTAACAAACACAGAGAGCCAAACATGCACATTTTATAGATTGGCCTGTAGAGTAGAGACCCATGAAACCCTCATGCCACCCGAGACTTGTTTTGTTGTCTGTAATTTGGTCCTAACAGATGCTTTCCACTTAAGTTGACACAGCTGCCTCTAGAGCAATGGTCTAGGAGCAAACAGTCTTCCCCTTCAAGATCAATTACAAGGAAAGCCTTGCAGTTCTTTAATATTGCCTGCAGGTCTCCAGCAATAATCTTCTCTGAGTTGTGTAGACTAAACGAATGGTCCATATGTTATGCCATGATAGCCAAATATCTAAAGAGATGATGTGTACTCTAGTTAAAGTGTTAGCACTGAGCCTTACTACAGATGTCTTATTAAAAATAATCAGCTCAAAAAAATAATCAGCTCAGTTAAAAAATTAATTAATTAATTAATTAATTAATTAAAATAAATTAAAAACCAGCTCAGGAAGGAAGGGAAAAGTTCCTCCATGGCCATCCTTACATCTGCCTTTGGTTTTGCTCTTGCATTCAGAAAGTGAAAGGTCCTAAAGCCTTGAAAACAAGGAAGTGATGCAGAGCATTTTCTCATGTGCATGTTGGCCATGTCTATGTCTTCCTCTGTGAGATTTCTCTTCATGTCTTTTGCCCATTTCATGATTGGATTGTTTGTTTCTTTGCTGTTGAGTTTAATAAGTTCTTTATAGATCTTGGATACTAGTCCTTTATCTGATACGACATTTACAAATATCTTCTCCCATTCTGTAGGTTTTGTTTCCCATTCTTTTAGTTTTGTTGACTGTATCCTTTGCTCTGCATCACTTGCCATCAGGGAAATACAGATCAAAACCACAATGAGATACCACCTCACACCAGTGAGAAAGGGGAAAATTAACAAGGCAGGAAACCACAAATGTTGGAGAGGATGCGGAGAAAAGGGAACCCTCCTGCACTGTTGGTGGGAATGTGAAGTGGTGCAGCCACTCTGGAAAACTGTGTGGAGGTTCCTCAAAGAGTTAAAAATAGACCTGCCCTACGACCCAGCAATTTCACTGTTGAGGATTTACCCCAAAGATACAGATGCAATGAAACGCTGGGACACCTGCACCCCGATGTTTCTAGCAGCAATGTCCACAATAGCCAAACTGTGGAAGGAGCCTTGGTGTCCATCGAAAGATGAATGGATAAAGAAGATGTGGTTTATGTATACAATGGAATATTACTCAGCCATTAGAAACGACAAATACCCACCGACAAATACCCACCATTTGCTTCAACGTGGATGGAACTGGAGGGTATTATGCTAAGTGAAATAAGTCAATCAGAGAAGGACAATCATTATATGGCCTCATTCATTTGGGGAATATAAATAATAGTGAAAGGGAATAGAAGGGAAGGGAGAAGAAATGGGTAGGAAATATCAGAGAGGGAGACAGAACATGAAGACTCCTAACTCTGGGAAACGAACTAGGGGTGGTGGAAGGGGAGGAGGGCGGGAGTTCGGGGTGATTGGGTAACGGGCACTGAGGGGGGTACTTGATGGGATGAGCACTGGGTGTTATTCTGTATGTTGGCAAATTGAACACCAATAAAAAATAAATTTATTATTTAAAAAAATAAATAAATTGCTGCTCCCTTACTCTTATTCCCACCCTCCCCCAAAGAAAAAAATTTTCCTGTTTTGTGAGAACAGACATCTGTGTAAGAGCAATAAAAACAGTCTTCCCTCTTGTGGATTAAAAAAAGAAGAAGAAAAAGAAAACAAGGAAGTGCTTTTCCTACAGGCTAAATCTTTTACAAACATATTCATAAAGAGACTATCTCAGAGAGTCATTTGGATCTTTATATTGAGGACTTCATTTAGCCAAATTCCAGAAAAAATCTTGATAATTGGGAGGCACAGTCCAGGGCATCTGCCAGATCTGAAAATGAAATTAAAAGTTTTATGGGGATCCCTGGGTGGCGCAACGGTTTGGCGCCTGCCTTTGGCCCAGGGATCCTGATGACCCGGGATCGAATCCCACGTCAGGCTCCCGGTGCATGGAGCCTGCTTCTTCCTCAGCCTGTGTCTCTGCCTCTCTCTCTCTCTCTCTCTCTGTGACTATCATAAATAAATTAAAAAAAAAATAAAAATAAATAAATTGTTCAGCTTTATATTAAAAAAAAAAATAAAAAATAAAAGTTTTATGTATACTTCACACCCACCAGAATGGCCAAAATCGAAACAAAACAAAAACAAAAAACAGTAGATATAAAGCAACTGGAACTCTCAAACATTGTTTAGGACATTCTAAATTCCATGATCACTTTGGAAAACTGTTTTGAGAGTATCTTCAAAGGTTGAGCATACATATATGCCCTATGACCTAGCAGCCAAGACACTCTTAGATGCCTACCAAAATGCACGTGGTAGAAAGACCATGGCAGCACTATTCATAAGAGCCTGAAACTGGAAATAACACAAATGCCCAGGGGGAAATAGAATGGATAAATAAATAGTGGTATATTTGCAACAAAATTCCTTACGGCAATGACAATAAATAAACTACAACCTCTGCAAAACCACATGGGTGAACCTTGTAAGTGTAATGTTGAGTGAAAGAAGGAAAGCAAAAGAGTTATAGGGATTTCTATTTACATAAAATTCAAGGACAGACAAAATTAATGTACAGTGTTAGAAGTCAGGATAGTGGTTACCCTCAGTGGGGGGGACAGTGACTGGCTGGGGGCACAAGGTGGGCTTCTGGGATGGTAATAACATTTTATTTCTTCATCTGGATTTTGACTGCACAGATGTGTTCTCTTTGGGAATCTTCATTGGGCTGTACACCTGTGACTACTGTGCTTTTCTGTAAGTATGCGTATTTCAATGGAAAGTTTGCTTTAAAAAGAAATACAATATGATTGTAGTCTGTATGTCCCGAGCTTTATTAGGCAGTTTATGTAATTAAAGCTAAGGGTCAGATTTATAGTAATAATCAAAATCCTGATCCTTCAGCCCACAACTGCTGACTAGCTGGAAGGCTTTTGTTTTTCCTCACTGTTTGTTTCTCTATTTCTGAGAATTCCCAGAAATGTATGATTTTAGTGGAATCACCAGGTGGTTGATCCCTCTGAGATTTCCAGAAGTCAGACCATCACCTCATATAGAGTCAGAGCTCCTGCAGACCCTCTCTTCTGTTGTCCACTGTCACTTTGATCACCTCTGGGTCCTGGTCTTGTCACTGCGTCCTTCTCTGGACATCAGAGTCTCTCTCCCAAAAATGAGTGAAAATATCAGTGAGGGTGACAAAACATGAGAGACCCTTAACTCTGGGAAATGAACAAGGGGTAGTGGAAAGGGAGGTGGGCAGTGGGTTGGGGTGACTGGGCGGTGGGCACTGAGGGGGGCACTTGGCGGGATGAGCACTGGGTGTTATGCTAAATGTTGGCAAATTGAACTCCAGTAAAAATAAATAAAAAAATAAAAAAGAGTCTCCCTCCCAGTCTTCTGTGCTATCTTCTCCCTGGCCACAACATCCAGATGTCCAGTTCTTTTAGGAAGATCCCCATAGCTGCATTCTGTGAGTCCTTAGATATACATTCCTAGACTTTCCACCACAGCTCTGTCCTCTCAGGACTCACAGGTACCCTGGGAATGATGGGAGATTGGGAGGAGGGGTAGAAATAACTATTCTACATTATGTCTTGAACAGCTGCCCTTTCTAACTCCAGATACTACTGCTCAGACCCCATCCTAGATATACTTTCTTATTCAAGATCATAGGGGTCAGATGAGAGTCCCTACTGTTCTACCTCCCTCAGGGTTCTCCAGTTCACTAGATAACTTGTATGTTTCTGAACACCAATTACAGACAGGGTTCTAATTCTTTCCAACCAGTAGGGTAACCAATTCATTCCAATGTGCCCAAGATTTCCCCAGTTTTAGCATGGAAAGTCCCACGCTCCAAAAGCCTTCTCAATCCCAAGCAAACCAGAATGGTTCGTCACCCTACTAGTCTGGCTTCTGGGTCCCAGAATGGGTTCCACCAGAGACAGCTGGACATCCATTAAGCAGCTGTGAAGCAGCTGATCCATCCAGAGCACACACAGGTCCTTTAGAAAACACTGTTGCGGGATCCCTGGGTGGCGCAGCGGTTTGGCGCCTGCCTTTGGCCCAGGGCGCGATCCTGGAGACCCGGGATCGAATCCCACGTCGGGCTCCCGGTGCATGGAGCCTGCTTCTCCCTCTGCCTGTGTCTCTGCCTCTCTCTATCTCTCTGTGACTATCATAAATAAATAAAAATTAAAAAAATATTTAAAAAAAAAAAAAAAAAAGAAAACACTGTTGCTTATCTCTATAAGCAAGCCTATTGGCTAGACCTTGACAAGAAAATTGAGAAATTGAGAATTAAAAAAAAAAAAAAAACTGGGATCTACAGTCAATTGAAGAATCTGTCCTAAACTTGGGTAGATGCAGTTCTTCCTGGCCAACATGAAACATGTCTAGCCAATTCTTGAAGAGTCTGGAGCTGGAGCATCTTCTGGCTTTTCAGGAGACGCTTTCCACATTCATAAAGGCAAGAGTCACAGGAAAGTGAGCCAGATGATCAGAAAGTGAGCCACAGATTATCACCAAAGAAGGGTAATTGGACACTGGCTGTGGACAGCTCAAGTTTTCTGGAGATCCATCAGGAAAGATGCTGGGATCAAATGGAAGATCCAAATCTTTACAATGGGTATCAACCAAGCAGAGAAAATTCTTATTCCATTAGCTGCAGAGTGACATAAACAAGAGGTTGAATTGGCTGAAGTGCATTCAGTTGGGAGACTCACTGTCATTAGACAAAGCTAAAGAATAATAAAACAGTAACTAGCACATTGTTCTCAGATAACTCACTGGGAGCATGTTGATTTTAAGTAGTGATCTTTAAACACATCCAAGTGAGGAACAATCTGAAGTCAAACTACTCTTTACCAAAACCAAAAACAATAATAACAATAGAAAAAATACCCTCTCTTCACAAAAAAACATAAAATACTACTATATTAAATGTTGCCTACTGGAGTATTTTTGTGCTGATATGAGATTCTAATATAAGTGATAAACAGTTATGGATAGAATCAAGCATTTTCCCATTAACTTAATTTTTTCTTCTGGGGAAAATGACACCATTTGGTTCAAAGTCAGTGCAAAAAAACCTTCCTGTTTATGGAAAAAGTAGGAGCTGAATTTGAGAACCAGACTTTAAGGAACAAGAAAGACTCTTAGGATTGGTACTCAACTTGCTTTAGACCTGTTTTTCTTTTTTAAAGCCTTTTCTTTTTCCGGACCTGTTTCCTTAAGTTAAACATTTCCTATCACAATCTTGGTTTTGCTCTTCATTTACCTTGCAAATACCATCATTCAAATAGTTCAAAGATGAATCAGATGTGCAACTTTTTGAGATTTTACTGAATGGAACAAGAGCTGGTTTCTTTCCTTTCACATGGTCCTGCTTACTTGGTGCCCCTTATGTTTCTAGTTCTTTCCTGGATGACTGCCCAAGGATTTGAGGGTGACTGTATAGACTCTGCAGTGCCGTGACTTGGTCCCAGAGTCAACAAACCTCATTTGGCAACTAAGGAAGTGACTTTTCATCAAGGAGGGAAAGGCATAATGAGCCAGCTGTAAATGAGTGTCTCTTGACTCCAACTGATGAATTAGGTAAAGAACTACAAGGTCATCCCTGGTTTCGCATATTAGCTGGAAGACTGCTTAGCCTAGAGCAATATCAAGCTCAATTAGAACACTTTTGCAGCAGGATAACTTTTAGTGAACTGGGCTGATGGTTTTTTGCTGTAGTTCAATTCGTTACAGTGTTGGCAATCGCTATAACTGTGGGAGTGGGCAAATCTCCACTGTGTGCTCTGGTAACCTTCTCTGTGTCCAGCTCCAGCACCTAACCTCTCTTTCTACACTTTCACTTCACGAAGTCCTTAACCATTTCTTTTTAAATTTCCTTTGGAAGAGAACCATCTGAGTTGCTAATCAAATATGGTCATATGTGAGGAGACTTGTAAAGAGTAGACTGCTTACAAGTTATTTTCACCTTGATTAATCCTAGTTGGAATAGTCAGACTGAATACACCAAGTTCTGTAAATCTCCATCAGGGGGCACCCGTTCATTTCAAATTCTCGATGCAGTTCTATTCCAAATTCGGCAGGTGGGTTTCCAGTGCTTTTTTCTTAACCTTGAGAGGCAAGAAAAGGGAGAGTATTGCTTCATGTCCTCTCAGCCTAGAGACTGGACTTGGCTATCATTTATGATTAGACCAGAAAGATCCCTTTCCTTTATGCCTTTAGCAAATAATACCCTAAATGATATATTAGTTTAGAAGCCCATTTTTATGGGAAAATATTATGGTCAGCACTGCAGAAAAAGAAGTGATGAAGAATAGGCATATGTATCAACTACATCAGAGTGTGGTAATGGGGGGAACAAGATACTGTGAGAGCAAAAGTCATTGGCAGATGCAGGAACAGTTATTTAAAGTCTATCTTGTTCTAGATGTTTTATAGATATTATTTTACTTAATCCTCGATAAGAGGGGCTAGCAAACTATGACCCACAAGTCAGAATTGACTGGCTGACTGTTTTTGTAAGTAAAATTTTACTGGAACATGACCACATTCATTTGTCTATGTATTTCAGTGTGCCTTCACTGGATGACAGCAGAGATCATTTGGCGTATATTGTCTCAAGGATTTACAATCTGGCTCATAACAGAAAGGGTTTGCTGACTCTTGCTCCATAACCATGTGAGATGGGAGTTTTTTGCATTTCACTGATGAATAAATGGAAACTCAGAAAAACTAAGTACCTAGCCAAAGACATACTGATAGTAAATGACACATCTAGACCTTGACTCAGAGGCAACTTTCTTTCCAAATCGCTTGCTTTCTCTGCCCTAAGCGTACAACAACCTCCCGGTTTGTCAAGTGCCCACATAGGCTTGGTATTTTATCTTGTGGATCTCATTTCTTATAATGAACTCAAACTACTTTGCATTGTTTTTGGGAATCTGTACAATCTAATTTCAGCTTGCCTGTCTTGTCTCACTCCCGCTCCTACCCTTGGTGAGTGTAGACAGAGTGGAGCTGGTGCTTCCACTGCTCTCAAACATACCTTTCACTTCCTTACTCCATGCTTCCGTTTTTTGATTCCACTGTCTCCAGGTAAATACCCTCCCTTGCTCTTCAGATACTGTCTCCAGGAATCCTGCCCTGACTGCACATTCAAAAGTGATCTCTCCCTCTTCCATCCTGGAGAGCAGTTCTTCCTGTTGCTTTAGCATTTATCATATGCTGCCTTGAATGATATTTTAGATATGCACTCTTATCTTCTACAGGATGTTGTAAACTTCCTGAGTGTGAGGACTGTACACACCCCGCTCCACACCCTGGTAAACTGTATCATCCAAGTTGGTACAGCGTAATGGCAGGCCCATTTGATTGATGAGCATTCTTGCAGAGGAAACAAACTCTGTTCACCCTTCTATGCAACTTAACATGCAACTGAAGTACAATACTAGCATCTGGGTATGGGGTATAAAATGTGATAAAATGAAGAAAACTGGGGAAGAGTTGCGAAGAGATAAGCATCCTTCCCTTATTATTATTATTTTTAATCTAGGGCTGCATGATTAGATTTACCTTCAGGTACCTTTCCTAGAACAACATAGTGATTAGCAGCCTGAGGTCTGGAATCAGACCTGGGTTTGAAATCTAACTCTATTACTTACCAGCTCTGTGGCTTTGGGCAGGTTACTGAGCCTCTCTGAGCTTCAGTGTCCTCACATTTACAATAGAAAAAGTAGTCATGCCTAATTGATCTGTGATGAGGAATAAATGAAAAGATATATTTAAAGCTGCATTTAAACATACACCCTAGCACAGTCTCTGGCACATATGAATCTCTTAATAATCACCAGCCATTACTTTTCCAAAGCTCTGTCCCTAGGGGGGCACTGGATCTAAACATTTAGGACTGACTGGACCCTGTCCACCTACTGCTATGCATTAACCATCCTTCCTGACTGTGTCATCAAACAACACCACAAAATGGCCCACTGGGATCTGAGGGGTTACCAAGAAAGTAGATGATGAATACCCTGCCCACAGCACCTGTATTTTAATAGAGATGCAAGAAGCAGAAACACAGATATTTCATCTCGTCCTCTTCTCTCCAAACACCATTTACAGCAGACATGTGGTTTCAAACTGGAGACAAAATTGAGAAACAGTCATGCATCTTAGTCTGCTAGTGTAATGCCTCAGGGTCTCTTGAGTAGGAAACTCTCCTTGGAAACAATAGGTTCCTTCATTTGCCACCTCAAGAGAATTTAGTAACTCATTTTTGCTCTGTTGTTACCTTGGGGCTGGAGGTTAGTCCCACTCACCTATTCCTTTCTCCCCTAAACTTCCTCAGCTGTTTATTGGTCCAGGACACACTTGAGTTTTCAGATTTAAAAACTGACTCTACTGTAGGATTTGGGTTGATGTAAGCAATAATATAGATGGAGAAGCTACTGGTATTAATCATGGGCATTGAATCCAGCCTGATTCCTTGAACTCTGGCTTCACAGCTCCTGTCTCTTTCCCACTGTACTTGGTCAGACAATTTTTCAATATGGTCCTTGGAAACATCTGGTGTTTTCTGGTACCTGTGAGCCTTTATCCCTGGCTTCTAATTACAATTGCATTCTATATGTAGCTGTCTGAATTCTTAGAATAGTTATTACCCTGGCTTCTGTGCCTTCAAAACTTTTCACGTAATCTTTAACTTAGAGACCCCAGCCTGGCACATACCCTTGTTCTGATTTCCCCACATCTTTAAATGGAGTCAACCCAAATATTCTAACAGATGTATGTCAGGGCACAATCTCAATTAACTGGCCTCCTCCCACCAGGCGTTGCATTTCACTCATCCTCAAAAAAATAAATAAACAAATAAATAAGTCTTCATATAAGATATAAAGGCTCTCCATAATTCTTCCACTTATTTTTAATGGGCACACAGGTTGACTGGTTCCTTTTTCAGTTGACCTTTTAAGGCTGTTAAACTGGTTCGTTTATATTCAACAGCCAAAGCAAATGACCATGAGTAAAATCTCATAGGAAAAAAAAAGTGCACGATTTTATCTCTAGAGTTACAGATTAGGTCCCAGGCAGGAGAACATGCAGGTACAATGAAAGCACATAAGACCCAACGACACTGGGACAGAATTTCCCATTTTGTGGGCTGGTGTGGGTAATCTCAATAAATAATTGTAAGTGTAAATGATTAAAGCAGCTATTAAAGAGTCCATTGGTAATGGATTAAGTGCCTCTAGGAGCAGCCAGAAGAAATAGAAGCTCATATGATGAATCTTGAAGTAGGAGAAGGAAGCAAAGTAAGCAAAATAAGAGAGTGTCCCATGAAGTCCTGGACCAGAAAGGATTTCTGGCTGATAGTTAATCGGAAGTTAAACCAGGAACTAAGTACAGCTGGAGTACTAACGATAGGACCAAGGAAACTACTTTGGGAGGCAGGACCAGGAAGAGGCTTAGGGGGTTTGTGGAGGAGAGCCCACAGCACCGGCAACAGACCAAGACTGACCTCCACACTGGGAAAACATGAACTCTGCATCTGCTCTGGGCCATGCACATGTGGTTGCTGAGTAGTTACCCTGAATTCTGCAGAAGAGATAGGGGAGAGCTACAGTCCTCCAGGTGCTTCTGAACTTACTCCGTTCCCAGTGCAGCATGGGCACTCAGTGCTGGAGGCAGGTGAGGATAAGCATGAGGTGAGATTCCTGCCCTGAGAAGCTTCAAGTCTAGTTGGGGAGACAGAATCAATAATTTGCAGAAAACATCTCATAAATCAATGAAAACAGTATAAAATAGAAAGCAAGGGGGCCTGGATGGCTCAGTCTGTTGGGCATATGCCTTCCACTCAGGTCATGATCCTGCGGTCCTGGAATTAAGCCCCACATCAGGTTCCCTGCTCAGTGAGGAGCCTGTCTCTCTCTCTCTCTCCTTCTGCCCCTCCCTCTGCTCATGTACTTTCTTTCTCTCTCAAATAAATAAATAAAATCTTAAAAAACAGAATGTAGCCTATCAATAGATGAATGGATAATGAAGATGTGGTGTGTATATACACGATGGAATGTTGCTTAGCCATAGGAAGAATGAGATGTTGCCATTCACAACAACATGGATGGACCTAGAGGAGATAATGGTAAGTGAAATGAGTTAGACAGAGAAAGACAAATACCATATAACTTCACTTACATGTGGAATATAAAAAGCAAAACAAATGAACAAACAAAAACAGTAGAAAACACAGAAAACAAACTGGCTTTTACTAGAGGGGAAGTGGGTGGGGTGACAGGCAAAATAGGTGAGGAAGATCAAGAGGTACAAACTTCTACTTATAAAAAAATAAATGACAGGGATGAAAAGTACAGCACAGGGAATATAGTCCATAATTTGTAGTAGTGTTGTATGGTGACACTTTTCACCATGGTGTGACCAGGTGGTGAGAACATTTGTGGCAAACATCGAGTGATGTATAGAATTGTTGAACCAACATGCCAAACACTTGCAACTAATGTAACATTGCATATTGATTGTATTTTAATTTTAAAAATCTGAATAAAATAGTGCGAGTGGTCTGTGGTGCTTAGGACTCTAGGCATTTGGGGTGGGAAATGTGATAGTGGAAAGAGCAAAGAATGTACAGTGAAAAACAGACTGTCAGGGTAAAAGAACTGAACCCAGCCAACAAACTGAGGCCGGGAGGACAAATCTAGACCCTGGATCATTTGGCGTCCCTTCAAATTCATAGCCTTTAATAGGGAGGGCTGGTGAGCATTGATGATTAGTTCCATTAAGAAAAACCAAATCTCTCTTTATGCTCAAATAAAGGGATCTGTTACATGTACTAACTACAGCAGTATATTTTTACTTGTTTGAAATTATCTTTTGCAGCACAGTTTTCCTGACACCTGTAACTGGAAAGCATTAGTCACTCACACTCACCAAAGGCAGAGTTAACTTACTTGGATATAATTGCACAGTCTTGTTCAAGTTATGTTTCCTAAAAAAAAAATATTTCTCCTAAATCACTGTGGGAGTAGCAGGACCACCCATGGTATGTGAAGAGTGACTTTTCATTTTTTATCTAAATACCTTGTTGTTCTAATTCCTTAATAGCAAGGATGTAATTACACTTCTCTTGTATCATCTATAACATGAGTATAGCTTTTTACATTTCCTTTTATTAATTTATTTATTGACTTTGATATCCATAAAACGTTACATTTCTACAATCTTTGTTCTCTCTTCAGCTTTCATTTCCAATTACATGACTCCGTGGGAGATATAATCAAGGGATTAAAATTTATACTTCAAAAAATCTCTTATTCTCTGTGCTTTGTCATATACCGGTTTCAGAATTCAGCTGCCAGCCTTAGGCCTTCTTGGGATTAGGACAAGACTCTAGTTACATCAAGGAACATACATGTACACATCACAGAAAATCTCAACTAAGGTAAATCCACAGACCTGGGAGTGTTTTCGTATTTTTATCCAAGGACATCTTCTTGAGTGAGGATAGAAACAATTTATGTTTCATCACAACTTATGTTTCATCACTTGTGTTGAGAGTATTGGTGGAAATCTGAGTTAAATGGCACTGAAACTCTGATTAATTCCTGGGGTGTTTTATGTCTCTGTGGATTGCGGCCTGGGGCAGCTGACTCTGCCCTCCTGGCTCTTACTTTGTCACCATACTCATGTCACTGAAACCCTAAGCCTCCGTTTCCTCATCTGCATGGAGATTAATATCTATGAAGTCTACCTCATAGGGTCACTTGAAGTTCGGATGAAATAATGAATGTGAAAACATTCTGGTAAATTGGACAATGTTGGCTTTTTCTAGGCTATTATTTTGTGAGAGGGAGAGAATGTTGCTATATATACATAAGTTTATTTTTATTGGTGTTCAATTTGCCAACATATAGAATAACACCCAGTGCTCATCCCATCAAGTGCCCCCCTCAGTGCCCGTCACCCAGTCACCCCCAACCCCCACCCACCTCCCCTTCCACCACCCCTAGTTCATTTCCCAGAGTTAGGAGTCTTCCATGTTCTGTCTCCTTGAGAGGGAGAGAATGTTAAATTGCACAAGAAATACTCCAATGAGAATCCCAATTTACAGCATTACTTGGCTTTTCATCAAATGCTCCTTTGAACCCATGATTAAGAATGTATAAGCTAAAAAAAAAAAAAAAAGAATGTATAAGCTAGTAGAGTGCTACTGTAAAGAGCAATGACATGGGAATATGTGATTCTAGGTCAAGCCCCCAGCACTGCACCACACTGAGTTGTAAAATCGCTTAACTTCTTTAGTTTCTTTATCTGTAAGATGAGATGTTTGGGCAAAAATCTTTATATATTCTACAAGTATTAAAACCATGGTTTAAGACTTCTAAGATACTCAGGATTTGCTGAAATATGCCTAGTGCAAGCTCACGGACCTGTCTTCTTCACTGAGGTATCCTCTGGTATCATATACTAGGCCTGATATATAGTAGGTGCTCCATAAATATATGTTGAACTTAAGAATGACAGTTCAATCAGAGTAGTAACTGACTTGTAAGAGTAATTTCATATTTATTTTAATGCAATTCTATTCCTTTCAACAGAGATGAATGGTTAAACATGTAACTCCATGTAGTTAATAAGTAATACTTTTCTAACACATTAAATGAATCCACAAATCCAAAAACAAATGATTTGAATTTTGACTTGAAAAAAAGTCATCATGTCTTGAAAGGGATATAATATTTAAACTCAGGATTTTCTGGAACTTAGTTCCATTGCCTTGTTTATGTGCTTTCTTCTAGCACTAAACATTAAGATCTATAATAGCTAACTTAATTTCTATTCCTCCCTGTCTCCACCTTCACTCTCTCCTCCTGACCTCATTTGGCCTTCCAAGATGTTCTGCAATGGGTGCCATACTTGTTTCTGGGCTCTGAGTCCTTGCACTTAGGATTCCTTTGATCACCTCCCTCCTTTCCTCTGTCACCTGGCTAACTCCTACTGCCCCTTTCAGGTATGGCTTGAAACTTTTTCAGAAAATGATTCCTGACCCCTAAGCCTGGGTTAGGTGCCAGTATACCCTGAACGTTTCTCTAATGCAACATGTCTGCATCATATCATTTATCACACTAGATTGTCACTAGACCATTAAAGTGAAGCAGATAAGTCACAGACACTGGAGTTATGCTGCTGGGCTTCAAAGCCCACTAGTAAGGTGAGATGGCAGGAATGTCTCATACAAACTGCCTCATAGGGTGGGCTGTCCATAGAATTAAATGACTGACAGATTCCTGTATGGAAGAACACAGCTTGACACACAGTATCATATAATGTTTGCTGATTCTGGTTTAAATTTTATTATCCATTTGGTCAACTCAAGCCCATAAGCTCCTTTAGAGTCAGAGCCATTTTTTATTCACTGTGGTATCCTAGCACTGTAAAGGCTCTGCAAATATTTGTTGAATAAGTGTATTTTTCTTTTCTGTTTCATTGAAGCCATATTGGGGAACCCTCTTGCTTGATCGGAGATGATAAACCTACTGATGAAGCCAGAAGGATCAAAGAGAAAAAGGTGATGAGTGGCGCAGGCGGGGAGGGTACCAGCCAAGTCGGCTGAAGGCTTAATACACCCTTATTCAGAAGAGGATATAGTTTTGGTAACACCATTTAAAAAGCTGTGACTAGTGGTAAATTACAGAAAAATGATTATGGCAATGGAAGTGAACATTGCTGTTGAGTGTATGTTTCTTTATGTCTATAAAGAAAATAAAGCAATTTAACCCCACTTCCTCATTCAACCTATAAGGGCTGAGTTATGTTCTTTCCAGTCTGTCTACCCTTATAGATGCTTTCTTTTCCAGGCTGTCTCATTAACCCTGTGCTGCATCCACTGTCCATACTCTTCCACATGGCTCACAGTGTCATTCAGGGCCTGGCCAAACCTAATTCTCTAGCCTTTGTCACATTGCAGGGCTATCCTGCCCCACCCTCTCCGCTGTGGCACCTCGGTCTTTGTCCTCACTGGAAGTGCTCAGAAAACCTACTTCTCAAAGACTCAGCTGTGGTGTCACCCCTGGGAAAGCAATTTCTGACAATCTCAGTTTCTTCTGTGCCTGGATTCCTTCAGATAAGCAGAGTTATTTCCTTGTATGGTTATTGATCTCCCACCAGATTACCATCAGGACCTATGCTGTCGTTTTGGTGTCCCCAATGCTGTGCGCCATGCACAAAAGGTGCAGGTATACACCAACACAGGAATGAATACAAGCATGGGTGGGGAGGGCTGTTGGGTGGGACTTCCTGGCTCTGTCCTTCACACTCCCACACTGAATGTTCTTAAATTCAGACTCTGAGACTTACTTCTGAATAACTTTGGACTAATATAGCCTCTCAGGGCCTCCTTATTTGTGAAATAGGGATTATTTGTGAATGCTAAATAAATAGATGGTTCCTGGTTTATAATGAATTCCATGTAGATGAACTTATCATCTACAAATAATTGTTTGTTTCTTCTTTCTTAATGTTTATACCTTTGATTTTCTTGTCATGTTGGGTTGGGATAGATTTCCAGTGTCATCTTGAAGAGTAGCACCAATATTGGATATTCTTCTGCTTCTAATCTTAGAGAGGGGGCATCTAAAGTTTCTCTATTTAATCAGTTACAGATTTGTTTTAAAAACTTAGTGAACTAAATGTCTTTCTAGTTTTTGGAGTACAGAGGCTGTTGAAGTTTATACCTTGGTCTATATTCACCTGTTTCCTATGACTCATAATTTATTTTCTTCCTCTCCTGATCCTTAAGGGGTAAGAGTTTCCAGGCTATTTGAAGCCCAGCAAGGAAACAAAGTCTTGTGCTCATGCTAGGGGAAACATTTGTAGGAGGTGGACTATTTTAGACCTAGCCCTCAGCTAAATTAATCCCAGCAAAAAACATCCCCTTCTCCTCCCTCTATTTCCCTTGATCAGGTGGAAAATACTCTCATTTTCCTCATCTCCGAATTCTCCTCTAGGAAATAAGATAGTCTTTGATATCTGCGTATTTTATACTTTAATGAAGTCTTCATTTTTACACATTATACTTTCATAAGAAGTTTACTGTAAAAGAGTATCTCTAAGAGAAGTTGTTCACATTGAACATTAATGCTCTTCACAGGTGCTTAGAAAATATTTCCTCATTAAGAGCATTCACCAAGTAACTTCTGAATTCCTGCTATAAAAGCTGAGCACTATGCTAGACTCTTGGGACAAAACTATGAATCAGAGAAACACTGACTGTACTCACGGAGTTTCCATGCTACCTGCAGGAGGGAGACAAAACACAGGAAAAAAAAGTTTCTTAATGTATTTCAAACATGAGGAAAACAAAGGACTGAGATAAAGAAGGGGGGTTTACTGTAAATAGAGTGGTCTGAGAAGGTCTCTATAACAGGTATAGGGTGGGAAGCAGCTATCCACAAAAAGATTGGGACTGGCAGTGGAGAGCTGGCTCTGGGCAGAAGAAGAAGAAAGGCCCCGATGTGGGAATCTTAAGTTTTAGGCCTGAAGAAGCAGCAGTTCAATGTTACCAGAAAACAAAATAAAACAAAACATAAGAACAAAAAATGAAGCTGTGTGTTAACTATTAATAAACAAACCAAGTTACACAATAACTGTAAGGGTTGAAAATCTTTTTTTTTTTTTTTTTAGTTTATTTATTTTTCAGCAAACATCACTACAAGGATGAGAACATGGCTGCTCTCTCTCAAATCAGACACTGGCCGATCCTTGTGTTCTGTGTCATTTCAACCCTTGACAGTGGTCAGTTTCCCATACACTGTCCTAACCAGCCTGGATGATGGAATTGGAGAGCTGGCACTGGCAACAAGTGGTCTCTACTGAGAAAAAGAACACTTCACTAGAATGAAGCTGGACTGTTCTCTTACACCAGACACAAAGATACACTCAAAATGGTTGAAAGATCTGAATGTGAAACAAGAATCCATCAAAATCCTAGAGGAGAACACAGGCAACAACCTTTTGGAAGTTGGCCACAGCAACTTCTTCAAGACACATGTATGACGGCATGGGAAACAAAAACAAAAATGAACTATTGAGACTTCATCAAGATAAAAAGCTTCTGCACAGCAAAGGAGACAGTCAACAAAACTAGAAGACAACCTACAGAATGGGAGAAGATATTTGCAAATAACATTTGAGATAAAGGGCTAGTATCCAAGATCTATAAAGAACTTATCAAAGTCAACACCCAAGAAACAAACAATCCAGTCATGAAATGAGCAGAAGACACGAACAGACATTTCACCAAAGAGGACATACACATGGCCAACAAGCAGATGAAAAAATGCTCCGCATCACTTGCCATCAGGAAATACAAATCAAAACCACAATGAGATACCACCTCACTCCAGTAAGAATGGCTAAAATTAACAGAACAGAAAACAACAAATGTAAACGAGGATGTGAAGAAAGGGAAACCCTCTTGCACTGTTGGTGCGAATGCAAACTGGTACAGCTACTCTGGAAAACAGTGTGGAGATTCCTCAAGAAGTTAAAAATAGAGCTACCCTATGACCCAGCAACTGCACTACTGGAGATTTACCCCAAAGATACAGATGCAGTGAAATGCTGGGACACCTGCACCCAATGTTTCTAGCAGCAATGTCCACAATAGCCAAACTGTGGAAGGAGCCTCGGTGCCCATCGAAAGATGAATGGATAAAGAATATGTGGTCTATATATACAATGGAATATTACTCAGCCATTAGAAAGGATGAATACCCACCATTTGCTTTGACATGGATGGAACTGGAGGGTATTATTATACTGAGTGAAATAAGTCAATTGGAGAAACAACCATCATATGGTTTCACTCATATGTAAAATATAAGAAATTGTGAAAGGGACTATAAGGGAAAGGAGGGAAACTGAGTGAGGAAAAATTAGAGAGGAGGACAAACCAGGAGAGACTCCTAATTCTGGAAAATAAAGGGTTGTGGGAGGGGAGGAGGGTGGGAGGATGGGTGACTGGGTGACAGGAACCAAGGAGGGCACAGGATGAGATGAGCACTGAGTGTTATATGTTGGCAAATTGAATTTAAATAAAAAATATTTTTTAAAAAGAACACTTCACTGATACTCTGTCCAGGTGAGTTCACCTTTGCCACCTGCTCCCCTCCCTCTTTCCTAAGTATTTTGCCACAAGAAATACCCCCCCCCCCAAAACTCAAAATCTCTGAGTTTAGTTAGAACTAATTCTGCTGAAGTGGGTAGACATCCACTTCAATTAGATTAATAAATAAGCACAGTCATGGTTGGGGACGTTTAATAACTGACCAGTACAGGGATAGGTTAGGAATGTCTGAATTTAAGACCTCAGATAAGCTTCTCTCTCTCTTTATTTTGATGCCACATTCAGGTTCCAGCCTCTAGCCTCTAGCCTCCAGCCTCCAGCCTCCAGCCTCAGCATCTTGAGATTTATGTAGTCTTTTCAATCAGAAGTTTCAATAGAGAAAGAGGGCTTCTTTAACCTTAGCTTCTGGATCAGTTGCCCGCTCTGAACCAACCACCAGCCTGTGCCACGTGGGAGAGCTAACCGGCCAACTGGGTTCCAGACCTAGCCCTTTGTCTTCAGGACAAAGAGGGAGAAGTGGGGAAGGTAAAAGGCTCTTCCAGACAAGACTAAAATTGAGAGACGGATAGTCCCTCAGAAGGAAAATTAGGGCATTTGTTATAAGAAGGGAAACAACCTGAGCCATCCAAAAATAATAGCTCTGCACTGCAGTCCATCTCTTGGCTTCCTTTCTTCCATACACATGATTTTTAAAATGCCCCCACTTAATAGCGTATAATGATTCTATGCATGCATGAAAATGTACTCACCCACACTCCAAAGAGAGAGAACTTTATTTTGGGTCTAGCACCTAATCCCTGACCTTTAAGTGATCTTTCTTTCTATCTGTCTGTCTGTTTATTTACTTGAGAGAGAGAGCTCAAGGGGGAAAGGGAGAAGCAGACTCCCCACTGAGCAGGTTACCCAATGTGTAGCTTGATCCCAGGACCCCGGGATCATGACCTGAACTGAAGGCAGACACTTAACTGACTGAGCCACCCAGGTGCCCTAGTTATTTCTGTTCTCTTGGATAGCTCACAGTGAAACTACAAATCTGATGACTCCCCACACAATCGGTCTAAAGTGGTAGAAGGAAAAATATAGCAACTCCTACTTTGAAAGTAAAGGAAAGGGAAAATAATAACCAGTGAGACTGTCCTATAGGATGCATTAAATTCTGCTAAATAGAAATAGCAAGAATTACCTGCCGTGAAAGGAATTGAGTTGTTGGGCCAACATAGCTGTCTCCACTTTAAATCTCAAGAAATATTCTTACTGATTATTTTCATATGTAACTACAACTTCAATGGGAACTGGGGAGGGTTTTCCATTCTCAGGACTGAGCTGTCCTAGCCACCCACTTGCTCAGTAGTGTTGGAGTTCATCTACACTCTAGACTCTGGCCCGGAACTTTCTATCTTTTAAGGAAAAACCTTAGGGTTGATTCACTTTCCAGTCTTCAGTTTAATGGCCACCACCCTGACCTCTGCTTAGGGGCAGTTGAAAACAACTAACTGGATTGAGGAGGACTGATAGATTGGCCTCTTGATACAAGGCTGTATGCTAGTGGCAAGCTCTTTTAATTAGGGTGACCTGCTTTAGAGCTGTCATTCAGGTGTAATTATTAATAGCACCCCTCCCCACACTCCAAATTGTCCCATTTTGGATGATAAATTATATGGTCACCCTACTTAAAATGGGGTTAATTCTTCCCTTCCTCAGGCAGGGATGGCACAGCAGGAGGAGTTTGATGCAGACCCTGGAGACAGTCTTCCCATGATCAGTTTTTTACCTTCCTGTCTCTGTTGTTACTCTGGAAAGGGGAGAGAATTTCATTTTTCCAACCTGGCAAGGATCAATATATCTGACACTTGACCATTTGGGCTTGCTGACTAAAGGCAGAAAGAGAATTATTTAGCCAAGCTGTAATTTCTTCCTCCCTGCTTCCACAGAGGCCAGTTTCAACATTAGCATGTCTCTTTCTTTAGAATATTTACAAACACTACAAGCAGTCCAAACTTTTTAAAACATAGACATTTGTCAATTAAGACTTCTAAAACTCCACGCTTGAAATGCTGGCACCTGGGGACCTTTCATTCAGTGTTTTAACTGCCAAATCACAAAGATTTCCAATTCTCTAGCCTGGTACAGAGGAATCCTTTCACCTTCCACCCCCTTCCTCAACTTGGCCCACCCGTCTTCTAGGAGCACATCAAAGGATCAGCACTACAACCCCCAACCCAGCTGTATAGAACTCTCTTGGCTGCAAGAGATGGAACTTAACTCAAAATAGCTTAAGCCCAAAAGGGAATGTTTCAGCTCATCAAACAAGAAATCTAGGGTTATCTTGGTTTCAGGAGTTCAAACAATATCATAAGGATTTGCTTGTGCATGCGTTCTCCATCTGACTCTGTATCTCTCTCTATCTCACCTGCGCCCGCACACACACATGCCCACCTTTCTCAGCTCTGCTTCCTCTACTAACTTATCCTTCGAACAGCAATGGAACAAAGTAATTGGTAAGTGTTGATTATGTGCCCACCACTGAAGCAGAGTCCCTCGCAAAACCATAAGAACTAAGGCAGAAAGGGGATTGTTGCCTCAAAAGTGCTGCTAACCAAAAAAAGAGGAGGTTGGATGCCTATGGGGGTAAGAAAACAACAGATGTCCACCTTATGCTTAAAAGCTTAAAACATGTAGGCAAATCTCTCCAGGTTCAATTTTCCACTTGAAAAGTGAGGATGAGTATTCTTAGCGTATTCTATCTTATAGTGAAGGGGGGAAAGGGCAAGAGTAAAATATTCACTTAATCTTTTAAAAGATTTTATTTATTTAACACAGAGGGAGAGAGAGGAAGAGGGAGAAAGCAAGCACAAGCAGGGGGAGGGGCAGAGGGAGACAGCAAAGTGGACCCCCCCACTGAGCAGGAAGCCTGATGCAGGACTTGATCCCAGGACCCCTCCCAGGACCCCAGGATCATGACCTGAGCTGAAGGCAGATACTTAACTGACTGAGCCACCAGGTGCCCCAAATATTCAATTAATTAAAAAATTAACCCCACGGGCTGAAACGTTTAGACTTTTCTGAAGTTGCCAGGTGCCTTTGGAACCTGTTGTAGAATTGGAAAACTTGACCTTCATCCTTTAACGTTGGGGAGCCCTTGTTTCCCTTCCCTCATTCCCTACTACCTCCCCTAAGGATGTGAAGGGCTGGGGAGGATGCATGACGTGGGAGAAAGGAATGTCCTCTCTGTCTGGTCTCAGACTTTGCCAATCTTAGCTGGGAATGTTCAATATTCATTTCAATCTCAGAATCTTCAGCAATGATATGTAACAAGAATTAGTTAATTCAACAAGAATTTGTTGAATGCCTGATTTCTTCTCCTTTTCCCCTCCTCTGTCTTCACCCTCTGCCTCTCTTCTAGACCTTTCCCATCAGCTTTTAAACATCCCCAAGGAGCTCTCATCTTAAAAACTAAACAAATAAAAAAAGTCCACAAACAGAAACCATCTTCCCCTTATACCCCATTTCCTTTCAGTTACCACCCTTTTACAACCAAATGTCACACACTAAGTGAGCGTCCCTATGTACTATTTGCATTTCTTAGCCTCTCTTGTTCCCTCCTCTCACCACTGCTGTCGCACTCCTGATCTTGCTGGAACAAAAAAGTTCATGGAAATAGTACTACCCTCTGAGAATACAAACCTGTGTGTTTGGCTTTGTTAGCCCTTAAATATTATGTGGTAATTGTGTGATGTCCGCTGGAGTATGAACTTTTTAAAACTCGGCTCCATGCCCAGCATGGAACCCAGGAGTATGAACTTCTTCTTCTTTTTTTTTTTTTCTTCAAAGATTTATTTATTTATTTATGAGAGAGAGAGAGAGAGAGAGAGAGAGAGAGAGAGAGAGAGAGAGAGGCAGAGACACAGGAGGAGGGAGAAGCAGGCTCCATGCCGGGAGCCCCACACGGGACTCGATCCCGGGCCAAAGGCAGGCACTAAACTGCTGAGCCACCCAGGGATTCCCAGGAGTATGAACTTCTTGAGGACTAAGACAGAGCTTACTCAGTAAAATGTCTTAGAGTTGAATGTTAACATTTGTCTACTCCAGGCATGGTGACTAACATGTCATAAGAGTTAAATAGAGCTCAATATGAAGTCACTAATTAACCTCGGCTGGCAACAAAAGAGAGGAACAGGTTTCATTTGGTACAGCATGGAGGTAAGTGAAATTTTAGGTACCTTGAGCTAACTTAGAAACGTAGGAGGAGAATGAGAGTGTGCTATATTAGCAGGAAGGCAGAAGATAGCTCTGCTGAGGGCATAGCAGGCAATGTTAAATGCTACCCGCAAGTGATTCATCTTTTCACACTGAGCATTGCAAGAGGTCACTGGGTTTGTCAAAAGATTATCAATTGTCCCTTTTTTTTTCCTTTGTGGTGGTAGAGGGGGACAGAATGTTGCCAGACTGCAAACCCTTAGGAAGCAATAATTTGTAGAGTCTGGCAAATGCAAGGATCATAGCACAATTAATTTAAGTGGACAGTCAACAGGGTGACAGACAGCACGAGCTTTGGGAAGGTGATCATACCTGCATGCTTCTCACCATTGCTACACCTTAAATGGATTCAGCCCATCCTATACCCGTGGTTAAGTGTTAAGAGGGAGAGAGAGAGAGAGAGAGAGAGAGAGAGAGAGAGGTCTACAGCAGGAAAGTGGATGCACTTTTCTTAAATGTACACTGAACCTTTCACGTGATTGTTCTAATTCACATGCATTTGAAATTTAAGAGGCCAAGTGGATACATAGAGTCACTATTACCTTCTCTCTGATTAATTTTCAAATACATTTTAGAGCATGCTGGAAGTCTTCCTTTCCTAGGTCTGTCCATTACATTCTGATCACTTTCCTTAAGAGAGAACACAGCTTTCTGGCATTAAGTCTCCATGTGGCCCTTCCTTGGTTTTTCCCACGAGGGTCCTGGATATGCAGTTCCAGAATTAGATAGGAATTTGTGGAGGATGCTGAAGGCTCCTGATAGGCTGGAAGTGTTCTCTTTTATAGCCGATGCCCTCTGTCCCTAAATCCCCAATACAGATGGCCATACAGTGGCCACCGGCTGTTTGTAGGTCCAATGAAACCGAATCCCAAAGGTGATGGAGAGAAAGATAAGCAGAAATTCCAGTATGCTCCTAAGTCAGCAGCACAAGGTGGTTTATTTTTTATTGCTTACGTGTCTTGGAGTTAATTCATGTAACTTGTTTTCAATCTCTTAATTTAATTACTTTTCTTGAAAAGATGCCTGGGACAAGGCCAACATAGTAGGGAGCAATGTCACCGGGTCAGGATCTGGAAACAATCAGCTCTTATGGTTTTAAGGATGCAGCGCCAAGATCTTAAGGAACCTGAATTCCTGGTGAGCAGTCAAGTTCTGTAATCCGCCCCCAGCGGGATTCCGGCGGTTTAAAAGAAAGGAGGAAAAAGAAAAAGAAAATCTAGAAAAAAAACCCAAAAACAAAACAAAAAAAAACCAGACAAACAAAAAACCCAAGTCAACTAGGAGTGAACCCACCCCACACTTCCTCCTCTCTGAAGAAAAAGGTCGCTCCCACCGCGGAGTCGCCCCGCGCACAGCGCCACGGCTCGGCTGCGGGCCCCCGGGCAGGGCGCGCGCGGACCCGGGCGGAGCTGGGCCGCCTGGCGGGGCGGGGCGGGGCGCGGGGCGGGGCGCGGGGCGGGGCGCGGGGCGCGGGGGGCGGGGCGCGGGGCGGCGGGGGCGGGGCGGCGGGGCGGCGGGGGGCGGGGCGGCGGGGCGGCGGGGGGCGGGGCGCGGGGCGGCGCGGGGCGGGGCGCGGGGCGGCGGGGGGCGGGGGGCGGGGCGCGGGGCGGCGCGGGGCCCGGCGCCCCGGCCGCTCCCAGCCCTGGAGCGCGCGGGGAAGCGGCGAGCGCGTGTGCTCGCGTGCCGGTCGGGGTCGGGCGGGGGCAGCCTCCCGGGTGCCCGCTGCCGTGGTGGCAGGAAGTCCCCGGGAACTACAAATCGAGGCATGCCGGGAGCATTCCCGTGCTCCTCCCAGGAAATGTCCTTTGTCCAGCCCTACAGGAAGCCCCAGTGAGGAGTCAGCGGGGCAGCCAGCGGCTCCGCCCGCCCGCCCGCCCGCCCGCCGCCGCCGCCGCCGCCGCCGCCGCCGCCGCAGCACCAGGGCAGTCGCGCGCGGCGCGGGGCTCCGGCCGGGGCGCGCGCTGCCCTCGCTCCTCGCCGCGCCCGCCGCAGCGCAGGTAGGAGCGAGGCTGCGGCCGGGCTCACAGCCGCCTGGGGCCGGGGTTGGTCGGGACCGGCCGGAGCGCTGCGGGGACGGGCTGTGCGCGGAGCGCGGGGGGCGGCGCGGCGGGCCAAGTCGTGCGGCGCTCGCTGGACCGCTGTCCGCTCCCCGGGGCGCGGGGCGCTCTTGCGGCCCCCGAGCCGGCGTCGAGCTCCCCGCGGGGTCTGCGGCGAGGGGCGGGGAGGCGGCGGCGGCGGCGGCCGCGGCGGCGGCGGCGCGAGGGCGGAGGCAGAGCTGCGAGGGAGCGGGTGGGACCGTCCCGCCGACCACCGAAGGGGGCATCCGAGACCCTCGGAAAAACGAAGCCCAGGGAGGAGCTTGGAAGAGGCGAGGAGAAACTGACGGGCTTTGTGTGCAGCTGCGGACGGGGACCGAGTGTGCGCGCCCGGTCCGTCGGCGCCCGGCCGCCCTCGAGGCGGGGCGGCGGGGGCGCACTGCCGGCGCGGGGCCCCCTTGTGAAGTGGGGTCCCCCTTTGCTGCCTCCGCTGCGTTCTGGCCGACCCAGCACCAGCGGCTCGGGCTGCCATCAGCCTGGGCAAATGGCACAATAAGCACGAGCGGGTGGGGAGGTGGGCAGCGGCTCGTCTCGCGGGAGGGCCGCGGCGTAGCTCTGGCGGACCCGCAAGCCCAGATGCCCACGTGTGCGGCAAAGCGGATACGTCCCCCTCAGGATAACCCTGTGAATGGAGGCGTGGGGCGAGGCGCGTGCGGGCAGGAGAGGGCGACCAAGGTGGAGGGGAGCAGCGGCCACGGGGCGCTGAGTGTACCTAAGGGCCAGGGTGCATGATGGCCGGGCTTCCAGAATCGGGCTACCACTTCCTCTGGGACTTTCCACGATTTTCTCTTTTCCTGCCTCTCCACCGCCCCCCCCCCCCCCGGTAGTGAATCACCCACCCCTTGCTACATGAGCGCTAGGCTGGATTCAATTTGGTCACGTTGTATCCCCGCCTTTATAGCGGACCTGTTCGTCCTTTACCTGTGGGGTGACAGGGATGCGCTGCATCCCCTCTGGCGTTCTCTTTCCCGGGGGACCGAGGGTGTGGTGAAGGTGGTTGGACAATGGCTAGCAAGTTAATCGTCTTCTAGGAGCAGTGATGGATGAGTGGGCAACTTCGAACACCGCCCAAGTTTTACTGCTGTATCTGAACTCACTTGCTTAAGGGGTCTCTGTTTCTCCTTTCTCCTCTTTCTCGTCTTTTTTTTTTTTTTTTTTAAATGCTGTACCCAATGGTTACCTTACCTCCTTCTCTTAAGAAGCCAACATAAGGATATTCATCAATGTGGAATATATTTTACGAACCAAATGAACCTTTAAAAATGCCACTTGGGTGGTGAGGCAGGAGCATCCGAGGTTCATGATAAAAAGGATGTGGGGCATAGAGCCCTGCACCTTATATAAATGATTTGTAGGGGGAAACACTATTTGCACTGGTTGCTGTAGGATAGATGAAGTGTCTGAAGGTAAGGTAAGGTAAGAATGGAGTAGGGGAAGACCCCGTTGTTCAGGCTGAGGGAATGAGGATGGCAAAATAAAGGGGAAAAGCTCTGTCAGTTTGGAAGATGATTTCTAGTTGGAACATTTTCACTGTGTGTATGTGTGTGTGTGTGTGTGTGTGTGTGCATGCAGGTACGCAGGTATGTGTGCCCCTGTTAGAGGTGGAGGCTGTTGTCAGGGGAGAATTTGATGTCAGAAGTCCAGCTGGGCCCCAAAGAGAATAAGATGGCACTAGCATGAACCAAAGTCATAAATGGGGAGTCAGGCCACCCTTTACATCACACACAAAGGAAAACATTGATGGCCCTCAAAAACCACTGGGATTAACGAGGTGAATGAAAACAAATCACACCGAGGCAAACCAGCTGATGCAACTGGAGTGAGGTGGCAGGAGTGACCTCACTGAAGGTTGTATGACTAAAGCCCATGGACTTGCACCACATTTCCTCTCCCTCCCCCCAAAAAGCTCCTTGGATCTCCTCAGGATTTGCATATTTGCCTAATTTCTCGCATCCGGTTAAGGGAAGGAGAAAGGGCAAAGTTGATTATAAAGATGATAAGACAAAAAAGATACTGCCTGTTCATGTAGAATGGAACCGCTCCCCCCCCCCCCAACTGCAGTGCCATTTAAGGGGTCTGGCGAAGCTATGCCAATGCTATATGGGCTTTTCCTTGTATCTAAGCTCTACTTCTTGGGACGCCTGGGTGTCTCAGTGCTTGAGCAACTGCCTTTGACTCAGGTCATGATCCTGGGGTCCTGGAATTGAGTTCTGCATCAGGCTCCCCAGGCACTCTGCCTGTGTCTCTGCCTCTGTGTATCTCCCTGAATAAATAAATAAAATCTTAAAAAAAAAAAAGATAATCTACTTTTCTTTTTTTTTTCTTTCCCTCAACAAGTTTCTTAGCACTGTGTAGTGTTAATATGCTCAGTAAAGCTACCTCTTTAGTTTGGCATGCAAAACCCTTCCTGGTTCTGTGCCCACCTACCTCAGTCCTCCATTGGAGCCTGGGCACCCCTAAATACCTCCCCATTCTTACAGCATACAGCTCCCCATTCCCAGATGCCACAGATGGTCTTCTACCAGCATGCCTCCACCAGGTTGAATTCCATGCTTATTAGGCATCCCAACACTACCTCTGATTATTTGTGGCAAATCCTAACCCAGCTGAAGTAGCAACCTTCTAGAAGTCTTTCCAGACCTCCCAGCCAGAATTCATCTCATTCCAGTGGCACTTTGTATCCTTTGGAAAACTCACTACTCTGGGCTGCCTTGTGATAGCTGGATGTTCATTTTTCTCTCATTCTGACTGTAAACCCCTGGAGGGCAATAGCTCTCTCTACCCTGTGCTTTATACCTAGCAGTGCAGAACAGATGTTTACTTGACAAGCATGAGGAATGAGTGAAAGAATTGAAAGAATGTATGTTTTAATTTATCTTTCCTTTTCTTTTTTTTTAAGGATTTTATTTATCCATGAGAGACACAGAGGGAGAGGCAAAGACATAGACAGAGGGAGAAGCAGGCTCCCTGCAGGAGCCCAATGCAGGACTTGATCCCAGGATCATGACCTGAGCCAAAGGCAGGTGCTCAACCATTGAGCCATCTAGGCATCCCTCTTTGGTTTCCTATAAAAAAGGGATGAAGCCTTCATCATAGACCTCTGAGGATTCCTTGCAGTTGTGAATCTAAAGCATCTGGTACATGATAGTCTGGTGCTTTTTCCTTTTGCTCCTGGATTAAGAGGCCCTAAAAGGATCCATCACAGTGTCAAGTACAAAGACATTCAATAGAATGTTGAATAGGTTCTTTGCCAGCCTTCGTTTTCAGACTCATACACACAGGGTATAGAATGAGACTAACCCCAGGTGGATAATTAGTGACTTTTCGCTGGCTCCTGGACTGAAGAAGGTGACTGTTCCCTCTCAGTTGTGAAGGAGAGATGTGCTTTCTAGAAAGCAGCACCACAAAGGCTGTCCTGCTATTTGCAGTGAAGCCACTGACATCGTTGTGTTGCTTTGATATTTACAGCCGTCTACCAGGATTAAAACGTGGTATATAAAAGTGCGAGGCAGATCAGACTCTCAGATTTTCTCCTAAGATGCTGCCATTTTGTAGTTCTCTGTTTAGCCCTAACTGGACAGTTTTTCGTGCTTCCATTTTATGTGATGGCAGCAACAGTTATGTGTATTAACCGTTGAACCAGGTAATTTCCATACATTGCCTCAATCTGATGTCTTACCCATTATTATCTCCATTCAAAAAATTGAGGAAATGGAGACTCAGAGGGAAGAAACTCGCTCCAAGTCCCAGATTCTGATCTGGAGATAGGCTGGAATTTGGGTCTGTTGACTCCCAGTCTTGTTTGGAATGGGTAGATCTTTGCTTACCCTGGAAGAAAATTGCCAGGTCTCTCTTCTTTGAGATAGTTCACTTTCCAAATTTCCTACCAGGAACACTGGTGGGTTTTTAAACTCATCCTAGTGGATCTCATTCTGAGAGGCACTGGTTTTTTCATAAATTCATTATTCTTATGCCCTTAAACTCCCTTGGCCATCAGTTGGAAAGCTCTGGTTTGGAATCCCTAATAAGACCTTTGAGCACAGAAATGTTTGCCTGGAATCCTCTTCCCTTTGCCCTCAGCCTATCTGAATTCTTTCTCCTCCCTCCTGGCCAAATCTTACCATTTCTGAACCACCTTTCTCGACACTCCAGCCTTTCCTCTTAATTTTTTGCATTGTTTGAAATACCTGGAGCTCAATGTCTTCCTGATAAAAGCACACCTGAATAAGCCCCCACAATGTTTGTCTCATAGCTTAATGATGAATATTTACATCTCCCCTGCATGTGGCAGGAACCATATGTCCAGAACACAACCTGGCTTACAGTGGACCTTCAGGAACTGTATTGAGTTTAATAAATTGGTAATGACTGAAAATGTAGAAATGCAGACATGAAACATCATTTGCATGTTGACAGTTTGGGAGACAGTTCAGAGGAATCCTTTTCTTACTTAATTTTCATCCTTTTCACATGACTACCACAAGCACCTTCTGGGGTGCCTGGGTAGCTCAGCTGGTTAAGCATCTGACACTTGATCTCAGCCCAGGTATCTCACCTCAGGTCTTGATCTCGGGGTTGTGAGTTTAAGCCCCAGGTTAGGCTCCATGCCCAAATTAAAAATTGAAAAGAAAAGAAAAAAAAAGCACCTTCTGGAAATATGCCAGGGCAGACCTCTGTGTTGCTGAGTTTGACCAGTATGTGCTTGACTAATAACATCACTGCTATGTGATTGTGGTGGTTTAATGATACTGGGGAGCATGGGTGGGGCCGTTGTTTCAGCCCCTCCCCCCTTGATGTCATTCATCCCCATTTCTACCAGACTCTTCTAGGAAGGGCCTTTTTGTTACACATCTGAGAAAATCAGCCGCTTCCCTGCTTCTGCAGATAGGGTTGGGGGAGGTGAGAGGTAAGGCTAGGGTTGGGGAGGAAGAGTTCATTTTTTTTTTTTTTTTTCATTTTTTTTTTTTTTTTTTGAGCCCTGGGAGAGTCGCATCATTTGGGTGGGGTGTGGATCTGCACTTTATGGCATCATGTATTAGTGGGCATGGTAAAAAGATCAGCAGCCTCTGCTCTTGATGTGGAAAAGGCTTTTTACCCACCACAAGGTTGAATCCATCACCCGAGGCTGACTCTGCCAACCTCAAGGCTACATAGCATTTTGGAAGCCTGAATATAAACACAGCACGCAGTGGGGTTATTATGAACACAGGAGTCATTTGAAAGGCTGATAGGATAGTTCTTGGGATTCCTACATTTGTTCAGCAAGTCTTCACTGTGTATCCATAAGCTAGCAAGAGTGTTCCATCTGCATATGTGGAAAGGCCACCGGCAAGTCTTCAAGTGTCCCTTCCTGCAAAGGGTAAAGTATGCATCTTATAGCCCTATACGTGCAGCTTTAATTTGCTAAAATACATGTAGTTAGGGGAAGAGGGTCTACTTGTATTCAGAGAGGCATTCTAGATATATATTGTCTTCCAAGGACTTTATTGGATTCTTATCATAAATTAGAAAACTGGAACCATTCTTCCTGGGTTTTACTAATAAGAAATGTGGTATTTTTATCTCAGTGCTGTGCTTATTCATGTGGTTAGCACATCTTTGATGCTTGACAACACCTAGGTAGCACACTATTGGAAGAACACATTTCCATTTGTTGACTTTTTTCCCTCCACACCTAGGAATCTTTGTGTATTTCAAAGCATCACACTTTTCTTTTTTCCTAGTCTTTTTTCTCTTTTTAATAATCTCTCCGGTTGACAGTGATTTCTGGTAGCAGTAGGTGGTTTTGAAAGCAGTGCATTTTTTTAAAAGATTTTATTTATTTATTTATTCATGAGAGACACAGAGAGAGAGAGGCAGAGACATAGGCAGAGGGAGAAGCAGGCTCCATGCAGGGAGCCCGACGTGGGACTCGATCCCAGGACTCCAGGATCACACCCTGGGACAAAGGCAGGTAGTAAGCCACTGAGCCACCCTGGGATCCTGAAAGCAGGACATTTTTAAGATTATTTCATTAGAATGTCAGCCCCACAGAGCAGAACCCAGAGTAATGTGTAGCACAAAATAAATGTTCAGTAGCTATTGAGTGAACAGTGTGTGAGTGTGTTACATTTTAAAATATTTCATTTTGATTTTTTCCTAATACAATGACATTGCCAATTTTCTACAGTGAGGTGTGCAAAAGGTGCATGCTTATATGTTATATAAGCAAAGGAAATATATATAATTTTTTTGACGATAACCTTTACTTTTTAGAGCAATTTTAGGTTCACAGCAGGGTTGGATACAAAGTAGAGAGAGTTGCAGTGTGGCCCCTGCCCCTACATATGCACAGCCTCCCCCTTTATCAACCTCCCATACCAGAGTGGTACATTTGTTAAAATCCAT
This sequence comes from Vulpes lagopus, assembly GCF_018345385.1. Taxonomy (NCBI): domain Eukaryota; kingdom Metazoa; phylum Chordata; class Mammalia; order Carnivora; family Canidae; genus Vulpes; species Vulpes lagopus. Next base: position 77,207,676 of record NC_054828.1, read on the forward strand.
GAACCTGTACTGACACATCATTATTGTCCAAAGTCCATAGTATATTTTAGCAATCAGTCTTGAGGCTGTACATTCCATGAGTTGTTTTTTTTTTTTTTTTTACAAAGATTTTATTTATTCATGAGAGACACACAAAGAGAGGCAGAGACATAGGCAGAGAGAGAAGCAGGCTCCCTACAGGGAGCCCGATGCAGGACTTGATCCCAGGACCCCAGGATCACAACCTGAGCCAAAGGCAGATGCTCAACTACTGAGCCTCCCAAGCACCCCTCCGTGAGTTTTGACAAATGTATCCACCATTCTAGTATCATACAGAATAGTTTCACTGCCCTAAAACATCCTCTATGCTCTACTTACTCATCCTTCTCTCCCCTTTAGCTCCTGGCAAACACTACTCTTTGTACTATCTCCATAGTTTGCCTTTTCCCAAATATCAGAGAGTTGGAGCCATACAGTATGTAGCCTTTTCAAATTGGCATCTTCCACTAAGGAATATACATTTAAGATTCCTCCATGGCTTTTCATGACTTGCTAACTCATTTTTTAGAAAATATTTTATTTATTTGAGAGAGAGATTGCAGAAGGGAGGGTCAGAGGGACAAGCAGACTCCTCGCTGGGCTGATCCCTGGGATTGTGACCTGAGCCAAAGGCAGATGTTTAGCCGACTGAGCCACGCAGGCATTGAACAGATCATTTCTTATTAGCTCTGAATAATATTCTGTTTTATGGAGTACCACAGTTTGTCCATTCATCTACCGAAGGACATCTTGTTTCCTTCCAAGTTTTGATTATGAATAAAGCTGCAGTAAACCTCCATGTGCAGGTTTTTATGCATGGACATAAGTTTTCAGCTCATTTGTATAAATACCAAGGAGTGAGAGTATTGGATTATATGGTATGAAATGCTTAGTTTTGTAAGAAACTGCCTATCTGTCTTCCAAAGCGGCTATACCATTTTGCATTCTTAGCAGCAACAAGGGAGAGTTCTTGTTCCTCTGCATCCTCACCAGCATTTGGTGTTGTCAGTGTTCCAAGTTTTTGCCATTCTAATAGATGCATGGTGGTATGTCGTTGTTTTAATGTGTAGATCCTTAATGACATATCACATTGAACATCTTTTCATAGGACTTATTTGCCATCTATAGATCTTTGGTGAGATGTCTGTTTAGTTCTGTTGCCCCTTTTGATTTATTTTTTAAGATTTTATTTATTTATTTGAGAGAGGGAGAGCAAATGAGAGAGACAGCATGAACGGGGGCGGGGGGAGCAGAGGGAGAAGCAGGCTCCCCACTGAGCAGGGAGGCTGACATGGGGCTCAGTCCTAGGACCTGATCATGACCTGAGCCACCAGCTGCCCCTGTTGCCCCTTTTGAAAAATCAAGTGGTTCATTTTCTTATTGTTAGGTGGTAAGGATTCTTAGTATATTTTGGATAAGAGTCCTGTATCTGATGTGTCTTTTGCAAATATTCTTTTGCAGTCTGGCTTGTCTTCTCATTCTCATATATATATATATATATATATATATTATATATATATATATATATATATGCTTTTCCTCTGTTTTTGTTTTCTTTTTGGTGAGTGTATATGTGCCAGATCTATTTTAATGTAAAACCAGCTTACCCGAGAAATGAGAATTCCCATGTGAAACAAACCTAGAGAAATGCTCCTACTTTTTTTTTTTTTTTTAAATAAGGTAAATGTCAGTTGAATTCTACCAGACTGTAGCCTCATCCTGGACCAGGTTGGGGGCAGTTGCTATAGGAACTCTTTTTTTTTTTTTTTCTCAGTCACAGATTTTCCTTTATTTTTATTTTATTTATTTTTTTATTGGAGTTCAATTTGCCAACATATAGCATAACACCCAGTGCTCATCCCATCAAGTGCCCCCCTGAGTGCCCGTCATCCAGTCACCCCCACCCTCCGCTCACCTCCCTTTCTACCACCCCTTGTTCATTTCCCAGAGTTGGGAGTCTCTCATGTTCTGTCCATAGGAACTCTTTTTATTTGTTTCCCTACTCCCTACTGGGTACTGTGTGTATTGATTGAATTGGTAGTTTGGTAAAATATTTCTGGTCACCTATGCTCTGTAGAGCATGGACCCTTTTTACAAACTCCTTCCAGAGCCTATGTTTGTCTCATAGCTTAAAATTCTGGACGCTTAGGAGAAAGGTTTCTAGGCTGATGATTGTATGTAAGAGAGAAGAGAAATCAAGACATGTGTGCCTTTCCTATAGTAGTAAGAAAACCAAAACAAGTACCAAACTGCTGAAAACTGCCAGAGAATAAGCTTTGGTCTGCATAGACAGGTTCAGTGTTAAATATCAATTTCTTCTGTATTTGATTGTGCTTCAGATATGCCCTCCCCCAACCTCCTCCCCAACCAAGCAACTTCTGAAGTTATCAGTCTTTTTTCCATCATTTAATTTCTGTTTGTTCCAGTCCTGTCTTTCCTCCAGTGGTGAGAGAAAAGCAGCTGTCCTGTCAGACTGGCAGAGTCTAGTGGCATTTCCCACCATAAACACAAACACAGCTCTGTGCCACCTCTGTTCTTCGCAGAGCTGAACTGCGTGTTAAAATCTTGGAGTGGAGGGGAGGACTCCCAACAGGATGATTGGATGCAAACAAGGGGTGCTGGCATTTGGCCAAGGGATGCAGGATTCTTTTTTGAGAATTTTCTAACTTCTGAATCTAACTAATCACCACTTTCTATCATGTCTACTTATTTAGCAGGATAATTAAGCATGCTTGGCTCTTGGTGCTGATAGGTTATTGGATCCCATTAGGGGAGCTAGGTTGTTTCCATGGCTCTGCCTTACCTAATGTGATCTTGGCCAGATCACTACATTTCCTGGTCTTGTTAGTTCTTCCTTTTGAGACTGAGGGAGAGAAATAAGTACACCTAATTTTATCCATTTCGAGAAATATTTGAGGGCTCCATTATGTGGGGAGTAACCAAAATGAGTAAATCAAGATGTTCCCAACAGCAGCTGGCAGTTAAGAGGTGGTTGGGAGGGAGAGAGAACAAACAAGATACAAATTATTCTAACTCTGATTATATTTTAAAAACTAATGTCAGACAGAATAAGATAAGGAAAACTACTTTAAAGAGTCATATGACTGACAAGTTACCTACACCCCAAAGTTCATAGCAGTAATGTCCACAATAGCCAAACTGTGGAAGGAATCAAGATGTCCTTTGACAGATGAATGGATAAAGAAGATGTGGTAGGGCACCTGGGTGGCTCAATAGGTTGGGCATCTGTCTTTGGCTCAGGTCATGATCCCAGGGTCCTGGGATTGAACCCCATGTCGGGCTCCTGCTCAGCAGGGAGCCTGCTTCTTCCTCTGGCTGCTCCTCCTGCTTGTGTTCTCTCTCTTTCTCTCCCTGTCAAATAAATAAGTAAAATCTTAAAAAAAAAAAAAAGATATGGTATATATACAATGGAATATTACTCCTCCATCAGAAAGGTTGAATTTGCTTCAACATGGATGGAACTAGAGGGTATTATGCTGAGTGAAATAAATCAATCAGAGAAAGACAATTTTCATATGGTTTCACTCATATGTGGAATATAAGAAATAGTGAAAGGGATTATAAGGGAAAGGGAAGGAAACTGGGGATAAATCAGTGAAGGAGACAGACTATGAGAGACTCCTAACTCTGGGAAAAAAACAAAGGATTGCAGAAGGGGAAAAGGGTGGGGGGATGGGGCGACTGGGTGACGGGCACTAAGGAGGGCACTTGATGGGTTGAGCACTGGGTGTTATATGTTGGCAAATTGAATTTAAATAAAAAAAAGTCATACGAAGTGAAACAGTAATTCTCCTTGAGCACTAACAAGCATATAGGGTATGTATAGTTGTTATCTATTTTATAGATGAAAAAGCCAGGGCTCAAAGAGATTGAGCAACTTGCTTAAGGTAATAGAGCTAAAGGCTGGATTCATACAGGTGGTTAACCACTACAGATATTGCTTCACTCAGGAAAGGAGAGACTGCCTCACGCTGTTTCTCTCTGAGGAGGCAGAGCATGGCTAAAAGAGGAAAAACACAGGTGCCTTCTGGGGAGCATAAAGCAATCCTTTTGCCTAGCATTAGCCCATTAGAGGTCAGGGAGCAGTAAGAGAGTCTTGAGCTATATTGTTGAGGACTGGGAGTTTGTGCTGCTCTGAAGAGTGGCAGAGTCAATTAGAGGTTTAGGAGCAGGAGAAATAAATGCAGTGGCAACTATGTTTAGTTTAGTTTAGTTTTGTTTTTTTTTTTCCAATATTTTATTTATCTGTTTAAGAGAGGGGGAGAGCAGAAGCTGGTAGAGGAACAGAGGGAGGGGGAGAAATATGCTCCCCATGAAGCAGGGATCTCAGGACCCCGGGATCATGACCTGAGTTGAAGACAGACGCTTAACCCATTGAGCCCCCCAGGTGCCCCAGCACCTATGTTCTAAGACTGATCCAGGGGTGGTGTGTAGGTGCATGTAACTGGTAAGATGTTACGGCAGTGATAGTGGCCACAGGAAAGAAGTAAAAGGAAGGACGAAGGACTGGGCAGCCAATTTGATTGAAAGGGATGACGAAGGGCCAGACTCTAGGGTTTTGAGCCTCGCGGTAAGGACAGAGTGGCATGAAAAGAAACGGGCACTGTGAGGAGCCAATTTGTAATGAAGATTCGGGAAAAGAACTGTTTCTTGGTGTGACAAGGGTCAGATACATTGTAAGTGGAAATTCCTTTAGTCTTCAGAAAGACCTTTCAAGGTCACTTGTTTTTCTCTTGTATAGATGAGCAAACTATGCCTCAAAGAGATAAATAAATGTCTCAGGGGCATACAACGTGTAAGTGGCAAACTTCTACTTGAACCCATGTCTGTTGGCACCTCCTGTCCCATGTCCCCCAATGTGCAGGGCAGCATTTCAGGACTAGGAAGGATATTAGAGCTCCTCGGGTATAATGCGTGGTGCATCATTAGAAAACATGGACCTGGAGCAGGTATCAGGGCTTGGGCAAGAGGTTCAATTACTGCAGCCTCTGGATAGAGGTGTTTATTTCAAATTAGGGAAAAGGGGCTAGATGATCGAGAGAAGAAAATGCAAACAAGAACCTTGAAGTTTGACTTGTTTAGGGGCTAAGAGGAGGAGACAAAGTGGAAAGTGATCACAAGGAGGACTGGGGCAGGTAATAACATCAATGCTAGGGAAGGAGAGTATTGCCAAGGAAAGTGTCTCAACAGGATTTCTGCGGTCATTTACCGAATTCCTATTGTATATGCCAAGCACTTTACAGCGTTGATGGTGTTAACCTTAAAAATAAAAGTCCATTATATTACCAGCAAAATGGGTTTATTTGGGAAAAGGAGAGAACTGTAATTTGAGACATGAAAGCTATGGCAAAACCATAGGCAAGTCCAAGAAACAAAGGAGAGGAACATTATTTTTTGGAGAAGAAGGAAGAAGTAGAGAGAGATTATTTTGAAAGCAAGTCAGCTGCAGAAAATACTATCTGCTGAGATGGCCCACACTTGGGCAGCCCGCAGTTAACTGGGAAACTGATGTGTGTGGTGATGATGAAGCGGTTTAGCAGGGCTCACTGGCACCCATCCCTCCTTTTCCTATGAGCCTGTGAGACTTGTTGGCCAAAACATGGCACTGCAGAAGGGAATGTAATCTAGTTTGATCATTAGTTTGGGGCATTTAAAAAATGATAATGTGAGGAAAAAGCATCTCACCTTAGAGTTTCATAGTTTGCTAGAAAAATGTCTTTTAAAATTCTTTTAAAATGGCATAACCAATAATTCTTTAGGTTGATGTTTCCTGGGCTTTCTTTTCTCTCTAACCCCCCCCCCCCCCATGACTTTTCTTTCAAATGCTTTATCAAGGACTTGGAAATGTTAACTGTTTACCATAACACTCCATTAAGTCAAAGCTAATTCAAATGACCGCTTTTTTCCAGCCAACAAGATATCTGTTTTCTCTAAGAAAAGTAGTTAAATCAGAGACTATTTCTAAGCATCCCATGAAGATAAGTTTGAAGAACATTTCCTGTGTTGTTTTTTAGAGGAAAAATAATTAAAATAGAAAAAAAGAACAAGAAAAAATAGGAAGAAGGTAGCATCCTTGAAGTGCTGTATCAGTAACTCCAGAGCACTAAACCCATAAATATGACAGAGCTGGCTAGGAGGGTTCAGTGCAGGGGAGATTGAACTTCAAAGGAATCACATAACCTGGGTGGTAGTCACAATTCTGCCAACAACTCACTACCTTTGTGGATTGAAACAAGCCATTTACTTCCCCCTGTCCTCATTTTCCTTATGGGTAAAACAGGAGATCCTTTAAAGACATCTTCAACAAAAAAAAAATCATGAGATTGTCTCATAATCTGTGGATAGTGTCTCTTCAGCAAAATTTAGCTTGTGGTTGGCCTGCTCCCACCACCTGGCCTGCTTCTGCATCACCTCCCACACAGAGAATGCAGAGCTGTTACAGCAGGAGCAAAAAGATGTAATAAAAAAGAGGGTGAATCTGAGAAACTGTATTTGTAGTAATAGGTCCGGTTGGGTGAGTATGGGTGGTACATTTTTTTTACTTGCCATTAGGGGTGGTGAATCAGGGCTCCTTATATTGCAGAGTTCTAGGATACTCCCCGAACGCCCCTTTCACCTGTGTATTTCCAGGTTTTCAATTGCAGGCAGGATGACTTTGTGAACACTTTGAAGATTTGTTTGGAATGAGTTGGCGACTTTGGCCTGATTTTAGTTCTTTTTCCTTGGAGAAAAGGAGGATTAGCTAACAAAGCATTTTGTGTCCTTGGTAGGTAATGGCTTGATTAATGTGCTCTGACTCACTGCCCAAGTAAGCAGCTGATGGGAGCCATAAACCCATGGTTAAACTTGTATAAATTAGCTACATCCCAGAGAGGCTGTGTGTTAGAGGCTTGAAGAGCTACTTAAGGCCCTCTTAGTGCACCTGCCGTGTAACACAAGTGATTAGGAAGTGAAAAGCAGGTGAGCTAATATGATAGGGGGCTGCAAGTCATCAGTGTGTTTCAGCCAAGCGCCAACAGGCTGCGTGGGGATGAACAGAAAGGGAGTTGGAACAAAAGTTGCAATGTCCGTGTTTTAAGCTAGTGTCTGCCCCTAACTAGTACTTTCATAGGTAATTCACGTCACCTTTCTGAGTTTCTGTTACCTGATGCATCTGTAAAATAGGGTACTGGACCAGACCAGCAAACCAATCAGGCAGGTTGCCCTCTTGCTGCATCCCTCATTCTGCTCTAGCCCTTATTTGAAATTAACCAATGTTTTTTATCTCCGCCTACCACCTGACTTTGGATCTACTGTCAGTATCTTGTCTTCCCCACCAACCCACCAAAAGATTTCGTGCTGCAGTGGGCTCTTCTTATCCCTCTTCCCCAAAACCACTGCGGATTTCTGAAATACTCTGATAGGCACGTATTGTGCGTCCTCTGTAGGAGTGGTTTACTGCAGGGTTTTTGTTTTGTTTGTGGGCCACGAATCCTTTTAGAGTCCAAGGGATAGCTGTGTGTCTCCTCATCAGAAAAAAGTTTCTGCAGACACATTTACATAAGATTTCAGAGAGTTCATGGACTCTGAAGGTCCTCAGGCTAAGAACCCACACAAAAGAAAAATACCATTATTCTATTTCTAAGCTTGTGTAGGACTGCTGATCTTTCCAGGAAATGCTAGAAGCTGGAGGTAAAGGGGACAGAAAGAACCCAAAGGGCTTGAGCCTCATGAACGGCTTGGGAACCATGGTATGCAAATAGTGAATGAGCCTGGGACCCTACAGTCTTCTGGAGACAAGTGTGCCAGTTCCTGACTGAAAGCCGTGACCTGTGACAAGTTCTGTACACCCTTTGCTAAAATCGATATCTGTGAGCTTTTTTCCAACCTAAAGTGGGAACACAATACCTTCTCCCTGTGCCCTTTGCAATGTGGTGTGAATAAATTTGGATGGCATTTCTCTCTGAGAAGGACACTGTCTAAATTTAAAAGTTCTCAGGGCTGGTAAAGTAGTTCTGTCTCTGCCAGAGTTCATCTCTTAGAGATCACATTTTCATAAATCACTAGTGTATTAGCTTCCTTTTCACTGACACACACCCTGACATTTATCATGCCCTTACAAGATCATTCTGGGGATGACCAATTATTGATGTACTCAGTCTGTTGGATACTCACATCATTTCGTCAGTTTGACTTTCCTGGGGATAAAGCATTCTTCTCACAGACTCATCAGGACCATGACGTCTCACCAGGTTTACTTCCTCTTAGTCTGGGGTGTAAAGTTGCTGAACTAATGGTGGAAATAAATAAGCACGGCTGTGTGACAAAATCCTTTTTGGAGTTCTCCAGAAATACAAAAGTAGATGAAAGTGGAAACCGTTTTCTGTTTCTATTTTGCATATCACAGCTATTCTTCTATCTCATAGAAAGAAAAAAAAAGTCTCAAAAGCATCAAAGTTCAGGTCCTTCAGTCTCTTTACCCCACTGCCTCTGCCCCCAATTCTCATGGGCTCTACTTGCTATTGAGCATTTTAATGAGTCCTGATTTGGCATACTTTGTAAAAGCAAGCTAATTCTTTTGTGGAAGTCACTGACCTTTTATTACAGTCTGTTCAGGATTTAAATGAATATAATCAACCTTCAGTTTCAGAAACAAAAATGTACGTTTTCTATTTTAAGACCTTTTATTAGTAACTTTTTTAGCAAATAGGAAAGTAGGTAGAGTTGTATAGTAAAACCACATTCTCCACTCAGCTTCAGCAGTGATCAGCAAATGGCCATCTTTTTTCATCTACCTCCCTGCTTACTCCCCTTTGTCCTGGAATTCCAGACATTTCATTTCAAATGAAGGAAATTCCAGATGTATCATTTCACCTGGAAATATTTCATTATGTATATACCTTAAAGACATAAGAACTCGTTGGAAATCTATTCCCCAATGCCTTAAAAAAATGAACAAGCATTCACGATTTTCCGGTTGTCATATAATTTGTTTTTGTACTTTAGTTGAATTGGGTTTCAGATAAGGTCTGAAATTGATGTTGGTGGATCCATCTCAAGTTTTTTTTGACATACAGTTTCCTTCCTTTTGATTTATCATTCTTGCTATTTTTATCATTGTTATTTATGTGTCTCCTGTAGTCCTCCTATAGTTCCTATGATCTGGGTTTTGCTGGTAATGTTATTTTTAAGGAAATAAGAGTAACACAAGCATGTCATTTTTAGAAAGGTGGTTTTCAGTGTATATAAATGTTTCACTTTGTGCTGAATACAGTCTAGCTCTAGAGTTTACAATTTAATTAGGCAGGGAAACGAAAGCATCAGGAGACGTCTCTACATTTTTATCCCTGCTTTCTCTTTGTTGGAAGACACCTTGGCAGATTATATGCAGAGGTGTCACTTAGCTGCTGCTGAAATGAACTGGGCTGGAACACCAGCCATTCTTCAGCAACAATGCCAAACGGTTATTTTGGGCAGAGAATTGGAAGAGAAGTTTTGCCTGTTGAATCTGTAGTGGAAAATTGGGGTGACTGAATGTATGAATCAAACCCTTTGGTCCCAACACTCCTCACTCCCTGTTTGCTGTGGTGAGCATTCTCTTGAGGACTGTTCATTCCAGTGGAAATATGATCACAGAATCATTTGGGGGAAAACACTTCCTGAGGACACCTGGCCTCATCTGGCAACCTTACCAAGGATTTCCAGCATTAACTCTCCAGAATGAAGCTGTTTGTTAACAATTTCCATATCCCACATATACCTGCTGTGCATTCTGAGTTTGCTTTCTCTCTTGTCCTCAAGAGATTGTTAAATTGCATCTCTCTCTGCAATGGGAGTGTCTGCCTCCACATATATATGTGCCTTTGAAGCTCTTCGGCTAAGATTAATTTTGAGTCTTCCCTGCTGTGCTTTTCAGTACATACGTACCGCATTCAACTACCCATATATAAGAAGATGTTTTTAATGAGTAAATTTTGACTTATGATGGGATTATTGTAGACTTTTTTGTTGTGTGTAATGCTTAATTTTATGCATCAGTTTGGCTGTGCCAAGAGGTACACAAATACTTGACCTAACTTTCTGGGTGTTTCTGTGGCAGAGTTTTGGGATGAGATTAATATTGAAATTGGTAGACTTTGAGTAAAGCAGATTGCTCTCCATAATATGGGTGGGCCACATCCAATCAGTTGAAGGCCTAAATAGAACAAGACTGATTTCCCTAAGTTAGGAGGAATTCTCCAGCTGACAGCCCTTTGGATTGGAACTGTAGTATCCACTTTTCTGCATCTCCAACCTGCTGGCCCACCCCGTAGATTTTGGACTTGTCAGTCTCCATAATCACATGGGCCAATCTTCCTATATGCACATCCCGTTGGTTTTGTTTCTCTGGAGAATGCTGACAAATGGCATGGGAGGAAAGAAAGGCAAGTAAGTATATGCCCTGGATTTATCTGGCTGGCTGTTTTTAAAGTGGTGTGTTCTTTTTTTTTTTTTTTAAGATTTTATTTATTTATTCATAGAGATGCAGAGAGAGAGAGAGAGAGAGGCAGAGACACAGGCAGAGGGAGAAGCAGGCTCCATGCAGAGAGCCTGATGTGGGACTCGATCCCGGGACTCGAGGATCATGCTCTGGGCTGCAGGCGGCAGTAAACCGCTGCGCCACCGGGGCTGCCCCCAGTGGTGTGTTCTTTTAAAGAGATGGAAGGATCATTGGAGAGGCCATCAGTAAACTGAGATTCTGGCCATAACCCTTCTAGCAAGCTGTCTTTTGGTTTCTGACCTGCTCATTTTCCCTTTCTAAGCCTCACTTCCCTGTCTGTAGAAGCAATTTGAGCTAAGGGATTTCCAACTTGATGAGTCCGTGAAATAACAAATGTTGAACATGTGAGCCAGCTACCAAAGAGGACTGCCCAAGTGCTAGATAAGAAAAAAAGTCGAGGATGTATAATAGGTAGTGGTGGTAGTACAATGCCAAGCACAGTGAAGAAAAAAAAATCATGAATGGAGGGGATGATACTCTGTGCATTAGGTGACATTCTAATCAGTTCAGTGTAGAACATGGATGAGTACATGCCTGTGTGAGAACCTGTAGCTTTTGTGCTTTGCCTCTAAGTTCAGGTGATCTTGCTTTGAGGGCACTTAGAATCTGTCTCTGAATTGCAGTAATTCTTATTTTTTTGCAGCAGGAGTAGGGTGGTGGTGAAGGCTTGACAGCTGTGACAAGCTGAGGCCCTCTGGCCAAACTGAGGGGCCCCAGCCTAACCAACAGACAGGAAATGCCTGACCCCAAGGACATTTGTGCTATTCTTGACCAAAGAGATTGGAAGGCATCTCAGGCTAGCTCTGGCAAATGGGATTGTAAATGGATTTTTCTGTTGCCTCGGTTGAGCCTTTCTATTCCTTCAACTTGGGCTTTCCCCTCCAGGTAAAAAAGCAGTAACCACAAGGAGGAAACCATATTATTTTAGCTTCTCCTATCTGGTGAGTACTCAGTACTTAGCTGCAGCAATCTTTTGGTTTTTTTTTTTTTTTAATCTTTTGGCTTTTTGTGGGAAATTAATGTTCACCTCCTATGGCAGCCTGCCACTTGGGAAGTTGGCATTTTGGGTCAGACAGTCTGGGTGTGTGACTGGGGAAGTCAGCTGCCCCCTTTGGATGCAGACACATTCTCCTTGATCACTGGAGGCATCCGAATATGGTAAGAGACAAATATGGTGAGGTGGATTTCTTTGCCCTTGGGGTTCTTTATGACCACGGGCTCACCCACGAGGAGGCAGGACCCTGATGGCCATATCCCCAGAGAGGCTAGCGCTAGCTGACTGTTTACACAGTTGGTGCTGAGGACTGACAAATGATTAACCCCCTGGAATCCCTGATTAGCCCCCAGTTATGGTCATGAGTTCAGCCTTTTGAACTGCAGCCTTAAATTGTTTTTCCAGCATTCTCCCCAGTCGGGTGTCTCTGCCCAGCCTGTGCTATGGAAACCCTCCCCAGGGAGCAAGTGGTGTGCAGGGGGCGTGGGAAGTGAAGGCTGGAGGCCTCAGACTAGCTTCGGGGGAGGCGGGGAGGCTGGCCTGCCCATGCTGAGGTAAGGAAGGCACCCTTGAGAGGACAGGGAGACAGGAAAGGCACTGCAGCCTGGAGGAGGTGGAGTGGGAGCCACTCCTGGCCCTCTGCCTGGCCACTTCCTTCCCCTTACATGACAGCCTCGCCGGCCTGGCTCTCAGCCACCTGGCAGTGGCCATGGCACATGACTCCCCCACCAGTTCAGCGTGCTGGCCAGGAGCTGGGGGGGTGGAGTCTGCATGGGGCCAGGGCCCTCTGCCTGCCCAAGGCCCTGGGTGGGCCTCGCTCTGCTTCCTGGGCTCCCCAGGCTCAGCGTGTCCTGGCCAGCATCCCCTTCCCGGGCAGTAATGCCAAGGCAAGGGGGTTAGGACATGCTGGCCAGGCTCCTTACTATACCTCGGAGCGGAGCTATATTACCGGGAGCTCAAATGAGCTGCATCACCCCGTGGGAGACCATCTCACAGCAGGGGCCTGGGAGCACCTCTTGCTACTCCACCCACCCTGGCCAGAGGTAGCATGACTGTGTGGGGTCCTGTGCCAGATGCCCTGGAGAAAGATGGCCAGTGCTTTATCTTTCAGGAAGGTGAGGGAGAGGTGAGGCACGCTTATCTGCCCCAGCCTGCTCCGAGGAAGTGCTGTTGACCTCATAAAGTGGTGGAGCTCTGGCTTTTGGAAAGGGCTAGGTTTTGCAAAGAGCCCTAGAGGGGGCCACTGGGAAAATGTGCCAATAAATTCTAACTCGGGCTTCACTTTCTCTTCCCTCATCTCATTTCCTCTCTCTCTCACCCCCATATCTCCTTCCAACATACTTTGTCCCATTTACTTCCACTCTGTGGCATTGTCTTTAAATTGATCTGATTAATCTTTCAACTGGGGTCAAATTTATCTAGAAGGCACTTGAGCATTTTCCTAGTGACTTCATAGGGTAATGAACATTACTCTTTATGAATTAGGTGAGCATGGGGTAGGATAAAAGGACATGAAAAATATTGCAGATTCTAGAATGGCCTTGGCAAAGTTGACAGATCCCACCCTGAAATCACCTGCACCCAAGAGAAAGTTGTGGTGGTGATGGCGGGCATTTGGGATGTCAGCAACTTGCTGTGCAAGTTGAGTAAACAAGCTGCAGCTGAAAATGTCTAATGACACTGACAGTGATGCCTCCTTGGATTAACTCTCTCCTGCATGTCATATGACAAGCTAGAAGAGGACTCAGGTACATTCAGACCTAACCTTCTCATTGAACAGAACCCCAAATGAGGCAAGTACTCAAAAGTTACACAGCACAGAGCTCTGCTGGCCAAAAACATGGGCTTTTCCCCATCTCTGCTAGTTCAGTGATTAGAACTAGACCCAGAATTAATCTGGTCCACCTGACTGCTCCCACCATTACCTGTTTGGTTTACTTCCTGCCTTATACTTCTCTTCTCTTTCTTCTGTGGCGATGTGCAGGGGGCTGTCCCTTACAGTACAGCCAGGGTTTCTTGTACATACACCTCATTCAGCTTGCTTATGCTTTTTGAATACAGGATGTATTATCAACATCTCTGAACCAATATGGAACTGCATCTTCTTCCCCTAGGTCCCTTCCCTGGTTCTTGTGTCCACAGGGCAGGGCTGTTGGTTGTAGAACCTTTAGTAGCCAGGCCACAGGAAGCTCTGCTCGTTCTTGCCACAAGCCATTCTTGGTGAATACAGTGTGACCTTCAATTTAGGAGGGTATGTGTGCATGTACATAGTTTTTTAAGTCAAGAAGTTGGCTTAAGTTTCATAATATTATAACTACTGCTTATTGTGTCTCTACTGTATGCCTGCTACTTTTACAAATCTTATAGGATATAAGGAACAAATCTTATAGGCAGTATCATACTTGTTTCTATTGATGCAGAATCTGAAGATGAGCCAGGTTTAGTACCTTGCACACAGTAAAGTAGCTGACAGAGCAGAGGATTTGAACCTAGGTCAGTGTAGCCGCAAATCTATCACAGTGCCCTGCCACCCAGTCATTATCCAGCCCTGGCCTTACCCAAAAAAACATGTTGCTAGTTTTTATTCTGAGAATGAATGGGCAAGAAGTTGGAACAAAATGTGCTTACAGATCTACTGACTGACACTTCAGTTATACCACACTGTTTAGATAACATTTTTGAAAATTAAGTCTTCCATAGATTGAGATAAGCACAACATCTGCCCTTGTCTTTTTGTTGTTTCTAAAATAATTGTAGTTTTTTCTTCAATGTATCCTATCACATTAAAAACAAAGTTGGCTTTTTTTTTCGCTGATAAAAATATATCTTTATTATAGAAAATATAGATGTTCACCAAAAGGAAAAGTGATTCCAAGCAGCATACTAGCTTTGGGCTAAGAATGTGGACAGTGGAGCTGTAGTGTAGGGGTTTGAATCCCCACTGTGTTACTAATGATTTGTAGGACCTTGAGCTAGTTACAACTCTGAAGTGGAAAATAATACCCTTCATCATTGAGTTGTTTAGATTAAATGATGCAAAACCATTAGAAGTGACCAAGAGATATTTAACACTTCAATAATCTGATTTTTCTCTCTGAACTGGTATATACATGTGTAAATATATATGTGTGTGCGCATGTATATATCTACAAAGTATGCATATAGTAATAAATAAAATGAGATAAAAAAAACCAGCTAGTTTTTATCTAACAATATATTATGACTGCCTTTCCTTACTTCTAAATAGCCTTCTCTGTTCCCTGATAGCTGCCTGGAACCTCATGCTGTGACAGTGTGAATGGAACTGAATCTATATTGTGGGGCATGTAGATTTCCAGGTTTGCTCTAACATGGTGCACTTTTAAATAAATCTGAGTAGATGCTGTGCCCACGAGTAGTGTCCCTCTGGGTGACAGGAGCTTCCCACTCTTTTTAGAGCTACCTAATCCTCCCTCCTCTCAGGTGAATGAGGATCTGCGCATGTTCCCTTTGGGAGCTCAGAACCTTCTGAGCTGTGAACTTTCATACTCCAGCCCCAACTGGGGAACTTGGCCTCGGCCTCTTTTCCTTTCTCCCCTTAAATCTATAAAAGCTATGTTTCTTGGTTTAATATCTCTGGTATTAATTATCTCTTGGCCCCTGAGAAATCACAAGTCAGAAAGTACTCTCATTCTATGTTGCTATGCCTCAGGTACTAAGAAAGTGCTGTGTCCTTTTTAAAAGGGATTAGAGGTGAAACCCTAAGCTTCTCTGCTTTCCAGGGTGGACCCCTAATGCCCACCCTTCTGTGTGGAGAGCTATAGTCATTTCTGTGCCATTCCAGGACCACACCTGGCCATTTTAGTTCTATGAATTTCTGGTGACACACTTATTTGATTATTTTATTGATGTAGAATTCTACATGCTGGCCTTAGATTAGGTCCCCCATAGGCTTCCACCTCTTCTCTGCTTTCATCCATTAGCAAACCAGTAGGTCACATGTTTGAAAATCCTACTCTTGCCTCTCCACACCTGGCCTTCTGGGGTGTGTTATAGATGCAGACTCAAGGGATGTACTTTCTGTGGCTTCTGAGTACCAGAAGGCTGAGAGTTATGGGTAGAAGTGATTTAGGGTCAATAGTCTCTTAGGTAATACTCCTCTTAAAAAGTTTATAGCTTTAATGAGATTTTTCTCATCCCGAGTCTTTGAAACCTGTCATTTTAATCTATGTATATTCTAAGGAAACTGAGTTCCAGGACTCTGTTGACCAAACAGCCACAGACACAGGCATTTTCTTATAATGTTTAAGGGATAAGCTTCATTTTTCACTCTAATCTAGGGAATAGATTCTCATCTCTGAGAAAGGGTACAATATGCTATTTAGGGTAATGTGTCTGCCGAAATTATGGTGGTGCTGGTATGTCTGAGATGTGCTGGAATGGCATCGGGACTTAAAAAGAGAATGTGTATTCCATATGGGAAAGAGAAATGACACATGTATTCCATGTTTGTAAAACTCAGGATCAATTCCTCTTTACAGTGTTTTCCAAAGCCCATTTTAATGTTTCCTCTGACATCCTTCCTGGGAGAAGGGTTAATAAGTATCATTGTCCTCCTGGCACTGAGGAGGACACTGAGACAATGAGAGGCGAACTGACTTGCCTTGAGCCCTGGAGTAAGGCTGGCAGGAGTCTGCAGAGCCAGGGCTGCCCTGGGGAAAGTCCTCTCAACAGAGGCAGGGAAAGCTCCCAGACAAGGAGAGAACATCTTGCTCAGCTGTACTGGTGTAAGTCCTGTTTGGGGGCTGCTGAGGCAGAGAGTACTGGACATTTCAAAGTCTTAGTTCAAGATCCTTAACCAATAATCTGCTTTGCTGCCTTGAGCTAAGCTGTAAGAGTGATGGATGGCAGAAGTCGATTATTTTTGGCTCAACTGCTCAGTCTTGGCAAGGGGCCTTTACATGTAAATATGACCTCTACAAAAGGTTTAGGAATCTGAGGTCATTTTCTTCCTACAATTCACATGTTGGCCTCTTCTGCAGAGGGGGTTACCAGTTATGTGGGGGGTCACGTTCCTCTTCAGGGTTCCCTACAATTAAAGGATATAGTAAGGCCAAATATGTAGTAAGGCTAAAGTGATGACTTCTATCATAGAGGATCCCTGCATCCTCTTCCACCCCCAGCAGACCTGCTAAAGCTTGAATTCTTTTCACTCACTGCTTGCAGGAAGGCAGCAGGTGCTCATTGGTTTAATCCCCACCTTACCGCTTACAAGTTAGTCTAAGGCTAATGGGGTCTTCTTTTTGAACTTTACGGTTTTCTCAGCTGAAAAATGGGAACAGCCACACTAAGGCTAAAAAGTCATGGTAATAGAAGAATCCACTTCCGAGATGTATCCAATCCAGGGAGAGTTGGCATGTGGTCTCAGAATGAGTTGCCACTGTTCCCACACCACCCAGACCAGCCTCTCTTGTGCTTGGTTCTGTGCATCTTAAAATGTGGGGTGTAGCAGCGATTTGTCATCTGAGGCTTGGAACTCTACACATTTTCTTGGACTATGCCACTGATTTTCATGGAAATCAAGGCCAGATATGGTGAGGACATGAGGCCAAACTGACCTGACCTTTATCTGTGTTTTGTCTGGAACAGGGGTCCCGGTCATCTCCCTTGTCCAGTTCTTCCTGGATGGAACAAGAAAATAAACAGGGTGTGTATGAGGCCCAGGACTCAGAAGACAAAAGGATGGGCTCTGATTTTGAGAACTCTGAAGACAGGGAACGGAACCCAGAAGAAAGAGGAATGGGCTCTAATCCACAGGATGCAGACAAGAGAGAAGGCCACCCAGAGCAGGAGCTGGGCTCCAACCCACAGGATGAAGCTCTAGGAAGGGACCCAGAGGAGAGGGAACTGGTGTCTGACATCTGCCCAGGTGAGGAAAAGCTGGCATTTTCATGGAAGTTGCCCCACTCACAATTATTTCTAGCTCCTCTAGAGTTAGAACCAGCCTCAGCATTCTTTGTGGGAGAGCCTTCAGGTGGAGACCATTAAGCGGATTCTGTATCACCTTAAGCCTGAGAAACATCCTTTTCTTCAGTCCAGTCTGAAGTGGGCTCTTCTGGTAAGCATGGGTGAAGAGGGTAACTCACTAGCGCAGCACTTTACAGCATATAGAACACTGCTACACATTAACAGTCTCAAAACAACACAAGAGGAGACACAGCTCGTGTATCAGAACATACCTCATCAGGTTGTTGGGGGAGTTCAGATGAGTTGCTGCAGGTGAAGACTTAGCATAGTACTGAGCAAACCAAGTCTCCAGATGTTTACGGTTACAGTCATCATCTCTGTTTGCAGATAAGTAAGCTCAGTGGTAAGTGACTTGCCCTGGTTCATGCGAATAATGCCCAAAGTGCTTAAATCTTCTGCTAAACCCCTTGCTATTCCTGACCTGGAAAGAGGAAGTGCTGGCCCTCCATCTACTTCCTTGGTTCCATCTCCCGGCATTCATTGCTTTATACTGCTCTGTGCATGACTTGGGGACAGAAAAGAGCTGAAATACCTTATGGCCAAGACTATGAGGTTCATTTCTTACCCCCATGACCTGTCCCAGACTTCCCGCTGCTCTCCCCTGCAGTGCACACAAGCGCCTGGTCTTTCACGTTTTCTTAACTTTCTGGAGTGCCCTCTGCTTGGAATCAAGCAGCCAGAGAGAGACAGGTGTGTGTTCTGGGATGGTCTCTGAGTTGTGATCACCAGCTCTAGGTCCTGTGCTCAGGCCCCCTGCCCGACTTGCAGAGTGAAGCCCCTAAGTTGGGATGTGTTTGGTTTGTTGTCCTACCCCAACAAATTATATTTTAAAAATCAGCCTGTTACCTGGTTAGGACAGGTGGTCTTGTCTTTGCGGCCAGGGCCTTGAAAGGCATTGGTAGCTGTTAGAGTGAGCTAATCTCTTCCAAGATCCCACAAAGTCCCACCTGGCCCATTTTAAGCTGTCAGGCCTTCGGGAGGCTCTGTGGAGCAGAGCCTCGGTACAGTGGGTGGGGCTTGGACCTCGAGATAGTTGCTAGAAGAACTGGCCAGCCAAGGGGGCAGGTGAGTGGGCTTCGCCCAGGTTTCAGAGCACAATGTCCTGTAGGCCTTCCCCAGGAGGCACCAGGTGGAAAAGAGGCTAGAATCGTGGGGGCCTTGGAGAGAGGGAGGTTGAGAGTAGGGGGGGGGGGGACTCCTCCGTGCTCCACACTCTTAACTGAGACTGGCTTCCTCTGGGTTTTACCCTATGAACCCTACTTGGTAGTAGAGTCACCGGCACTGCCGCCTTTGCTGTTGCAGGTGGGCTGCTGAGTGAGGAAGAAGGGGCTGTTCTCCGCGAGGAGGATTACCCACCTGGCGTAGCAGAGATGGCGATGTTCCCGGGACTGGGGCTGTCGGAGTCCGAAGGCCTTTCCCGGAGCCCCCGGGAAGAGGAGGAGAGCGCCGGCGAGAACCGGCTGGACGAAGAGCTGCAGCCGCCCGCTCCCACGCTTCCCTGGAGGCGGCACCTCTCCCTGGGGAGTCGGCACCGGAGCGACAAGCCCGCCCACCGCCGCTTCCGCCGCCTCCACCATCCGGTGGCCGTGGACCTCGGGGAGCTCGACAGCCTGATGGCCAGCATCTTGGACGCGCCCACCATCTGCCCCGACTGCGGGGAGAGCTTCAGCCCGGGCGCTGCTTTCCTGCAGCACCAGCGCATCCACCGCCTGGCCGAGGCCGCCGCCGCCGCCAGCCTGGAGCCCTTCGGCTTGGCGGGCGAGTGCGGCGCGGTGGTGGGGCTGGTGGGCGCGGGCGCGGGCGGGCCGGGGGGCCTCGGGGCGGGGGGCCTCGGGGCGGGGGGCCTCGGGGCGGGGCCCGCGCGGGCCCGGCCGGCGCGCGAGAAGCCCTTCCGCTGCGGCGAGTGTGGCAAGGGCTTCAGCCGCAACACCTACCTGACCAACCACCTGCGCCTGCACACGGGCGAGCGGCCCAACCTGTGCGCCGACTGCGGCAAGAGCTTCAGCTGGCGCGCCGACCTGCTCAAGCACCGGCGCCTGCACACGGGCGAGAAGCCCTACCCGTGCCCCGAGTGCGGCGAGGCCTTCAGCCTCAGCTCGCACCTGCTGAGCCACCGGCGCGCGCACGCGGCGGCCAGCGGCGCGGGGGCGGCGGCGCTGCGGCCCTTCGCCTGCGGCGAGTGCGGCAAGGGCTTCGTGCGCCGCTCGCACCTGGCCAACCACCAGCGCATCCACACGGGCGAGAAGCCGCACGGCTGCGGCGAGTGCGGCAAGCGCTTCAGCTGGCGCTCGGACCTGGTGAAGCACCAGCGCGTGCACACGGGCGAGAAGCCCTACATGTGCTCCGAGTGCGGCGAGACCTTCAGCGTCAGCTCGCACCTCTTCACGCACAAGCGCACGCACTCGGGCGAGCGGCCCTACGTGTGCCGCGAGTGCGGCAAGGGCTTCGGGCGCAACTCGCACCTGGTGAACCACCTGCGCGTGCACACCGGCGAGAAGCCCTTTCACTGCGGCCAGTGCGAGAAGCGCTTCAGCGACTTCTCGACGCTCACGCAGCACCAGCGCACGCACACGGGCGAGAAGCCCTACACGTGCATCGAGTGCGGCAAGAGCTTCATCCAGAGCTCGCACCTGATCCGCCACCGCCGCATCCACACCGGCAACAAGCCGCACAAGTGCACGGGCTGTGGCAAGGGCTTCCGCTACAAAACGCACCTTGCGCAGCACCAGAAGCTGCATCTGTGCTAGGGCCGGGCCGCTGGGTG
This sequence comes from Vulpes lagopus, assembly GCF_018345385.1. Taxonomy (NCBI): domain Eukaryota; kingdom Metazoa; phylum Chordata; class Mammalia; order Carnivora; family Canidae; genus Vulpes; species Vulpes lagopus. The sequence continues at coordinate 77,227,998 of NC_054828.1, forward strand.
GCTGCCCTCGGGGAGCATGTGGGGGAGTAGACGTCCTGGGACTAGACCGCGTAGAAGGAAATGGGTGTGGGGCGGGAGGGACAATCTGAGGAACCGGGGAGTCTCTTGGTGTTAGGGGGTCTTGAAGGGGAGGGTGGAGTAAGTGTTGCTCTTTAGGGATGTGATCATTTGCCTGCCTCCTCCCCAACGAGGACGTGCATGCTGGGGACACGTGCTTGAGCGGTGACTTCTTCAAATACGCACAGCAGGGCGTGAAGAGCGGGTGGGAGTGCAGGCATTTTGAGGACCTTGAAGAAGGGGACTTGGGGGGATAGGGGAGTGAACAGGATGGCAGGCGATAGAGTAGTGGGGCTCTGAGGGCCTGTGGGAATCAGGGAAGGGGAGGACGTGCTTACGGGGTAAAACAAAAGGCAGGTATGAATAATTCAGCCCTGGTCTCACCAACTGTTAAGCCACTCTTCGCCCTGTCCCCCCACATCGGCTGCAGTCTCATGAAAAGTAGAGGAACCTTGTCGATCCTATTGGAGAGGATATTTTGTATATTCTTCCCTTCCTTTCTCTGAGCCACAGTTCGCTGCTATTTTGAGGCATCCAGGGGAAACCGGGCATGAAAGCTTACACACTGATCTCAAGGGCGAAATTGAAGTTTAGACACTCATTCATAACTAGTTTTAAGGTCACCTGGGAAATCTTGGTCCTGCCCCCTGGTTCTTTGCTTCTTCCTTTAAAGTAGTCTAGCTTCATGCTGGGTGAAGGTGGTCTATGTGGATGTCAGGTGTTAGGGGTGTGCCAAGCCCAGTATTTCAGGTCTCCCTTGTGATCTCCTAAGTGCAGGGAAATGAAACAATCCTAGCTATGTGTGACTTTTCGCTTTCCCAGACCAGCATGATGCTTGTTTCCAGTGAATCTCAGATCAGCAACAGTTGCCCCAGTGACCTGCTACAAAAGTCAACTAGCTCAGAGTTTTGCCAGCCTTATGTGAGAAATCCAGGAGAGCAAATGTTCACATGTTGGGGTACAAGGCTTCTTTGTCTCATCTGCCTTCACTCTGTATCCGGTGCACCCCCCCCCCCTTGGTAGTAACGGGGGAGATCGGGAGATCGTCAAACAGCCACTGTCATCCACGTTGTAATGGACTTTTGGTCTGAGTAGAAATAAATGTCTTTTACTTACACGGGGAGGCACAGTAGAAAGCTCAAGGCTTTGCACAAGGAAGGCACAAGCAGGGAGAGGTGTAAGTGCAAAATTGCCAAATAGCACAAGCAATGAATGTTTTCTGGTTGTTCTATAAATGCCAAAATAGCACTTTTATATTCGTAAAGTGCTTTATGATTTTTAATGATTGTTCGTTGTTTCTCACGTCTTTGTGAAGTTAGATCAGTATTATGACCCCTATCATAAGGAAGACTTGGGGACAGGAGTACAGTAGGCTGTTCTTGAAGAGAGGCAGATGACCGTGTGGATAGGTACAGTCTGACCTTTTGTGCTCTCCAGCTCAGCTGCTAGAAAGACTTACCTGTCATGATTTATATAATAAAGACACTGAAGATTCTAATGCTTCATGGAAAACTTAAGGCTAGTCTAGAAAGGCCAAAGATGTCCTTTGTTGACAAAGCTGGTCTTTGTCATGTATTTAGGGTGTCTTAGGTTTGTTCTGTCTAGTAGGGGGCTGTAGTTAGACGACTCTTGTACAGGTTTCAGTCACCTATGCTGAAAATCCCTCCCCTAGGTTAGCCTTTAGGAGTTAGAGTTGTGGAAAGCAGTCTTGTTTCCTTCACTAGTGATTGTTAGTTGCTCTGTACTTTTCATGGAAGCATCTTCACAAACTGTTGGGCACACTCGAAGGAAAAGAAGAAAAACTGCAAGATTTTTTTTATAGTTCTAGCAAACTTTTTCTGTGGATGCTGGTAATTTATACTTGATCAGTTGTATTTTAGCAAAGAACCTCTTTGGGGACTGTAGGAAAGCATGTTCTTGTCCTTATAAAAACACCTTCAAAAAAAATCCCGAGAATTCTGGGCTTGTATAATATAGCCTGTTGATCTTGCCCTCTTAATCAGTTTATTATTATTTGCAAATGCAAATAGATTTTCAAAAGATAGATAATTTTGCAAGATACTAATTATTTTCTTTTAGTTGAGTAATATGAACAAAGTAAACGTCCATTATTTATTCTCTTTCCTCTGAATACTAAGTATTTAGGACTCTTTTGAAAATAATATAACCAGTTTGTAGGTAATCTTATTCCTTTGTGTGTGTTTTTTTTTTTTGTTATGCACATCTACCTCTTCCAGCCGTTTTAAGTTCTCTCCAGTCTGTGCCTATGAAATCTCATCCAACTTTTGATTGTTCATGGATTAATTATCCACTTTATGGGTTATGTGGCCTTTTGCTGTCATTGTACTCTGTTGTACAGTCTCTTCTGCATCAGCTGTGTTACATATGGGCAGCTTTCAAGAGACAGTTCAGCAGGGAAAGGGGATTGAAGCTTATATAGAATAATTTGGTGGCAGTGGAAATCTTTGGATTTCATTGACCTCTCTTCTTTCAGGTACGAGAGAGAAGAGGGTCAGCCACCACCTCAGTATCCCTTTTATGAGCAAATCCCTTAGCAGAAGAAAACAGTCCAACCACCAACACCCCCACTCTCATGGTGCATTTAAAATGTGATTCCATTTTTCTTACAATTCTTCAGGGAACATAGCTGCATTAAGTGAATTTAAATGCAGTCAGGAGGTCATTTCTTATATCTAGTTTGAGAGTAATAGGGTTTGTTTGTTTTTTTTTTTTTTCAGCAAACTCTATTAACCGTGGTTCACCCTTCAAAATGTTCATTTGAAGATTCCATCCATCAGCTCATTAAGGATGGTGGAGGCAAGTGTATCATTTGTTTCCTGGGGAATTTGGTCAGGTGCAGGCTGCTCTTTCCTTAGCAAAACCTGGAGCAGTTTCGGTCGGTTAAATGGCTTGATTAAATCTTGAGCTCTGAGTTGGAAAGAGAAGATGAGAAGTTAACCCCTTGAGCCGTGTGGTCTCTTCAGGATCAAGAGGCTGTACATGTGTGAAAAAGTACGGACTAAGAACCTGTGTTCATAGACAATCCGAACTGTGTTTCTGAAGTTTGTGCACATTTTCCTTCACTGTAATATTATTTTACAGCTGTTTGTTAAAATAGTGAATAATTTAATGGTTTTAAAAGCAACAGGTTTTGTGTGTGTACTTGTATATGTGAGAATTGCCTTATTTTCAGATTGTTTTATTTAATGATGGTTCCTTGGACAGCGTTCTAATGTTCAGCAACCATGGAATATTTGTCATTAAATCCGTATCAGTCTTTTTCCATGTTATTCTTTCTTCCTTGTCATCCATTTAATATCACTGAGATCAGTATATGGAAGCTATTGTCTCGTAGAACAGGGGTCAGCAAACTACCTAACCTAACCTGTCTCTTTTTGCAAGTAAAATGTTTTGGATTACAGTCATATCCATACAACCTTACTTACATACTGTCTGTGGCTGCTTTTGCTCTGCAACAGCAAGGCTGAGTCTTTGTGATAGAGGTTATATGGTCCACAGTCCTAAGATATTTACTCTCTGGATCTCTGCAAACAACATTTGCTGACTCCTGTGTTAAAAATGTTCAAGTGGATCCTAGATCACCCTGGAACTGGCTAGTATCTAAATAACTTTGCCCATTTTAACCAATACTTCTGCAGGAATGTAGCTTTAGGATGTTGGGAATGTGTTAATGCTATGCCACTCGTATTGATTTCTTCATTCCTTATATGAACCTTATAGGAGTCTGCGGGGCATTTTGATAGCAGGCAGGGGAAAGTTGATATGGGGAAGGGAGGCATTAAATCTATTTTAAAAAGATATATTCCTGAATCACATAACAAAGCATTTTCTTTCCCTCAGCTCTCAGAAATGTAACTTAACAGCTACTGATAACACTGAATGGAACTTATCAGCTAGACTGGCCTTTTACTTAAAATACTTTTTAGCTGGTCTCTGCCCCACCTCGTAGAAACAAGATAGCAGTTTGTAAGGAAGGGATTCAGATTCACAAGAAATAGAAAACACAAAGCATGAAAAGCACTTTGTTTTCTTGTAATGATCACAACTACCTCCCTGCGTGAATATCCACCAGCCCTTTCCTGCCTGGCAGGGCCAGGTCGTGGAAGGAGGCACCCAGTTGTGGGATTACAACATTCTTCCCCAAGCCTGACTATTCTGGTTTAAAGCAACCACCAGTCTAATTCCTGGTCCCTAGGAAAACTGTTAAACCAAGTATTTGAAGCATTTGTTCAGTGCTCTCTGGGGACATAGTAGTGAACCTGGACTTCTGGGCTCTGCTGGGAAGGGATGCTGAGCTGAACTTGCTGTTAGAGCAGGGCTCTGCCCGAGTTGAGGTGGCGAAGATGTATCTGGTCAACTTGGAATTCTTTGGGCTGAATTAGTTTAAGATCAAGATTTTGTAATTTAATCTTACCTACAGAGTAGAATTACCTGGAGAGCTTTAAAAACAACCCCTCCCCTCCAAAAAAACCAAAAAACCAAAAACCAAAACAAACAAACAAACAAACAAAAAACTCCCTCAGGGCACCAGGGCAGTTAAGTGTCCAACTCTTGATTTCAGCTTAGGTCACGATATCAGGGTGGTGAGATAGAGCCCCACATTGGCTCTGCACTGGGAGTAGAACCTACATAAGATTTTCTCTCTCCCTTTCCCTCTGTCCCTTCCTGTCCCTAAAACAACAGCAACAGCAAACCTGACAACAACCAGAAAATTGTTCCAGACATTGGCTGGCTGATCTGGGGTGAAGTCCAAGTACCTATAACTTTACATAGACCTCTTAGGCAACTTTAATGTGTAACCAGGATTGAAAAGTCTATAGAATCCATCAGGCTTGCTTTCTTGGGGATTGCCGTAAGTAAAGCTGATGAGCCTCACATCCTCTCCTCTATCAGGGAGTACGGAGGCAAAGGGCATTGTCCCATGCAGCAGGCTTTGCTGCCTGTCCACTCCTGCTAGGCCTACCTTTCACGTACATCTTCCCCACATAGATAATAAGGGCCAGAAGAAGTGCCTGTATTCGCCCTTCATCAGATAATGCCAGATGGGCGGCACTGGCTGCTGCTGGCCTCTCTTTATCTTTGCGGGTCATAGACTGCCTGCCTTCCCTTCTTTCTGATCTTCATTCTGTCTCAGTTCACTTAACAAAGCAAAATTCCATGCATTACTCCTTTTCTGAGCTGCCCTTGGCAATAGAGTTGTTTCCTGAATTTTGCTCCTGGAGGGAAAAAGGAGGAGCTCACCCATCGGGTCTCCAGCTTAAACAGACTAGCGTTGGGCTCTTCTCTCTCCTTGTCAGAGCCTCAAGTGTCTGCAGATTTCAGTTCCTTGCTGCCCGCCTGTGTTTTCAAGGCCCCCCTCTGCTCACCCAAAGCCCGTTCCAGTGGTTTTCAATTTCCAACTGGGACCCAGATGACTGTTCCCAGACTTGTCTGCATCCACCAGGTGACCGGCCTCATCACAGCAACCATAGATGCTGAGTTCTGGAAACCAAAGAGTTGGGTGGCAAGATGTTTCCTGTACCAAGCTGCCATGTGCTTAGGAAAGCTTAAAAAAGGTATCAGTGTGTGTGCAGTTCTCAAGCTGGCCTCCGCGCATCTATATTTGGAGAGATTTTGTGCTAAGTGAAAGGTCTCAACGGTCCCGGGCCTCACCAGTTGCTGGAAACTGGGGATTCCCTGGAAGTAGTTTGATGTCATCATTTATTCACAGAAGCAGCTCCCCTGAGATGCCTTCCCTGACCCATGAGGTCTGGAGTGGTTCTTCTGCAGAGATGTTCCCATGAGGTCCCGGACCCATTTCCTGTGTATGGGAGGCCTACCCGGTACCCGGAGGCTGTGGCTTGTTAAAAGCAGAGACCCCGAGATCAGGCTGAGTGCCCATGTGCTGGGAGTGGTGCTTGATGCTGGGGCTATAGGTATGAGTGGGAGAGGCTCACGTGTTCTAGTGCTCCAGAACAGAGAAGGGGAAGACTGGTTTTGTTCTCTGCCTAACATCAACCCCAGCTTCCTTATGGTGAATTATTTTGCAAACTCGAAGTGTGACTTTTGGGATTTGGCTCCTAGTGGGGGAATTAAGAACTTCATGATACCAAGGGATCAGGTGTTAATACCTGGGTAAGGTGGTGCCTCCGGCAAAGGCTCAGGGTAAAGCAGACTCTGCTGAAGACTAGTGGCAGGGTCACTGCAGCTACAAATCAGGCAGCGTCCATTTTATCGGACTCTGGTGGGTGGAGGAAAGAGGCAGTGTGACCTTGGAGAGGCTAGTGAAGGAAAGGGCCGCTAAGGGACCTGGCCAGACATTTCTTTCAGGTCTCGTGTTAGCAGGTGCCTGCGTAAAGCCGGAACTTTGATACACAAGGACCACCTCCAGGCTTCCACTGAAGTGTCTCTACTCCTGTCTGGTTTAGTGTCAATGGATACAGTAGGGGTCATGGACATGACTTCATAGTCAGAAGGCTGCTGGACTGAGAGAGCTGCTGCTTAACATTGCGGCGGTCTAGGCTGGGCACCACAGGTGGACTTGATCTTGGCCATGTCTGTCCAGTGGAAGGATGCAGGTGTGAGGTGTGGGGAGATCAAGCAAAATCACAAATGTGAATGTTTAGGGGCTGTACAAATGTTAGGAAATAAGACAGTTGCAGCGTGGTTATCTCATTTCCTAGCTCCTGGGAGTCTAGAAGGAGGACAAAAGCATTTGCTTGCATCCAGGACTGCATCCTCTCAGATTTCCAGCTCCTGAGGCAGGGGGATGAGGGGTTGGGAGACAATGGCCTTCACTCCTTTCCTGGGGACAGAAGAAGAATGGAGGGACCGATCCTACCGTCCTTTGAGGGACAAGTGCAGGACAGAACACTGACATTCACTGGCTGTGGTCTTGAGCAAGGCTCAGATTTCTCTGCGCCTGTTTTCCTCTTCAAGCAACACTATCTCTATGGACTCTCCCCACTCTAGTGTCTAGTGGTGGTCAGAGAGCTTAAAACCTACTTGGAAACATCCATAGCTCAGCACAAGAATGACAGGAAAGTTTTTCAAAGTCTGCATTAGGTCCTGTGGCTCAGCAGTTCCTGGACTGCCCAGGAGGGCTCCTGCTTGGTCTGGCCTTGGTCGTCCACAACTGGGAGAGATATTGTGCCCTGTACAGACAAAGAGCCAGACGGCAGCAGAGCTGGGGCAGGGCTAGGGAGCCATCCTGTCAGCTTTGGCTTTGCACAGAGAAATGCATACCTGGAGGACGGTGTTATGGTGAAGGTTAACTGCAGAAGGATAGTGGGGCCAGAGGTGGTACGACCCCTTACGGTTGCCCAGTGTCATTGCGATGGACCTTAGAAATGGGCCACAGAAATGGCAGGTAAAGAAACAGATCCAGGAGAGTAAAGAGAGTTGCACAATGTTGAAAAGGGCCAAACTGAAAGAGAACCAGGTGTTAACTCTTCTTTGCAGAAATGGAAGCTTCTCAAGAGAGAGAAAAAAAAAAAGAGAGAGAGATAATAGTCTCTTGTCTTTTGCCCTCGTCTTCCCACTGCCTAGCCCTCCCTTGCTCTGGCTACCTTTGTTTCTGTCCTGGGAAGTGCCTGCATGTGTCTGCTCCTGCAAGACCGGCATTCCAGCAGCTGAGGAGGGCTGTGTATGTCCACAGAAGGCTCAGGCAACTAGTGTGTGGGTTAAGCCTGCCCTCTGCCCCCTGCCCTCTGCCCTCTTTCCAAATGTTCTCTTTTACCTCTGTTTTTTTTTTTTTTTCTTTAGCAAATACGTTGGGAGGGCAGCCTCCTGGCTCTGTACCTTCTCGGTCTCCAGGAGACTGTGCCTCTGCTACTCAATCCGAGCGTCATGTTCTCAGGCCAAGCTCAGGGCAGCAAATACAAGGCCACCAGTTACAGGTGGGTTTAGAGTCTAGCCTTGCCTTGCTTAGGAGACCTCATACTTGGACAACCTTTATTCCGCTCCCTACAATTCCATTTATTCTGGTCCAGTCTTCCTTTTCTTTTTTCTTTTCCCTTCTCTTTTCTTTTTCTTTTCAGATTTATTTATTTATTGTAGAGAGACAGAGAGAGTGTGTGAACAGGAGGAGGGGCAGAGGGAGAGGGAGAGAGAATCCCAAACAGCCTCCCCACTGAGCACAGACCAGATGTGGGACTCAATCCCAGCACCCTGAGAGCATGACCTTAGCCAAAAATCAAAAGCCAGCTGCTTAACACACTGAGCCACCCAGGCGCTCCCAGAATCTCTTTAAGAACATCATCTCCTTTCCTCACTTCTTAAATATCGACTGAGTGCTTGCTCTGGGCCAGATGTGGGAATACAGCTGCGTGCAGGTTGTCAGCAGAGGGGCCTCGTGGTGCCTTCCAGAGTCCACAGTCCAGTTAGGGAGACAGACAAGTTAATAACCAACCACCTGGACTGTGCCAGGTGCCTAGTGGAGAGACGCACTTCACGCTCCCTGGAAGACTGGAGACCTTCTAGGGGAGGTACAGCCTAAAGCATGAGGACAAGTTGGCTGTGGGAAGGGTGCCAGGAAACAGGAATGTGTTGCAGGCAGGAGCAGCCATGGAGGAAGTGTGGTGCGGCTGGAGTGTGTTCAGGTGGGGGTTTAAGATGTGTCAGAAGCTACAAAAAAATCCCCCCACCCTGGATGTGCTGTGCTTCTCAAACTCTTTGTTGTCTGGCTCTGGGTGCCCCTGCTATAAACTTCCCTCTTTTCTTTACCATGGGGATTCTAGTGTGTTCTTGAGTGGTGGAGTGAGAGGTCTGCACTCTAGCCTGGCTCTGCTCCTGATTTATTGGTGACCTTGTGAAAGTCACCTCAGTTTCCTCAGTTGTGAAATGAGGAAGGGAAGGAGCCCTTAGCTAAAAGCTGGAGTCTCTAGAGTCTATTTTACCTCTAGAATTTGAACTCCACAAACACTTTGATGGGTCCTGGAGGGAACAAGGAACCTCCCCTGTTGACCTGTTGATTAGGAGGGAGTTGTTCTGTCTACTGATGAAATAAATTCTCATAATGAGGACTAGCTGTTTAATTTCCAAGGCTTGGTGCAAAATCAAATGTGGGGCCCATGGTGGAGAGTAAGCTACGCATAGGGCCCTTGTAACTACACAAGCCACATGCCCTTGAAGCCACCCTGCTCATAATTGATCTAGTGACTTTACAGAGTCCAGCTGGTGCAAGGAGGAATTTAGATCCTGGTGCATGAAAAGGATATTCCTACCTCATTCCTACCTCAGTAAGGCCAGGGTCCACGCTAAGATGACGACAGGGCCAGCAGCCCACGTGCCCACCCACTGTCACCAACACCTATTTTGGAAGAAAGGCTGACTTTGCTTGTGTAGGTTCTTCCGTTTCTCAAGGAAAGACTGCACTCTTAATTAGCAGGGAGCTTCAGGTTTCTAGAACAGGCTGGTGACTGTTCCAGAGTTTGCAATTGACCCCAGGGGAGAGAGTGGCCAACCCACTTTTTGTTAGTCCTCCCCCCCTCCACTCCATCATAATGAACCTCTTTCATGCCTCGAAACTCCAGCTCCTGTCCCTGCTCCTTAACCTTGTGTGGGATCCCATGATAAAGGATGACTCCCTGCAAACTTCCTTCAGAGTCCCTTGATGCTTTAAGAAGCACTGTTAAGTAACCACTTTAATCACTTAAGGAATGGGAGATTTTCTCCTCCTCCTCCTCCTCCTCCTCCTTCTTCTTCTTCTTCTTCTTTTTTTTTCTTTCTTTCTTTCTTTCTTTCTTTCTTTCTTTCTTTCTTTCTTTCTTTCTTTCTTTCTTTCTTTCTTTCTTTCTTTCTTCTCTTTCTTTCTTCCTGATGAGATTTTCTTCTGAATTCAGTTTTTAAAAATAAAATGTCCTTATTTTTGTAGTATAAAAACTCTCTGGGCATTACACTGTTTCATATTGTACATCTGATTTCCAGTCCCTTTAAAAATCTTACCAGTTATGTTCTGCCTTCATAAATGTCTTTCACTCTCCCATTTCTTTCACTTACTCTTCATACAGTGCAGATGGACCACTCCTCTTTCTTCCCCACACTCCCAGCTTCTTCAGGTTCATTGATTTCTTGACATTATCTTTAAATTATTTCTTCTGCTTCCCTGATTCCCTTCCCTCCCCATCTCAGCAATTCAGTTTGTTTGTATTTTGTCTGCCTATCTATCCATCGATCCATCTATCCACTCAACCACTCATCCATCCACCTGTCAGTCCACTGTCCATCTGTGTGCCTGCTTTGTGTCAGGCACAGGCCCAGGTGCTAGGGACACAGAAATGAAATGATGAGTTGCTGCCCTCAAAGACAGTATTGTGGAGGAGGGCAGAGTATAAATAGTTACTTGCATTTAGATAGGCGCAAGGGGCACAGATGATAAAATGGAAGCTTTGGATGGTGAATAAGTACTTGGGAAGGGTGTGCTGGCAGGAGCGATGGACAAGGTCTGGGCAGGAGGGACACTACTTTAGCACAGGAATACATAAAAGCATAATGTTTGCAGGAAGTACCGAACCCTGGCCTATCATTAGAGCATAAGGTTGGGGAATCTGGAGATAGGGCAGGAATTGGTGACAATTTAGTCCAGAGAGGTGGACAGGCAGGGGCTAGACCTTGAAGGGCTTTATCTGTTATCCTAAGATACTCAGGGCTATCCTAAGGGTCCTGGATAGTTTTTAGGTAGGGGGTGACCTGGTCAGATTAGATGTTGGGTGGACAATTCTGGCAACAAGGATGAGAGCAGATTTCATGGGTGACTCTCTGAGGCAGGGAGGGCCTGGCAAGAGACAAAGACAGCCTGAATCAGGCTGTGTCACACTCACCAGGCACTTTGGAGGTGAAGTGGATAGAACGGGTTGATAGGCTGGAGGGAGAGTGGGCAAAGGACTTCCAGGTTTCTGGCTTGAGAGAGTAGGTGCATCGGGTGCTGTGATCCTACTCATAGTATCCATTCTGCCTCAGGCTAGCCCCAGTTGCCCTTTGCATCCCATTGTGTTAACACTACATAAATCAAGCCTTTATTTCTTGCTGAGGTTCTTGAAGTATCTTCTTAATCTCTTCTAATCCATCCTACATACTGGTGCCAAAGTAATCTTCCAGGGACAGGTTTCACAGTGCACTTCGAATAATTTCCAAGTTCTTTAGCCTGACTCTTAATATTCATTGCTAGTGGGGACATGGAGACATGCTCTTTGTCCAGGATAATTTTCCATGGAAGGTGGGATATATTACATATGTAAATTAGCTAAATGTTAAACCTTCTTTAGAAGGGGAACTGAATTTGTGCTCTGAGGGGAAAGAAGAAAGGAGGCAAAGTATCTCCTAGAGGTGACCCAAGGTGACCCTGGTCTTTTTCCATCATATCTTTCCAGATGTGTCTTCCATTCTTCCCTGCATCTATGCTCTCTGGTCTGTCTACGCTGCCTGAAAAGGACTCCCCCTTTCCCACCTCTCCATCTTCACCGACTTCCTCACCTCTACCTGGTGAGGTCATACATTGCCTCCCATTTCAACCTGTTGAAATCCTACCCATCTTTCAATATTCAGCCCAAATGCAAATGCTTTATTGAGTCTCCTACCCGGATGGGATCCTCCAGAGGCAAACTGCCTTTCTAATGGCCTTTGTACACTTTACTGTATATTATGCCTGCCATGTCTCACATTTTACCACCCCCACTAGCCTGGGAACAAAGATGGAACACTGGAAGCCTTAGTTGTGGGATCTAGCCCACAGACCTTTTTCATTAGTTTTCACTCTTTTTTAAAAAATCAAAATTAGGGACGCCTGGGTGGCTCAGGGGTTGAGCATCTGCCTTTGGCTCAGGGCATGATCCTGGAATCCCGGGATTGAGTCCCACGTCAGGCTCCCTAAATGGAGTCTGCTTCTCTCTCTGCCTGTGTCTCTGTCTCTCTCTGTCTCATGAATAAATAAAATCTTTAAAAAAAAACAAAATTAATTTATTCAAAAAATTACATACAGAAAAGTACAGAATATACTGTAATATATACTCAGGACCTATCACCAAGAATGAGCACCTTGTGCTACCCACTCTTTTAAGAGATAAAATATTACACATATGATTGCAGCACTAGCCCACACATTCCCAGAGCTGATCTTCACACTGTTTTCAAAATTTAGAGTTAGGTGCCAATATTTAGCAATCAAGAGACTTCACGTAAATTCAGGAAGGTTTTGGTTTCCTTGGGAGTCAAAAGATCTGGTGACTCGGGGTGCATCCCAGGCTTGAATCAGCCAGGGCTCTGCAGCTGCCGCCTCCCAGGAGCAGAGTGTGGTGTCTTGCACACCACAGTCTCCACCACTCCCCAAGGCCTCTGGGCTCTAGCCCGTCTCACTTATAACACAAGTGACTGGCTCCCGCAGGTGTGTGAGTTTGACATCTTCATGCAGACCCCTTGAAGTCAAAAAGCTTCTTTTATCTGAACCACTAACTCGCTGGATGACCTCTAGTAAATTCTTCTCTGTATTTCCATTTCCTCAGATGTCAAATTAGGGTAACAGGAGTACCTGCTCTTGAGTGTCCAAGGATTATTCTATAAAGTGTGTAAAGCAATACCTGGCACATCATTCTGCCACAAGCGGTCAATGATCTTTTGTTCAAAACTCAAAGGGTAGATGTGTTTTGAAGTTCAGATTTCTTTTAGATTTTAATAAAGTAATATCATATGTTACATAACACCCTCGCCCTGGAGGATCTGGCCCAGCACTTGGTAATTGCACACATTGAAATATCTTCAGGAAAAAGCATGGATATTCACATGAACTGTGATACAGATTGGCTCACCATCCTCAAGTGACCTTCCTGGGTGTCAGAGTATAATCTGAAACCAGTTCCTACCATGGGAGGGCAGGGAGAGACCCAAGAGGCCACTCCGGTTAGTAGGTGACAGTTGTAATAAGCAAAGGGAACCTACTTATAAGGCTTGTCTTGGGTGATTCCAAGAGGAATGGATCTTTGCACCTCCCTGCCAGTTCTTAAAAGTTTATAAAGAGGCCTTCACTGGGTTGGGTCACATATACCATGCAGGTGTTCTCAAGACTACATCATTATCTCAAGGCTGAGTCCTTTGGAGCAGCCTCTGGGAATGGGAAAGGTAAGCAGGGCCGGCACTCCAAGGACAGGGGAGGGGATTAGAGGCCTTGGAGAGCCCTGGCCCAGCTTGAGGGTCAATCGATGGTTACATCACTTCTAAGACCTGCCCCAATAACTTCATCAATTTCAGGGTGGGCCAGGCTGCCTGGAGCTGTCAGGATGCCCCGGGTGAGGAGGCCCATCCTCACCCCAGAGGTATGTTGCCCTTGTCTCCTACTTCAGCTCTTTCTTGGATATTTTGACTTCCCAATGAGAGGGAAAATTGTGAGGCCCGTTTGTGTTATTGCTTTTCGTCTGTATGTTGATAAAGAAATTGAGAATTCTGTATGCAGGGTGAAAGGCAAGATCTCTGGGTTTCTACAACAGCTCGTCCTGCTGGCCTTCCTGTCCACCTCACCCCTTCTCACCCCTTCAGGCCTCCTGCCACCTTTCTGGGGGCCCTTCACTCAGCCATTCACCTGCCTGCCTGCTCCACTTCCACCTTGGCCCTGAGGCCAGCTTCATTGTCCCATTTGACACCCTAGGCTATCTAATCCCCCCCTAGGGTAAATCCTTCTCTCCTGACAGGCCAGCCTCCTCACTCCCCTTCAGCCTCCTTCTCTCTCACCTCCACACTTCACCCTCTCCTTCCCACCACTGCTCAGATCCCTCACCTGCCTGGACCACTTCACTTTCCAACTCAAGGCCCCTCTGCCCTTAAAGGCCTAGCTGAGGCCCCCCTGCTCTGTGGGGTTGCCCCCCCCCCCCATCAGGTGAGCTCCATTCCCTGGACTCACCCTTATGGCTTACCAGATGGCTGAGCACTTACATGTGCTTTCTTTCATTCACTCATTCACTGGACTCTGTGCTGCACCTGGGAAGGGGGGAGGAGGGGACCAGGAGAGAAAAGGGAGGAGAAAGGGGTAAAGGGAGAGGGGAGGGCAAAGGAAAGGAGGAGAGGAGGGAAGGGGAAGAGTGGGATGGGAGAGGGAAGTGGAAGGGAGAGGAAGGAAGGGAGAGGAAGGGGAGGGAAAGGAGAAAAGGGAGACAGAAGGACAGGGGGAGGGAAGGGGAGGGAAGAAGCGGAAGGCAAGGGGGTGGAGGGAGGAGAGGGAGGGGAGGGAGAAGGAGGAGAGATGAGGGAAGAGGAGGGCAGGGGGCTTCTGTGCATAGCTCTAAAGGCCTGAAGGCCTCAGTCCTGTGCCCAGTGTAAGTAAAGAGGGGCCAACTTCACGGGCCCAAACATTCAGAGGCCTGTCTGCTTATTCAGCTAGACTGCCAGTTGCCCAGAACCCCTCTCTGTGCTTCTGCTCACACTGCCCATGCTGGCCCTCTGGCCAACATGCTCCTTCCCTTCCCTATGAGATTGCCCTGGTGGGTTCATAGGTATGGAATCTCACTAGGCTAAAAACTCAGCTGAGTGGCCCTTGTCCTGGATCCCACCACCCTTCTTCCCTTGCTTGGCTCCTGGCACAAACACATAAAGCAGTGTGCACCTTACAGGTGCTGGCCAGCTGCTGTCTCTGGTGGTCTGTGGGGGCACGGGCGGGGGCGGGGAGGGCAGAATGGAGTGTTTCATTCATCCACTGGGCCTGCTCCACTTGGATGCCCCCTGCTGATCCTCTGGCCCTTAGGTTTTGGTGACAGAAACCTTCACCCCGACCAGAATGTTTTTTTTCCCCCTTTATCCTTAGAATGAAAGCCTAAAATATCTCCTTTGTGGGAATCAAATTGAACTGAATTCATAATTCAGTTCAATTTGAACTGGGTGAGAAAGAAGCCATGTGAATATTAGGTGTGACTCTGGCCATGGCTCAGGTTCATAAAGGCAGGCAACAGCCTGGTCTGGAGACAGACAGCTATCACCTCCCACACTCTGAGCCCCACTACCACCTCCTCACCCACTTCAGGCCACACAGTCTTTGCCAGCCCTGGCACTGTTTCTTTTGACTCTTGGTCCTCTGTTCAGTTGATGACTATGTCATCCTTTAAGTCCCTAAACCTGCCTCAGTTGACCTCCTCTCCTGAGAGGGACAGAGAAGGACCACAGGCCAATGATGAAGGGGAAAGGAAAGGACAGAGGCTAAGGAAATAGAGGGATAAAGCTTCATCCCAGCAGGCAGTGTCAGGGAGAGTTGGGGAGAGGAGGAAAGAGTAGGGAGCAGTTGATTCTGAAAGTGTGGGGTAGTAAACCTCTACCTCTTGCACTGGGTAGGAGCCAAAGTTTTAGGGGTATTCATACTTGTCCCCTTTACTTTCCATGGTGTGGTTTCATTGTGTGTTTTGAAAGGTTAAATACAGGCTGTGGATTGCCAGGGTGGCCCAGGTATGTCCCAGGGGCCTTTTAAGGACCCTGGCTGGCTTTGGCAGTAAAGACTGGTTACATCTCTGCATCTCCTTCCCCTGCCCAGGTCATCTTGCAAGGGCTTGCAGACCCTCCCAGATGCCCCTCAGGGGTTCTCCTGGGTCCTAGGGAGTCTCCAGCACAGGGCTGGAGGTGACCCAGAAGGAGGTGACTCAAAGCAGCCAGGCTCTCCCAAGGCGCAGCACACCACCAAAGGCTGGTGCTGTCTTGCACTGCTGACAAACCTCTCTGTCCCACCCCCATTGTGTTGTAAATTTAGGCAGTTCCAGCTGCAAGATTCGGTGCAGGGATAGGGGCTTTCAAGTCAGTCTACCTGGGCTAAATGTCCTGGTCACTTAGCAGTTAGTGGCAACTGATGATCAAGTTTCCTATCAATAAAAGACAGTGATAATCCCTACCTCAGAGGTTTCTGGAGAGGGTTAAATGAAGTGATATTTGCCTGAAACATAGCAGGTGCTTAGTCGTGATCCCCTTTCCAGACACTTCTGTCCACCTCCATTCCACACTGCTTTTCTAAATAGGAAATAATGATTCTTAGAACTGGATGGGGAAAGGAGGAAGGTATGTGTTCACATCAACCACAGCATCCTCCAGATTAGGCATTAAAACATTTATTACTCTTTTCCTTGAGCTGTATGCAGGAATAGGAATTTGTAAAAGATAAGAAATGCTTTGCACATGACAAAGGAAATGGAGCTCATAGGCAAAACTCTACAAGAAAGAGGCCCGAATAACTCAGGACCAGCAGCTGCAGCTTTCGTACCAGCAGCTACAGCAAATCTCCTTGTATGTCCTGTGGAGTGTGGGGAAGACAGAAAACTTCCAGGTGGGCCAGGGCCTGAAAATGTTCCTGGTAGTAGGAGAAAAATAGGAAGGTGGCCATCTTGGAAAAGGAACACAGTAGGACCTGGGCTTGTGCCCTTGTTTCTTTCTGTATGAAACCAGAGGGGATGAACTTGATAGACTTCTCCCAACAACATCTAGGTCTACATCCTTGCCATCCTCAGATCAGTGAGTCTTTGTTTTTAGGGTCTCCTTGTGCTGTTTCACCAGAGAACCAACCCACTCCGTGGTCTTCTGCTTGGCTTCCTCCCAGCTGAAGAGTGGCTTATACCCCAGATCTCGCTGAGCTTTCTTATAGGAGAAGGTAAATATGCTATTTGACAGGGTCACCATGTGGCGGTTGAAGGGGGGTTGGTATTTATAAATCGGACTGAGCAGGAAGCTCACTATTTCCAGCAGGAAGGCAAGCCAGTATTCCAGAGATATGGGAAGGCTCATTCTGGAATCAAGGGAGAAGCCCCATTCCTTGCTCAAATTGTAATTGAGGTCATCATAGCTTTGATGAGGAGTGTCATCTGAAATGTAATAGAACTGTCCTTGGACACTTGGGGCCTTCTTGGGGTCCTGTAGGGCCCTCAAGGCCAGAATGTGAGCCCAGGCCACATTGCCAACATAGACAGGGTTGACTATGGAGAACTTGCTGTGATGTGTCAGGATACCATTGTTCCTCAGAGCTTTGTATATATAGTTATAAAGGAATATGCTTCCTTCCCCATAGATATACATGGGCCTTAAAGCACAAGTATGCAAAGTGCCACCATTTTTAAGAGCCCACCCATTAGCAGCTAGCACAGCCTTCTCTGCAAGCTTTTTGCTGTATGGGTAGGGAGCAGACCATGTTGATTCAAGATGCTCTTCTTCGTGGGCATTCTGGATGATGTCCCTGTAGGAGTTGGGCCCAGCCACCTCTATGGTGCTGGTATAGATGAAGATCGGCACACTAGCCTGGGCACAGGCTTCCAACAGGAGCTGAGTACCTGCCCATGAGGAGCACACTGTCAGTGTCAACAAATAACCCAAGGGGCCAACCGTGCCCACAGGCCATGTCCACCCCTTCCCCTTCAGTGAGGTGGTTACTGCAGATCAGAAGTGCATTCCTCTGTGTCTCCAGCTAAGATCTGACTATGCAATAGCCATGGGAAAAATGCAAAAATGCAAAAATGAGAAGAAATTGACATCTGAGTTCTAGAAAACAAGAATTTCTAGGCTTTCAGATTTCCTGGACTTGTGTGTATATTTTTAATTTTGGAAAAGGGCAGAGGGTTGCAATTTCATATCTTGCTGAGTGGAGAGATTAAAAAATTATCCCTTATCCCTACCACCTCATTAAAAACAGGTTATTTTAAATAAAAAAAAATTCGGAGGTCATACTCTCAGAATATGGACTGGAATTTTACCTAGTCTTGATTGAGCGTTCCCACAAAGACCACTCCTAATTCTGGCTGTTACTCCTTTCACCCAGCTCTGAAAAGTGGGGGTGACAAACCTTCCTTTTAGTTAGTTTTCTGGAGCCTGGCTCTGGCCTTCTAGGTGGGAGTTTGGTGGAGAACCCGAAGGAGGAGTGTGCCCTCTGGTGGTTAACACCTATAACGGGAGGATCTCGCAGAATCCCAGCTCTGGGAGGTAATGCAAAGCGCCTTCCCCGTAAGAAAGAAAGAATAACCCGGGCAAAACATTGTTTCTCTCTCTCTCTCTCTCTCTTTCTCTCTCTCTCTCTCTTAAAAAATCCCTTTTAAAGGCTTTGTGCAATTTGATTTTCGGGAGAGACAGCCTCGTTAAAAAAATACCAAATCTAGAGGCTGAGAATATTTGGCGTTAATTTTCCTGCAGAGGCGGAAATTATCATTATTTGAAGTATCTTCGAAACCTGGAAATGACATTAGTTTTAATTAACTGATGGCTCTAACACTTCTCAGTGATGTCAAATCCCCTGTTGTCGGGGGTCCCGGAGAGCAGGAATTAGCCAAGGGGCCAAAATGGAAAATTTGGTTAATCTAGTACCCTCCTTGAAGTGTGGGAGTGGTGAGGGTATGGCTAAGCAGAAGCTAGAAAGGGTCTTTTTTGAGATGGTGCTACCTTAGGCTGGAGACCCTGAAGCAATGAGTTGCTTCAGAAAGGGAGCCTCTGGGGATGCCTGGGTGGCTCAGCAGTTGAGCATCTGCCTTTGGCTCAGGGCCTGATCCCAGAGTCCCAGGATCTAATCCCACATCGGCTCCCTGCATGGAGCCTGCTTCTCCCTCTGCCTGTGTCTCTGCCTCTGTGTGTGTGTCTCATGAGATATTTTAAAGATTTAAATAAAATCTTAAAGAAAAGAAAAGGAAAGGGGAGAAAAGAAAGAAAGAAAAGAAAAGAAAGAAAAGAAAAGAAAGAAAAGAAAAGAAGAGAAAAGAAAAGAAAAGAAAAAAAGAAAAGAAAAAAGAAAAAAGAAAAGAAAAGAAAGAAAAGAAAAGAAAGAAAAGAAAAGAAAAGGAATCTCTGAGTAGACTAATGACTAACTTTGTAAAGCAGGGCCATGGAAGCCAGATGGGAGTGGGGGTTGGGGTTCTGTGGTCCTAGAGAGACTGGCCTCCAGGGCTCAGAAGGATGACTTTACATGCCTAGCTAATAAGGGATTTAAGCTAATCCATTAAATGAATGTGTCTAGATTTAAAGTAGATTGAAAAGCCGCAATCCAGAAAGAGCCACCAGGCATTTATGGATGAGGCTCTAAGAAGGGTGTACCTTGGGCACCTAGCTATAAAGTACCCTTTTTTAAAAAAAAATATATTTTATTTATTTATGAGAGAGAGAGAGAGAGAGAGAGAGAGAGAGAGAGAAAGGCAGAGACACAGGCAAAGGGAGAAGCAGGCTTCATGCAGGGAGCCTGACGCGGGACTCGATCCCGGGACTCCAGGATTGCACCCTGGGCCAAAGGCAGGTGCCAAACCACTGAGCCACCCAGGGATCCCCTAAAGTATCCTTTAATAGCAAAGCCAGCAGTGAGCTGAAGAAGTACTCTTATGGATAAAGGGAAGCTATTATCATTAAGAAGATATCATGGGAAGGCATGTCCTGGGTAATTCTGTCCTGTCAGACTGCTGTGAGCTAGCTTTGCTGGTTTCTTGATGTGATTTGGAAGGTGATAGATGTTCTTAATATGCTTGGAGATCCCTCATTGAAGTCCTACCTGAGGGAAACTGGCTGGGAGCTGTGGCCCTTCACTCCCAGGCCACAGCTAGGACATGGGTCTATGGGACACTTTTCCTTACAGAACTCGGTTCTTGGCCTTACTGTATGACCACCAACTTAGAGGCACTTAGAAGGGCTAAAATGACAACCAGGGAGGCACTTGTAAGGCCTGGTTCTAGCCCAGGGGAGGCAGGAGGTAGTTGGAGATAGTTGGATAGAGTTTAAGGTTGGATTGGAGTCGACGCTTGACTGGAACCTCAGTAAAAAGAGCCTTTGTGGCTTTTGCAGACACACAGGTATGGGTTTAAGTTCTAGCTTTCCTACTCAGGGAGACTTGGACAAGTTACTCAGCTTTGCTCAGTCCTAGTTTCCTCATCTAAAAAACTGAGGATCACAGCCTGAAAGCTCTCAGGCTGTGATAAGAAAAAGCTGGAGCAGGTTCAGCAGTGTCCAGTGATGGGGGCTTCTCCATTCCTGTTCTTTTTTCTGAGCCTCATTTGCCCACCTCACTCCATATCCTCCCTGGGATACTATACCCTTCAGATTGACATTCATGATGGTCTCTCGGTGAATGACATTCATGACGTCAATGACAGAGGCGGTGTGAATGACAACTGAGGTGCCCTGGCAGGCTCTCTTCAGGCACTGCTCATCCAGAATGTCTCCTTCCACCATGGTCAGCTTGGTCTTGCTCTGGAGCTCTGTGTGAACATAAGTCAGGTCATGGGAAGGCTTTCTGGATCTGGAAGTTTCCTGATAAAAGTGGCATTTACCTAGATCTTCAAAGACATGTACACTGGGAGGAGGGTGGGGGTGGGGAGACCAATCCATGGAAGGAACAAGTAAACAAAAACACAGAGACCAGTATGTGTAGCATTTATTGGGAAAGAGCAAACATCCATTTCTACTCCATTTTATTCAGAAGAAGAAGAAGAAGAAGAAGAAGAAGAAGAAGAAGAAGAAGAAGAGGAAGAGGAGGAGGAGGAGAGGAATTATTTGTACAGTGAGGAATCAAGTATGCCTGGGATAAAAATTGTTAAAGACATTCATAAGAAGTTCATAAAATTCATTAAGGATAGTTGGGTGAGGGATCCCTGGGTGGCGCAGCGGTTTAGCACCTGCCTTTGGCCCAGGGCGCGATCCTGGAGACCCGGGATCGAATCCCACGTCCGGCTCCCAGTGCATGGAGCCTGCTTCTCCCTCTGCCTGTGTCTCTGCCTCTCTCTCTCTCTGTGTGACTATCATAAATAAATAAAAATTTAAAAAAATTAAAAAAAAGGATAGTCAGGTGATTATGAAGAATGGGTATAAGAGGAAAGAATTTGAATTTAATTCTGTAGGGAGTGAGGAATCATGTATGGATTTAGAACAAGAAGAGAAACAGAGTTGTGGTGCAGGAAGCTAACCCTGGCTGCAGTGCATAAAATGGATCCATGTGGTACATCTAAGAGAAAGCAAAGCAATCGAGAGATTACTCAGAATGTCTGCACCAAAGTTCAGAGGAGGAGGATGGAACCGGGCCTCCCACAGCAGGAGGAGGGAAGGGGAGGGATACATAGGCTCAACTTTGCAGACCTTACCCACACATGCCCTGGTTCTTATTGGAGATAGGCCGAGAGGAAGAGGAGGAGTCCATGTCAGCCCAGATATTTCCTGCTTAGCTGACCAGAAGGATAGTGGAGCCAGTAACAGGGAATTTGGGATGGGCACAAATGAGAGGTTAACTGAAAAAAAAACCTTATTAGATATCATCTAAAGCAGACAGTAATGCTGAAAATGAGTGACGGGCACTGAGGGGGGCACTTGACGGGATGAACACTGGGTGTTATTCTGTATGTTGGTAAATTGAACACCAATAAAAAATAAATTTATTATAGAAAATGCTGAAAATGAGTCAGCCACCAAGGGACTAACATTCTGGCCACCTAGCCAAGGGCCTTAGGACCTTTAGCTCCTCTGAAATCCACCGGAAGTGGCACTGCCAGTCACACCATCGCCTCAAACTAGCCTGTGAACTCAACATGGTGCTACATACAGTTTGGATTAATACCCTACACATATTTTGTGCTTTCTACTTTGCACACTCCTTTCACAGTTTTCTGGTTTTTCTTTCACAGCTATCTCATGACATAGGTATTCAGATTTCCGCTATACAGGCAAAGAAGCTGAGGCAGAGACAGGTTAAAGGGCAGGTCTAAGTCACACTTCCAGTGAAGACCCAAACCTGCCTCCTGCCTTGGAGCTTTGTTCTCTCTCCCCTGTCACCCAAGTGCAGGACTAGTGCTTTTATTTTCTGAGGCAGATTAAGGATAAGTCTGTGTATTTAAAGGATAAGACAATTTAACTGAAATCAGAGGCCAGAGAACAGTGAGAGAGAAATTCAGAGTGAAAATTTCAGGGCTGGGAAATTTCCTTCCTGGACTACAAATTGGAAGAACCATCTGCTTTCCCTAAGCCTCTGCCAAGTTTGCTCTGTCCTGGGCTCCTTCCCGTTGTTGGGCAACTCCAAGAATGCCCCCAAATGGGAGAAAGGTAGGGGAAAGCTGCTGGGAATCATAGGATTTTCTCGGATTTTGTCTCCACCTCTGCCTTTCTCCCCCTTTCTTCTGTGTCTTCTTTGCTGCAGGCTTCAGCAGACAGGCTGGGAGGAATTGATCTGCTGAGCAGTGAGAAGTCCAAAGCCAAGGGAGGAAAGGACTCTCAACCTATTGGTTTGCAGGGGTGTAAAGAGACCAGCAGAGGGCACTGCTGGTGTCTTGGCAGTGGAAGCATAGCTCCCTCCCTCTCTGAGGCTCTGCGGACTTGAGGATTTTTCATAGCCTGAATATACAGTGGCTTATGTGGTGTGGGTTGCATTGTAAGGAAGCCCAAAGAGAAGCTACCAGACAAGTTAGTGGCTAAGAGCACAGCTGCTGTAGTTAGATCTTCTGGGTTCAGGTCCAGCTTTGCCATTTTTCAGCTGTGAGACCTTGAACAAGTTAGCCTTTGCTATGGTATGAGTGTTTATGTCCCCTAGATTCAATGTTGAAATCCTAATGCCAATGTGATGGAGTTAGGAGATAGGGCCTTTGGAAGGTGATTAAGTCATAAGGGTTTAGCCTTCATGAAGGGGATCAGTATTCTTATTAAAGAGATCCCAGAGACATCCTTCACCTCTTGCACTATGTGAGGACATGGAAAGAAGGCACAGGCTCTGAACTAGATAAAGAGAGCTCTCACCAGAGCATGACCCTGCTTTGCCCTTGGATTTCTATGCCCCAGAACTGTGAGAAATACAATTTCTGATGGGTTTAAGCCACCCAGCCTGTGGTATATTGTTGCAGCAGCCTTGACAGACTAAGACACCTTTCTGCGCCTGTTTTCTCATCATTAAGAAGAGGAGGACAGTATTACCTTTTCCACAGGGATGTTATGAGGAGCAAATGAGTTGACATGCAAAGAACACTTAGCACAGTGCCTGCACAGAAAGACCACTGAAAGGATTCTCCACTGTGACATTTACAGAGGCCCCTATCCATCCCTGACATCGCCTGACTTGTCACACTGGGGAACCGTTCTCCTAGGTTGAACATTGCCTTTTTGTGAGCATCAACTGTCAGACTGTAAGTATTTTGAGCCATAAGGATTACAAACAGATGAAGTTGCTCATATGTGTTCATCAGAGACACCATTGAAGCAGAAGGTAGAGAAAATAGGACATTTGAGATATTCAGAGTACAGGAAAGAGGATAAGAGTGATGGGTGCAGTCCTGGAGGGTGGGAGGCGGTAGGGGACTCTCAGTGGGGAGGTGGAGTCTTCTGGGACCCTGGGGCCTGATGTTGACACCCAGTCCAGAAGGGTTGGGAGGGGGACAAGGATTGCTTTGGGTCACACAGAGGGGAAGTGGGAGAGACTGAAGACTCACTTTGCCAGGAGGCAGCCCTGGAGCCATATGACTGAGACATCTGTGATGAAGCTCTACTCTGAACCCTACAGTTCATTAACTGGAGGGCCTCAGCACATCACATTACCTGTGTGTACCTCAATTTCCTCATTGTCCTGTTGGGTGAGATCCCTTTCCTACCTTCTTTACAGGGTTGTTTTGAGGATCCAGGGATGAAACAGGTTTTATAAATCTCGCTTGTGCATTTGAACCAGGGATAGCATTCTGGGGACACAGCAGAGCAGTGAGCTGCTACAGCAGACTCTACAGCCACTATTCTCACGGTGATTAATAGAGACAAATAGGAAAAAGAGATGTGCAGGGATGCCACATGAGGAATCCACACTCCAGAGCCTCAAATTCTGTCTCTGGCTCCCTCCCATGCTGTACAGTGCCCTCTCCATCTCCCTCCCCCCCACCCCATCTCTCTCTCTCTCTCTCTCTCTCTCTCTCTCTCACACACACACACACACACACACACACACACACACACACACACACAGCTTCACCTTCACTTTCTTTTGTTTCACCTTCACTGGAGATGCTAAATGAAGCCACAGAAAGACCAGGGCAATCAAGAGAGGCAGGGAGCCACTGGTAGGGTCTTCAGGTTAATGGTGTTTGCTTGCCCTTTGCAGATGTTGCACAGCAACTTCCAAGTCCACAATCTTCAGGACATTAGAGTTGTTGACAAGGTAGAGATGTATGATTTTATGAATGAGAAGAAGAGATCCAGAGGCCAAAATGGGTGGCCTAAGGTCATCCTCTATAGTTCTAGATCAGGGTCAGAGACTCAGTCTCCTGACAGTCCTGTATCTCTTATACTACACGACCTGTGATTTCCTTTCTGATGACTTTGGACTTGAGATTAGACTTGATTTGGCTACAATTTTTCTTGATTTGCTAGACAAGAATTCCTTTCCCCATACCTGTACAGGGGTTAAGATGGAGCTACCCATCCATGAACTCAATTTCACTTACTAGAAAATTCCTCCAGCAATTCTGGTCTGAAGGCTTTGTCCAGTGCCCGGATCTCCTGCAGCTCCTTCTCCTCTGCCAACAAGTGAACAATCCGCTGACCCAGAAACCCTCCTGCACCTGTCACAAGGCAGCTCCATCCAGCCATGGTCAAATCTGGGTCCCAAGAAGTACTCTCCAGGAACCAGAAGAACTGGAGAGCAAATTAGATTACAGGGTGACCCTGGAGAAAGCCAGAAAGAGAGGTCAAGTGGTTGCAGGCTTACAAAAACCATTTTGTTCCCTCCCCTCTATTTGCAAAACTTGAATGCCCGGGAATAATTGAAAGAAAATGAGAATGCTCTAACCTGTTAGATTGTCAGAAGCTAGCTGAAAGAGCTGAGGTTCTGGTCTCCTTATCTCCTGAAGGCAGGACTGGAGTTTTATGCACTCTTGTTTCTGGCTCAGCCTCTTCACCTTGAACTCTTACCACATACTCATTGCTCACGCCTTCTCCAGGTTCCCTCCTCCCTCAAAAGTGGTGACCTTTAACATATCTTTCATTCCTCCAAAGCACAGGAAGCAAATTTCAGGGCCACAGTGTGATAACAGCTTGGTTCTCCCTGCAACAAGACATCCGGCAGTCAGTGCCAGCTGTCTGGGATCCATAATCTGTGGATTTAAATGAAAAGAAGAAATCTGCCAGCATGATGTGCAATTTTGCCTTGTAAAATAAATACTTTGAGGGGGGGTAAAACCAATATATAATCCATGATCTCCTTTTTTGGAGTGCCATTTGAAATGTTACTGTCTTGCAAGGTGTACACATTTGCACTGGTGACAGCTCCAGTCACCAAGTTCTATGGGAAGTGACTTTCTTTCCAAACCCATATATCCAGAACCTCAATTTTGATATTCCCTTGGAGAGCTCTGGATTTGTGGAGGAAGATAAGCATCGAAGAGAAGCTCTCTGGTGATAACTGTTTAGTTCTATGGCTTGGATAATGAGAATAGGAATGTGTAGTTGTGGTCACAGTGGATCTTATGGACATTTGCACTCATCCACATTTTGGTTGCAAAATCACTCTCAGCAGAATCCTGAACTAAGGATGCTGTGGATGCTTCTGAAGCCTGTACCCCAAAGGTACCCAAATACTACCACCATAAGCTCCTCAAGACATTGCCTTTTTCCTACTTTAAAAAAATGAAGTGTGATTTACATGCATTCAAACATCCAGATCTTAAGTGTTATTCAATGAACCTTGACAATCATGTATAATATTGTGATTATAGACACCCCAGACAACATATAGAACATTTCTTTCACCTCAAAAAGTTCTTCCCCACCCCTCAATCTATCCTAGAAGCAATGATTTTCTGATTTTTAGTTTCAATAGATGCTCTTCTATTTTTTTCTCCTAAAGTCTTTATGGTTCCAGATATACATTTAAATATAGAACCCATGTGATTCTGTGCGGATTACAGAATAATTTACTGTTGTATTTTTCTGTTGTCTCTTTTTTCTTTCACCAGCTTCTTTTACTTATTGGCCTTCTTTTATTTGCCTTGGGTTCAAACTGGTCTTGCTTTTCAAGGTTCTTAGAGTTAAACCTTAGGTTATTGATTTTATCCCTTTTCCTTTTGTGACTATTGATACTTCGAGCTGTAAATGCCTCTCTAAGCAGTAGGTTAGCCACATCCAACAATTTTGTTGTATCGGACTTCTACCATCATTCAGGGTAAAAATATTTTCTAATTTACCTGTGATTTCCTCTTTAACATGTGAGTTTTTCCAAAGTATATTGTTCAATTTCTAAAATTGGGAATTTTCTAAATATCTTGTTGTTATTGACTTCTAATTCAATACTTTTGTGGTCAGAGCATATACTCTGTATGATTTTGACTCTTAGATATTTACAGAGACTTGTTTTGAAGTCCAGCATATGGTCCTGGTGAAAACACCATATGCACTCGAAAAGAATGTTTTCTTTAGTTGTTGGGAAAAATGCCCTACAAAGATTGGGTTTGACACCCTCCCCTGGGTCTCTCTTTCTCCTTGTGTTGTGGACATTCTCCTCTTCCCACTTAACACCTGACTCCTTGTGCTGCAAACCACTTGCCTGGAGTTTGACCGTAGTCATTGAGTTATAGTGGCTTGTTCTCTGAAGCTGTCACACTAGCTAAAGGGCCTTGGTCTTGCTGAAACCTGTGAAGCCTTACCTGAGGCCACCAAGGTGCATCACACAGCTTTGCCTGCTAGAGTAATGCTGAAGTGAACCACACACATCCCCTACCCCCTTCAGGACTGGGGTATTCATTCCCCTAGGTGTTGTGAATGTTGGAGGCTGGCAGAATTCAACTACTGTCTGCCTGGGAATCGCTTTCAGCCAAAGAGCCAATAGAACAAGAGTTTAGAGTCTCTGAGTGGAACCAATAACTAGGTTCTATAGAAAATGAGAAATAAATGAAAGGCAAGGCAGATAGGGCTACATATCACGTTTCTTTTTTTTCCAAACATCTTTATTGAGATATAATTTACATGCCATAAAATCCACTTGCACAGAACAAAGAATAGGAGGAACACTTGCTTACAGAGGAAAAAGGGAAGCTGGGATGCTTTATAAACAGAAAGTCCATTGGAGTGAACCGCCATTTTGAAGTATAATAACTTTTCATTGATTGGGCTGCGATAGTCTCATTGACTGGCGGAGGAGGAAAGCATTTGGGGGTAGTAAAGTGGTATCTACCTGCATCTCCTGTTGGGTCTGCAATTGACAATGAGTGTTTGGGCATAAAAGCTCCCTCTACTGGTCTACTGACTCCATCCTAAATGAAATTTTAAAAATTGATTTCCACAGAAACATTTTGTCCAGTCTGTGGCTTTTCGTTTTCTTAGTAACTTCTTTTGAAACACAAACATTTTTAATTTTTATGAAATCCCACTTAAAAATTCTTTTCTTTGAGGGTGCCTGGGTGGCTCAGTTGATTACGTGTGGGACTTTGTTCTGCCCAAGGTCATGATCTCCTGAGTAATGAGATCAAGCCCTGCACTGGGTCACGTTCAGCAGAGAGTCTACTTGAAGATTCTCTCTCTGTACCCTTCCCCCTGCTCTCACATGCACTCCTTCTCTCTAAAATCAATAAATCTTTTAAAAACATGTTTTTCTTTTATCACTCATGTTTTTGTCCAACCCAAGGTCATAAAGATTTTCACCTATGTTTTCTTCCAAGAGGTGTATAGTTTTGGCCTTGACATTTAGGTCTATGATCCATTTTGAGGGAATTTTTGCATGTGGTGTGACTTAACAGTTTATATTTGTATGGCCAATGGATTTTGACAAAGGTGCCAAGAAAAATTCAGCAGGGGAAAATGATTTTTTTTTTTAAAAGCAAATGGTGCTGGGACAGCTGGAGAGTCTATGTGCTCAGGGAAGATCAGGGCACATTTTATAAAGTGTGGCCTCTCTGGGTCACTGCCAGTTGACATCAGAGTTTGAGAAGAATTCCCCAATATGCCATAGCATGGGCTAATTAATATACTGTATTAGGAAAACTCACAAAGGCCAAGGGTTGGCAAAGAAATAGAAGGCATGATTACTCCATCCTTCCATTCTACACTGATGTATAAGTAGTGCACAGTGTGAGTCTGCATTCCAGTGTAGGGACACTAGCCTCTATTATTCTATGTTTGTATCATACAAACACAGAGAGCAGCTTTATCAGTGAAGAAACACACATGATGTTGGTCCCAGACAGTCTGGGTTTTAGGGCCGGATGTTTATAAAAGTTGTAAGGAAAGATCAATTTCCCAACACCTGGAGTCAGTGGAGCTCATGAGATGTATTTCCCTCTTTTGGGGGAAGAAAGTCACTGGTTCCATAGGGAGCCATTCAGGCTCTGTGATGCTGGGAAGAGTGGATCCCTCTTCTTGGCTACCTTGCTAAACTCCTGGATCACTTTAGGACAATTATACTTCTTATGCCATCTAGAGAGGTAAGTTTGGGAAATGGAAGCACACAATAATTTTTAAAGTCACAGGATTAGATGAAATATAGGGTGAGAGTATTTATGGATAAAAGGAAAAGCCTCAGGGCTAAATCCTGGGACAGACACAACATTTGGAGGTTGAACAGAGGAGGAGGAGCCAGTTAAGGAGTTTGAGCAGGAGCAGTGTGAGGCGGGAGGAAAACTGAGAGAGTGCTACTATGAAAGTCAAGTGAAGAAAGTATTTCAAGAAGTGTGGTAGACTGTGTTGAATGTTGCTGGGGCATCAAATGCAATGATGAAAAAAATCGACCTTTGGTTTTGGCAACATGTAGTTCATAATTAACTTAAGAGCAATGTCCATGAAAAGTTGTATTGAAAGTCCCACTGGAAAGTGTTGCATTGAGTCCAAAAGAAGTTAAGAGAGTGATGACAAAAAACCCAACAAACAAACAAACAGGTGTCTTATTCACCTGTTCAAGGAGTTGCACCATGAAGATCCCACTAGAAACATGTTAAAGACAGTGGAGTCGATACTTTGTTGTTGTGGTTGTCACACTGTTTTCGAAATGGGATACTCCCTTTATTACTGAATCCTTAACAGCTAGCACAGCGCATGGCACATGGTAGATGTTTGAAAATTGTTGAATGTTTGACTGAATGAAGTGTCTATATCTTATACATCCTCATATTCCCATAAGAAATAGCACATTATCTGATGCATTATAGGAGCTTAATTAATGTTTGCTGAATGAATGAATATATGAACAATCAAGGTCTCCAATGTCTTAATGCTTTTGAAACTCTTATGGAGTAACACATAAAAAGAAATAGAAGAGAGCAGTAACCACACAATTAAGTGTACAAGAAAACTTCCCATATTAATGGAACTCCCCATATTTGCCTGCCTCTCCAGCCTTGAAGGCAGCAATTTGCCCTGTAATCTCTCTTATCTTGGATGATGACATCCACACTCCTTATATGTGGAACCCATATGTATTATCTCATTTCATTTTCAAAATAAACTTTATCTTTAGAAGATTTTTAAGTTCACAGAAAAATTGAGCAGAAAGTACAAAGAATTCCCATGTATACATGCACAGCCTGGCCCATTATCATCATCCTGCACCAGAGTGGTGTATTTGTTACAATTAATGAAGCTACATATTATGTTATCATTGAAAGTCCGTAGCTTACATTAGAGTTCACTCTTGGTGTTGTCCATTATATGGCTTATGACGAACACATAATGACATGCTTCTACTATTACAGTATCATATAGAAGAGTTTCACTGCCCTAAAAGCTCTTTGTGCTCCACCTACTCATCCCTTCCTCTCCTCTAAACACTTGGCAACCACTGATTATTTTTTTAACTACTGTGTTTATAGTTTTGCCTTTCCCAGAATGTTATATCATTGGAATAATATAGTATGCACCTTTTGGATTGGCTTCTCTCACTTAGTTATTGTTTGACTGTGGAGTTGTGAATTCATTTCTGGGTTCTCTATTACATTCCATTGATCTATGTGTCTGTTTTTGTGTCAGTCCCATACTGTCTTGATGACCACAGCTTTGTAATAGAGCTTGAAGTCTGGAATTGTGATGCCACCAGCTTTGGTTTTCTTTTTCAATATTCCTTTGGTTATTCAGGGTCTTTTCTGATTCCATACAAATTCTAGGATCATTTGTTCCAGCTCTGTGAAAAAAGTTGATGGTATTTTGATAGGGATTGCACTGAATGTATAGATTCAATGTATAGATTTTTCTAGATAGTATAGACATTTTAACAATATCAATCAATGAGCATGAAATAATCTGCATTTTTTGTGTGTCTTTCTCAGTTTCTTTCATGAGTGTTCTATAGTTTTATGTGTACAGATCCTTTGCCTCTCTGGTTAGGTTTGTTCCTAGATATCTTATGGTTTTTAGTGCAATTTTAAGTGGAATGGACTCCTTAATTTCTCTTTCTTCTGTCTCATTGTTAGTGTATAGAAATGCAACTGATTTCTGTGCATTGATTTTGTATCCTGCCACATTGGATATTAAAACACCCTTGCAACCCAGGAATAAATCCCACTTGGTCATGGTGAATAATCCTTTTAATGTACTTTTGGATCCTATCAGCTAGTATCTAGGTGAGAATTTTGGCATCCATGTTCATCAGAGATACTGATCTGTACTTTCCTTTTGGATGAGGTCTTTGTTTGGTTTTGAGATCAAGATAATTCTGGCCTTATATAAAGAGTTTGGAAGTTTTCCTTCTGTTTCTCTTTTCTGAAACAGCTTTAGAAGAATAGGTATCAATTCTTTAAATGTTTGGTAGAATTCCCCTGGGGAGCCATCAGGCCCTGGACTCTTGTCTGTTGGGAGATTTTTTTTTTATTACTGCTTCAATTTCCTTGCTGGTTATGGATGTTCAGATTTTCTATTACTTCCTATTTCAGTTTTGGTAGTTTATATGTCTCTAGAAATACATTCATTTCTTCCAGATAGCCTAATTTGTTGGCATATAGTTCTATATGCAATAATAATTGTTTGTATTTCTTTGTGTTGTGATCTCTCCTCTCTCACTCTTGATTTTATTGATTTGAGTCCTTTCTCTTTTCTTTTTGATAAGTCTAGCCAGAGGTTTATCGATCTTATTAATTATTTCAAAGAACCAGCTTCAAGTTTTGTTGATCTGTTCTGCTGTTCTTTTGGTTTCTATTTCATTGATTTCTGCTCGAATCTTTATTAATTCTCTTCTCCTGCAGGGTTTAGTTTTTATTTGCTGTTCTTTTTCCAGTTCCTTTAGGTATAAGGTTAGGTTGTGTAGACCTTTCTTATTTCTTGAGAAAGTCTTGTATTGCTATATACTTCCTTCTTATGACCACCTTTACTGCATCCCAAAGGTTTTGAACAGTTGTGTTTTCATGAATTTTTAAAAATTCATCTCTAACTTCCTGGTTGACCCATTCATCTTTTAGCAGGACGCTCTTTAACCTCCACAGGTTTGAGTTTCTTCCAAATTTCTTCTTGTGATTGAGTTCAAGTTTCAAAGCATTGTGGTCTGAAAATATGCAGGGAATGATCCCAGCATTTTGGAGACTGCATATGGATGAGTCTTGCTTTTTTATCCAATCTGATAACCTATGTCTTTTGGCTGGGGCATTTAGCCCATTTATATTCAGAGTAACTAGTGAATGATATGAATCTAATGCCCTTATATTACCTGTAAAGTTACAATTTCTGTATATCGTCTCTGTTCCTTTCTGGTTTATGTTACTTTTGGGCTTTCTCTTCACTTAGGATCCCCTTTAGGATTTCTTGTAGGGCTGTTTTAGTGATCACACATTCTTTTAGGTTCTGTTTGTCCTGGAAGCTTTTTATCTCTTCTATTTTTGAGTGACAGCATTGCTGGATAAAGTATTCTCAGCTGCATATTTTTCTCATTTAGCACCCTGAATATATCACGCCAGGCCTTTCTGAGCTGCCAGGTCTCTCTACATGAGTCTGCTGCCAGTCTAATGTTTCTACTCTTGTACGTTACAGACTTCTTGTCCCAAGATGCTTTCAGGATTTTTTCTTTGTCTCTGAGATTTGCAAGTTTCACTATTATATATTGAAGTGTTGACCTATTTTTATTGATTTTGAGGGGTATTCTCTGTGCCTCCTGGACTTGAATGCCTGTGTCCTTCCCCAGATTAGGGAAGTTCTCTGCTATAATTTGCCTCAATATTCCTCTGCCCTCCGTCTTCTTCTGGGATCCCAGTTATTCTGATATTGTTTCACTTTATGGTATCACTTATCTCTTGAATTCTCCCTTCATGATCCAGTAGTTGTTTATCTCTCTTTTTCTCAGGTACTTTATTCTCCATTGTTTTGTCTTCTATATCACTAATTCTCTTTTCTGCCTCATTTACCCTAGCAGTTAGAGCCTCCACTTTTAAAAAAGATTTTATTCATTTATTTATGAGAGAGAGGCAGAGACATAGGCAGAGGGAGAAGAAGGCCCCTTGCAGGGAGCCCAATGTGGGATTTGATCCTGGGAACCCTGGATCATGCCCTGAGCCAAAGACAGACGCTCAATCACTGAGTCACCCATGCGTTCCTAGAGAGCCTCCATTTTTTATTGCAGTTCATTAATAGACTTTTTGATTTTGACTTGATTAGATATTATAGTTCTTTTATTCCTCCAGAAAGGGATTCTTTAGTGTCTTCTATGCTTCTTTCAAACCCAGCTAGTATCTTTGTAATCTTTGTTCTGAACTCTAGACCTGACATCTTACTTATATCCATACTGATTAGGTCTCTGGCTGTCAATTCTGCCTCTTGTTCTCTTTTCTGAGGTGAGTTTTTCCATCTTGTCATTCTGTCCAGAGAAGAATAGATGAACAAGAGAACAAAATACTAAAGTAGCAACAACCCCAGAGAAATATACACTAATCAAATCAGAAGATTCCAACCAAATATATATATAAAATATATACATATAAAATATATATAATAATTTATAATTATTATATTTATATTATTATATTATTATATATAATAATTTATATGAATATAAATATATTTATATGTGTATATATGTATATATATTTAAAAAACAAGTGAGAATATAATCAGACAAGTGAACAAAACAGAGCAACACACTGGATCCTGTGTATTTTGGTCTGTTTGTTAGAAACTAGATTCCAAAATTGTAAAGAAAGAAAAACATGTATGTATAAAAATAAAATTAAGTACAATGAAAGGATAGAATGTAACTGTAAAAATGAAAATTTAAAGACAAAAATTTTAAAAATAGGAAGGAAGATAGACAGGTGAACAGAACAGAGCAATACACTATATCATGGGTGTATTGGGTCTGTTAGAAGAAACTATCTCTCAAAATTGTAAAGAAAGAAAAACTTACATATACACAAAAATAAAATTAAATACATTGAAAAGATAGAATGTAACTGTAAAGATGAACATTTAAAAGACTTTTTAAAAGAGAAAGTAAAAGAAAGAAAAAAAAAACGAGAGAATATGATCAGATAGGTGAAAAGAACAAGGCAATACAGTACATTTTGGGTGTATTTTGGTCTATTTGTGAGAAGAAACTGCATCCTAAAATTGTAAAGAAAGAAAAACTTACATACATACAAAAATAAAATTAAGTGCAATTAAAGGATAAAATGTAATTAAAAATGAAAATTAAAAAAGAATTTAAAAAGAGTTGATAAAATAAATTGTTTGAAAAAGGAAAGAGAAAAAAAAATGGAAAGACTAAAGAATCATGGGGGAAAAAAATCCATGACTTCTATATACTATTTTCCCCTAGCTCTGGAGTTTTGCCATTTTGTGTGATCAGTAAACTTGGTCTTACCAGATATTTTTGCTGCTCTTCTGAGGGAGGGGCCTTTTGCACTGATTCTCAGGTGTCTTTGCCCGGGTTGGAACTGCACCATCCTTGCCCGGGCCAGGTGAAGTAAGCACCTCCAGATTGCTCTATGTGGCTTTTGTTCCCTGAAGGCTTTCCACACAGGTTTAGAGGATGAGAATGAAATGGTGGCCTCTCAATCTCCAGCCCCAGAGCTGAAAGCTCGGGCCTCCCACCCCTCAGTGCACTCTAAAGGAAAAGCAGTCAGTCACTCCTGTTTCCCTGATCTCCATCTGCCCTCCATGTTCACCCAGCCTGTAACTGACCTTTTTCTACCTCAGCCCTGCCACCCTGCTTCCAGGCTCCAAACACTGCAGAATCCTAGGGCATGCTCCTGTGCTGCTCCTCCCGGGGGAGCCAGCGGGAGTCTCCCTGTGCTTCTGCCACTTACTGATCCCCTGCTGGGAGAGCGGTTACCCAACCAAGCACTGGTTCACAGGTTACCAGAACCCAGAGTTGAGAGCCCCCTGCTAGGCTCCGTGATTGCAGCCAGCGTCCCCACTCCCTTGCCTGGGAACTCTGCCCTACTCAGGCACTCCCAGTCTTCTTGTAGGCCCAGAATCTTGAGACCACACTGTCTCACCTAGTATTCCACTCCCACTTTGCCACCTGAGCACCGTTCAGGCCGGGGGGGGGGTCCCTAACTGGAACAGACTTCTAAAAGTTCTGATTTTGTGCTCTGCTGCTCTATCATTTTCAGGTGGCTGGCTTAGAAAGGCACCTTTCCCTGAAGTTTCTCTTTTCATCTATTTCCTGGGATTCACTTCTTCGCACCTCCTACCTTGCAGAAAGTGGTCACTTTTCTATTTATAGAGTTGCAGCAATTCTTTTCCTAGCTCTCCCGTTGAGTTCACAGGTGTTCAGAATAGTACAGTAACTATCTAGCTGAATTCCTGCAACCAGACAAAACTAAGATCTCCTACTCCTCTGGCATCTTGGAATTCTTTTCCCATAGCTTGACTATGACAAATAATGCTGCAGTAAACATAGAGATGCATGTATCTCTCCAAATTAGTGTTTTTATTTTCTTTGGGTAAATAGTATCTCGCCATTTACTTGTGTTGTCTTCAATTCTTTCATCATTCTTTCTTACAGTTTTCAGAGTACAAGTGTTTCATTGCCTTGATTAAATTTATTCCTAGGTATTTTATTCTTTTTGGTGCAATTGTAAATAAGACTTTTTTCTTAATTTCCCTTTCTGCTATTTTGTTATTAGTGTACTTAAATACAGAGGTTTCTGTATATTGATTTTGTATCCTCCAACTTTACTGAATTCATTTATTAGCCATAATAGTTTTTTTTTTTTTGGTAGAGTCTTCAGGGCTTTTTATATATGCTATCATGTCATCTGCAAATAGTGACAGTCTTACTTCTTCCTTACCGCTTCGGATGACTTTTGTTCTTTTCTTGTCTGATTTCTGTGGCTGGGACTTCCAGTATTACGATGAATAAAAGTGGTAAGAGTAGACATTCTTGTTTTCTTCCTTATCTTAGAGGAAAAACTGAAAGCTTTTCAACATTGAGTATATTGTCAGCTCTGAGTTTCTCTATATGGCTTTTATTATGTTGCAGTATGTTCCTTCTATACCCACTTTGTTGTTTTTATTGTAAATGATGTTGAATGTTTTCAAATGTTTTTTTTCTGCATCTATTGAGATAATCATATGATTTTATCTTTTATTTTACTAATATGATGTATCACTTTGATTGATTTGTGTATATTGAACCTTGTTTCCACTCCTGGAATAAATCCCTTTTGATCATGGTGGATGATTCTTTTAGAGCTGACGTCCAGTCGCATGTGCACCCACTCCACTACTCCTAGGAAATGGTGGAGAGTCTCTGCTTTCCAGTCTTCAGAAGGTTTCCCAGATGGAAAGCAGTCACCCAATTAGGTTCTGGCTCATGGTCTATGGTGAACCAAGTTGAGAGTCCCCTCACGGGCCCACTGAACCCAACAGTTTCCCCACTCCACTGCTTGGGAACTCCACTGGCTCAGACACTCCTATTAATTCTGTGATGCCAGGGATCTTGAGACCCACCTAGAATTCTGTCTATTTCACTACCTGAACACCTTTCGGGCAGCAATGTCTCTCAGTGGAGCAGATTTCTAAGGGTTCCAATTTTGCCCCATAGGGCTATTTCATTTTCCAGTAGCCACCTTATGGAGGCTCCCTCACCCTGCCATTTATCTTATGATATCTCCCCTCAGATTCACTTCTCTGCAACTCCTACCTTGCAAAAACTTTTCTACTTTTAGAGTTCCAGATATTCTTTTCTTATATCCCAGGTTGAATTTATGGGTGTTCGGAATACTTTGATAGTTATCTAGCTAAATTCAAGGGACCAGATGAAATGAGTTCCCCCACTCTTCCATCATCTTTCCTCTCTTCAGTCTCATGTATTTTTAAATTCAGTTTGCTAACACTTTGTTGAAATTTTTTTTTGCATCTATGCTTACCAGGGATATTGGTCTGTAATTTTCTTTTTTTGTAGTGTCTTTGTCTGGTTTTAGTATCAAGATAATAGAATGAATTTGGAAGTATTCCTTCCTCTTCTCTTTTTTTGAATAGTTTGAGAAGGAGAGATATTAACTCTTCTTTATACATTTGGTAGAATTTACCTGTGAAACCATCTGATCCTGGACTTCTGTTTCTTTTGGAGTTTTTTGATTACTGATTCAATTTTGTTAGTAATCAGTTCATTCAGATTTTCTATTTATTCTTGATTCAGTTTTGGAAGATTATATGTTTCTAAGAATTAATGCATTTTTCTAAGTTGTCCAATTTGTTAGTATATAATTTTCACTTTTTCTTAAAATCCTTTATATCACTGTGGTGTTGGCTGTGACTTCTCCTCTTTCATTATTGATTTTATTTATTTGGGTCTTTTCTTTTGTTCTTGATGATTCAAGGTAAAGTTATCAACTTTATTTTTTCAAAAAACCGGCTCCTAGTTTTATTGATTCTTTCTATTTTATTTTTAGTTTATATTATTTTTTTAGAGGGGTGAAGGGGCATAGGGAGAAAGAGAGAGAGAATTCCAAGTAGGCTCCATGCCTAGCACAGAGCCCAACATAGGGCTTGATCTCACAACCCTGAGACCATGATCTGAGCCAAAATCAAGAGTCAGACACTTAACTGAGCCACCCAGGTACCCCTAGTTTTTATTCTATTTATTTCTACTCTTACATGTATTATTTCCTTCCTTCTAGTAACTTTGGGCTTTGTTTGCTCTTCTTTTTCTATTTTCTTTAGGTGTTAGGTTAGATCATTTGAGATTTTTCTTGTTTCATTAGCTAGGCCTGTATCACTGTAAACTTCCCTCTTAGAACTGTTTTTGCAGGGATCCCTGGGTGGCGCAGCGGTTTGGCGCCTGCCTTTGGCCCGGGGCGCGATCCTGGAGAGCCGGGATTGAATCCCATATCGGGCTCCTGGTGCATGGAGCCTGCTTCTCCCTCTGCCTGTGTCTCTGCCCCTCTCTCTCTCTCTCTGTGACTATCATAAATAAATAAAAAAGAACTGCTTTTGCAGTGCCCAAAGATTTTGGAATGTTGTATTTCCATTTTCATTTGTCTCAAGGTATTTTTAAATGTTCTTTTTGATTTCTTTATTAACCCATTGGTTTGTTTAGTAAATGTTTGGCTTCTGTGTGTTTGCATTTCTGTTCATTCTTTCTTATAGTTAATATCTAGCTTTATACCACTGTGATTAGAAAAGATGCTTGACATGATTTCAGGCTTTTACAATTTATTGAGACTGGTTTTGTGGCCTGACATGTGATCTATCGATCCTGGACAATGTTCCATACATTTGAAAATAATGTGTATTCTGCTATTTTTGTATGGAAATTTCTGTATATCTGTTAGGTCCATCTGGTCTAATGCATTGTTCAAAGCCACTATTTCTTTTTTTTTTTTTTTCAAAGCCACTATTTCTTATTGACTTTCTGATTGGACAACTGTTTCCTTATTGATTTTCTGTCTAAATTATCTATCCATTGATGTAAGTAGGTATTAGAGTCCCCTACTATTATTATATTGCTGTCAGTTTCTCCCTTTATATCTGTTAATATTTGTTTTATATATTTAGGTGCTCCCATGTTGGATGCATAGATATTTACAATTGTTATATCCTCTGGGTAGATTGAGCCTTTTATTGTTATATACTGCCCTTTTTTTCTCTTGTTACAGTCTGTTTCATTTAATTAATTAATTAATTAGGTTTTAAATATTTTATTTATTTATTCATGAGAGTAACAGAGAGAGAGGCAGAGACATAGGCAGAGGGAGAAGCAGGCTCCCTGCAGGGAGCTGGACATGGGACTTGATCCCAGGTCTCCAGGATCACGCCCTGAACAAAAGACAGATACTCAACCACTGAGCCACCCAGGCATCCCAGTTACAGTCTGTTTTAAACTCTATTTTGTCTAAGTATTGCTAACCCAGGGTTTTGTTTTGTTTGTTTTGCTCCCCTTTGCATGGAATATCTTCTGCCATCCCTTTGCTTTTAGTCAGTATGTGCCCTTAGCTCTGAAGTGAATCTCTTGTAGGCAGCACATAGATGGGTCTTTTTAAAATTCATTTAGTCACCCTATAGGTTTTGATTAAGGCATTTACATTTAAAGTAGTTATTGATAGGTATGTATTGTCTTTTTGTTCATTGTTTTATAATTTTATAATTTTTGTGGTTTTTCTGTTTCTTTATTTATTGTTCTCTTCCCTTGTGATTTGATGGCTTTCTTTAGTGTTATGCTGCCATTTCTTTCTCTTTCGTGTGTGTTTGTATCTATTATAGGTTTTGGGATTGTGGTTACCATGAAGTTCACATATGACACCCTATGTATATAGCAGCTTATTTTAAGTTGATGTTTGCTTAAGTTCTCAAATGTATCTAAAGGCACCACATTTTTACTCCCCACTCCTTGTTTTATATATATATATAATGACATATTCTACATCTTATTATTTTGTGTATCTCTTGACTAATTGCTATGGATATAACTGATTTTACTACTTTTGTGTCTTAACCTTCATACTAGCTTTATAAGTGATTGATCTATTACTATATGTTTGCTTTTACCAGTGAAATTTTTTTCCCTTCATAATTTTCCTACTTCTAGTCATGACCTTTTCTTTTTCACTTAAAAAGTCACTTTAATATTTCTTATAGGGTGCTTTCACGGTGATAAGGTCCTTTAACTTTTGTTTGTTTTCAAAAACACTTTCTCTCTCTTTTAATTCTGAATGATAACCTTACCAGGTACAGTATTCTTGGTTATCGATTTTTTCCTTTCAACATTTTAAATATATAATGCCACTTTCTTCTAGCTTGCAAAGTTTCTCTTTGAAGATCAGCACATAGTCTTATGGGGTTTCCCTTGTACATAACTGTTTGCTTTTCTCTTGCAACTTTTAAGATTATCTTTTTATTTCTAGGTTTGACATTTTAATTATTATATATCTTGGTGTGGACCTCTTTGGCTTTATCTTGTTCCTGTGCTTCCATGTCTTTCCTGGTCTGTTTCCTTCTCCAGGTTAGGGCAGTTTTCAGCTATTATTTCTTCATATAGGTTTTCTGCCCTTTTAGCTCTCTCTTATTCTCTGGAAACTTTATAACATGGATGCTAGCATGTTTGATATTGTCATAGAAATCCCTTAACCTATCTTCATTTTTAAAATTTTGCTGTTAAACTTGGTTGCTTTTTTTTACCCTGTCTTCCCCATCACTAATCCATTCTTTTGCATCCTGTAATCTGTTATTGATTCTTTCTAGCATATTTTTCATTTCAATTATCATATTCTTCAGCTCTGACTAGTCCTTTTTAATATTCTCTATCATTTTGTTAAAGTTCTCACAGACTTTATCCACTCTTCTCTCAAGTTTGGTGAGCATTTTATGGCTATTACTTTGAACTCTGTATCAAGGCAGATTGCTTATCTTTACTTCAGTGATCTTTTTCTGTGTTTTTTTAAAATTTTTTTATTTTTATTTATGATAGTCACACAGAGAGAAAGAGAGGCAGAGACACAGCCAGAGGGAGAAGCAGGCTCCATGCACAGGGAGCCCAACGTGGGATTCGATCCCGAGTCTCCAGGATCAAACCCTGGGCCAAAGGCAGGCGCCAAACCGCTGCGCCACCCAGGGATCCCTTTCTGTGGTTTTATTTTGTTATTTTGGAATATATTATGTGGAACATATCTGTCTTCTCATTTTATCTGCCTTTCTATGTTTGTTTCTATGTATTAGGCAGGTCAACTGTATCTCTTGATCTTGAAAGTAATGGCCTTATGTAGAAGGCCATCCTATGTGCCCTGTAGTGTAATACTCCTGGTCACCAGAACCAGCTGTCCCCTTGTGGACTGCACATGCTGTCCAGTTATGACTGAGCTATGACTACTACAAGTACACTGGTGGGTGCGCCAGCCCTCAACCTAGGTGTCTGCAATGACTTTCTGCAACTGCTGTGGGTGTACTGCTGGCAGGCCTTGCTCCTGAGGTGACTAGCTACTGCAACCAGCTGGTGCATGGGATAGCTAAATCCTCCTTGGGGCAGGATATGCTTTGGAGAGGGCAGTTATTCTGGCCAGAGTTGCCTACTGGGTATGGTGGGGCAATAGTCACTTTGGGAGGATGCTAGTCCTCACCTAACCTGACTTGGTGTGACAGAATGGGAGCTGATTTGGAGAGGCATGTGCCAGGGTAGGTGGGTTGGGTGGGATGAGTCCACAAAGGAACACTGGGGTGGAACAAGTGGTGCTAGTAATTAGACAGGGAATGTCAGAATTGCTTCCTACAATCATCTGGCATCTGGACTGAGAGAGGGCAAGAAAAATGGCAC
Source organism: Vulpes lagopus (assembly GCF_018345385.1). Taxonomy (NCBI): domain Eukaryota; kingdom Metazoa; phylum Chordata; class Mammalia; order Carnivora; family Canidae; genus Vulpes; species Vulpes lagopus. Next base: position 77,268,631 of record NC_054828.1, read on the forward strand.
CCACCAGTACTTTGGTTCCCACAGAAATTTCCTGCAGATCTTTGACCCTCTGGCACACATCCTAAAATTGGTCAGTAGATCTCCTTCATGCTTAACCCAGGCACTTTTCAAACTACAGTTCTGTGCTGGGTCTTGGGCTGAATGATAAAGTGTACTGGCTTTTTAAGGGTGAAGGTTCAGTTTCTTATTGCTTTCCTGCTCTCTAGGAGTTAAACTTTACTGATATCCAAAGCCAAACTCTATGGAGACTTGTCTTCCCAGTAGGGTTCCCAGGGCCAGGATGCCCAATGTGGGGTTTAATCTTCTTGCTCCTCCTACTTGTGATGTCCCTCCTACTCATGGGTCACTGCACTGGGACTTTGGTATCAGATGGTGTCTCTGTCCCTTTTACCCTTCTCAATGTGGCATTTCCTTTATGACTTTAGCTGTGGAAGATCTGTTCCTCCAGTCTTTAGATATTTTCAGAGTGATTTGAAATACATGTAGTTGTTGCTTTGGTGTTTCCATAGGAGGAAGTGAGTTCAGGATCCTCCTTTTAATCATGTAGGTTTCTAGTAGATAACATTTAGTTGGTTCTTGTTTTTTTATTCACTCTGACAATCTCTCTTTTTTAATTGGTTTAGACCGTTTTTGTTTAGGTGTAATATTGATAGTAGTTGGACTAATATCTACCATATTACAAGAAACAGCAAGTGTTGGCAAGGATGTGGACAGAAGCAAACCATGGTGTGCTGTTGGTGGAACAGTAATCTTGGTGCAGCCACTATGGAAAATGGTATGGAGATCTCTCAAAAAATTAAAAGTAGAACTACCATATGATTCAGCAATTCCACTTCTGGGTATTTATCTAAAAGAAATGAAGGGATGCTTGGGTGGCTCAGAGGTTTAGTGCCTGTTTTCAGCCCAGAGTGTGACTCCAGGGAGTCACGGGATCGGGTCCCGAGTTGGACTCCCTATATGGAGCCTGCTTCTCCCTCTGCCTGTGTCTCTGCCTCTCTCTCTCTCTCTCTCTCTCTCTCTCTCTGTCTCTCATGAATAAATAGATAAAATCTTTAAAAATAAAATAATAGGGGATCCCTGGGTGGCGCAGCGGTTTGGCGCCTGCCTTTGGCCCAGGGCGCGATCCTGGAGACCCGGGATCGAATCCCACGTCGGGCTCCCGGTGCATGGAGCCTGCTTCTCCCTCTGCCTGTGTCTCTGCCTCTCTCTCTCTATCTCTCTGTGACTATCATAAATAAATTAAAAAATTAAAAAAAAAATAAAATAATAATAAAGGAAATTAAACATTATCTTAAAAAGAATAGCCAATATGTGGAAGCAACTTGAATGTCCACTGGTGGATAAAGACATTGTGATACACACACACACACACACACACACACACACACACACACACAGTAATATTATTCAGCCACAAAAAGAAGGAAATCTTGCCATTTGTAATACCAGGGATGGACCTCAAAGACATCATCTAAGTGAAATAAGATAGATAGAGAGAGACAAAATATTATACATGGAATCTAAAAAACAAAAACAAAACAACTGAGCTCATAGATACGAGAACAGATTGATGATTGCCAGAGGTGGAGAAATGGGTGAGGAGGTCAACAGGTTAAAAAAAAAAGAATTGAAGAATCAAAGCTATAAAAAGAAGATCAATAGTACTGCAGCATATGAAAAGAAGTAAAGGCTCCTAGGTGGGAACCATATGGAGAATTAGTTTAAGGAACTAAACCATGCAAGCATGGTTGAAATGTCAGAGCATGGATAGAGTGGAGTTAGATGAGGTTGCAGAGGTGAGCTGGAGCCAAAGCATGCATAGACTTGAGAGAAATTCATGACAATAACTTTGGTTTTCTCCTAAGAGCAGAGTGAAGCCCAAAAAGGAATTTAGTCATGCAGGGGCATGATGAGAATTGCATTCTTAAAAGATCACTCTGGGAGCTTTATGGAGAAAAGGTTAGATTATATAAAAAGACTCAGAGAAACCCATTAGGAAAGGACTTTGAAATTCTAAAAGAAAGGATGGTAAAACTCACTAAAATCATGGTATGGAGTTAGAAGATAATGGACTCATGAGAAATAAAAGGGAACATCGCGTTACTCTCTTTGCAGACGACATTCCAGGCACACATACCATGGTCCATCTGAGTACAGCCACTGTCTAATGTATGATACCCTGAATGTCCATAATTAGTTGTTAATAAGTAGAACTTTCTGGTTCAAATTCACACTCCACATTCCACGCTATGCTCAGTTGATTTCATAAGAGGCAGGAGAAAAACAGTTTGTGATATGTCACAATATGTAAACTTTGCCTCCTGGAACTGGCAAATGATAGCTATAGGAGGAATGTTGGCTGCCAGCAGGCCACAAGTGTAAGGGGAAAAACTTGCTCCCCATAGGCCCTTGTTTAAAAGCCTTCCAAAACTGGAGTCTTAATTAACCTGCCAAAGCAGCCCTTCGTCCCGCCCCATTGAAAGGACTGTTAAGTAAATAAATGGGTCAATCAATTAGAATTTTCTATAAACAGTTCTATGAATTGTAAAATGTCCTTAAAAGAATGCATTAACCTTTTAAAATGCATTACCCATAGCTCAACACAATGCCCCATGTAATAATCCTCTAAATGACGATAATAAAAGGAAGATGGTAGGGATTATCTTGTATTAGAAGGATACCAGATAGGCAAGAAGGGAAAGAGTAAGAGAACAAATGTTTTATGCATTATGCTTAATATTTGATATCATTTGTTGTTGGTCTAAATTGAGTTGCAAACCATAACCTGCAAACTAAGTCCAGCCCATTATCTGCTTTTTGTGAGTGAAGTTTTTTTGGAACACAGCCACAGCCATTTGTTTATGAGCTATGGCTTCTTTCATGCTACAGCAACAGAGTTAAATAGACACAAAACTGTATGACTCACAAAGCCTAAGATATTTACCATGTCTAGTCTGGTGATGAACCCATCAAGGACACTTTCCACATCTGTTAGTGTTTCTTGCATTTTTTAAAATTCTTTTTTATAATTTACATCTCCCTGCCTAAATAACCTATCTGTTCTTGTGTATTGTCTACTTTGCCCATTAGAGCTCTTAATAATCAGAGTTGTTTTAAATTCCTGGTCTGATAGTTCCAACATCACTGCCATATATGAGTCTTGTTCTGTCTCTTTGAATGGTATCTTTTGTCTTTAGTATACCTTGAAAATTTTTTATTTAAAACCAGATATGATGTAATGGGTAAAAGGAACTTTGGTAAATTGGCTGGTAGTGATATAGTGGTAAGGTTTATGTGTGGGGAAGTGTTCTATAGTTCTATGATTATGTCTCAGTCTTTGATGAGCCTGTGTCCCTGGACTGTGACATTTACCAGTGTTGCTCAGTCCCCCACCTTCCCCTTTATGTGGGACAGGGTGACTACAGTGGGCTGGAGTTGGGTATTTTGTATGTCCTGGATCAGTTAGGCTCTGATAAAACCTTAGCAGGTTAGGGTCAGGTAAAATGGTTTCTCTTGAGGTTAGCCTTATTGAGAACAGAATGCTCTGGTGTATTTCAAAAGGGTTACTTTTCCCTCCTTCTGCTGAAAGCTCTAGGGAATTTTTCTCTGATATTCATCATGAGAACCTGGTAGAGTTCCTAGAGGTAGAACAAAAGTATGGGGATGGGGACCTCCTAATGAGTCGGCCCCCATTTTAACTTTCAGACCTGCCTACACAGAGCTTCCAGCATCTCATCAATTACAGGTTAAGTGTTCCAACCCTGATGCTGGTTTTTATAGAAGTTTCTTCTCAGGGAAGTTGTACTTCTGTGTATTTGCCTGTCTCTCCAATTTTGGGGACAGTCATTTTCCCTCTGACCTCACTGTTCTGAAGTATATAGAGGAACTGTTGATTTTTCAGTTTGTTCAGGTTTTTACTTTGCTGGGATGGACTGGTGACTTCCAAGCTACTTACAACTTGGATTGGGAATCAGAAGTCCCCCAGATAATTTATTTTCACAGTGAGAATCCAAGTAGATTAGTATTATTATCTAATAGATAAAGTAAAGATGTTTTGAGTCTTGCCAAACATCTTCAGGACAGTGGAGCCAGAGTCTGAGTCCAAGCACCCTGTTCATGGGATGACTCCAAAGCTGATTCTCTTTATCAGAACACAATGCTTATCTATTAGATACACAGTATTCTGTTCAATTGTTGAAAAATTTCCAGTGGAGAAGCTTTCTTTGCTTTCTTTACCCATCCATTCTAATGTAGGGCACTTTTAAGGATCAAGAGGTCCCTTCTGAGATTTAATATGCATCTCTTCAGGTGACAGTAGAAATTCCTCTGTCCAAACTTGTGAGGTAATGAGAACAGCCTTTTGGCACTATCTTTATAATATCTGCACATTTCCCTTGGAATCTTGGACCTAGCTTTCTAAGTCCAGAAGGAAAAGCAACTTTAAAAATAGCACACATATGTGTGTACAGTTATTACCAAGATAGATATGTACAGGACAACCTGTGCTAGATTCTCTTATAAAGTAAGCTAACTCCAATATCTGTAGACCAGATTTCCTTAATGCCATATGCTATTGTATTTGCTTCATTCTTATCCCAAATCAATCTGAAATGACAGAGTTAAGTCCCCAGCTAGTGATTCAGGGTTGAAGAGATGACCTGGCTATCAGCATCAAGCCCCACTGTATTTGATACCATTAGGGTGACAGGAGTGTGAGGGCTGAGGGATAGGCCGGAGAAGAGCAAAATATGTCTGGGTGAGGTAGTATAGTTCTTTCATGAGTCTTCCCAGAGCCTGCCCACCATTAGAGTCCATGTTCTTGGGGTCCTTGAGTAGCAGAATATTTTTCAGACTTTAATCTCTTCAGTTGGCTTAGCTTTTGAATTTTTTTATTTTTAATTTATTTATTTATGATAGTCACACACACAGAGAGAGAGAGAGAGAGAGAGAGAGAGAGAGAGAGGCAGAGACATAGGCAGAGGGAGAAGCAGGCTCCATGCACTGGGAGCCCGATGTGGGATTCAGTCCCAGATCTCCAGGATCGCGCCCTGGGCCAAAGGCAGGCGCCAAACCACTGTGCCACCCAGGGGTCCCTGGCTTAGCTTTTGATACATTATTGAAAAAGCCTACATCTATCCTGTAGGGTTATATAATATGGTTGAAATAAAGATTTCTCTCATTTTCTGGCAAAGGAGTGGTATGGTCTATTTTAATTTGTTTCCAGAGTCCTCAAATCTCTTGTTTCAAAATTCTTTTTTTGCTACTGCTCTTGGAGGTACTTCTTTTGGAGTGTGCTACCCAAAAAGACATTATTTGATGAGCCAGAAGATCCTGTAGCATCATAAGTCCTGAACACAAATATTTTAGGCTTTTGTTTGCTCCTCTGTTCTTTCATGTCTTTGGCACTGGCCCTGTGAACTAAAGTAATAAAGTTTTCCAAGATCAATTGTAGTAATAATTGAGTTAGGCTACACCAGGATCACATCTGCCCTTTATCCATTCTTGATCCTGTGAAACCTCCATCTTTTTCAAGGCACATGTTGCTACTCCAGTCAGTGTGATAAGGGTCATCTCCAGACCCATGATCATGTAGGCCTCCTGCCCCATAGTGCAACTACAACTGCTATATCAGCCAGGCAGTTGCACCTAGACGTGGCACTTCCCTAAACTTTCAGCCCAAGCATTCCATCCATGCTACCAAATTAAGACCCTTCCTTGGCTTCAAACTGACCATCAGCACACAAGTGCATGAACCAATTGAACTTTTAACTGAATAAAAAGTTAGTCTAACACAAGGATTCCAATCAATTACCCTTTTTCTTTTATCAACCCATTAATGACATCTAAATCAGTGTTCTGAGCCTCTTTTCAAAGACTATGATTCAGTAAAGAATCTACTACTCTTCTAAGTACTCTAACGACACTTGACTTACTTTTCTTTTTTATCTGTTGGTCTATCTTGTCCTGTTTGATAGTATGATTTTTATTGAGGAATATTTTATATGGATAGCTCTTCTGTTGAGAGTACAAATTCCTATAGTTATTTCATAGAGATAGAAGGGATATGCAAAACATATCATCCACTAACTATTTCATTTATTACTGATTTGCCCTTTATGATCTTTTATTCTAAGAAAAATCAAAGGGATTGGTGATTTGGAAGTCTGGGTGTTCACTTCCCCTGATTCTGTCAGAGTACAGTCTAGTCCAGATAAGCAGGACTACCTAATCCTGCCATGCTTTATTTTCTAACTATGCAACAGCTAGAGCATTAGGAGTTATGAGCAGGGAGGCTGCTATAGGACCATTCTCTCTTTCAGTGTTTTCCATGCCACCTGATGTTCCCTTGACCAGGCCTTTGGGTGTGTGGGAGAAGCTGGGCAAAAACGAGACTGTGCTATGGTATGAGTTCCTTCAGAAAAATGTCCAGCCCACGAATGATGTTTGCTGGCTTAGACAGTGAACTATTCAGCTTGGTTCTGTCTAACTTGCTGCTTTTCCTCAGGAGCTGTTATCATTCCCCAGATGTAACAGTGGGGTTTGATCCAGCTTTATCTTTTTGATTGAATTCATTTAACAAATATTTTCTCAAAGCCTTCTGTAGCATTGGGCATGGTTTGGGACTCAGAATGTCATGATGAGCAAGAGTAAAGTCTCTGTGCAGCTACAGATGAGTAATAAACACATGAACAAAGGATAAGTTAATCACAGATTGTGGTGAGTGCTAGGAGGGGAAAGCCAGGGTGGCATGGGTCAAATGGAGCCTGTTTCTAGATAGGATGGTCAGGGAAATCTCAACTTACTGGGGAGGTGACAGGCTGTGATATAAAGCTCAAGAAAGAGCCAGCCATGAGAAGAGGATGGAGAAGGATATTTTATGGAGAAGGAAGAGCAAGTGTAAAAGTCCAGAGGCAAGAAAGAGTTTTGCTTGTTTTTGCTTGTTTAAGGAATAAGAAGGAGGCAGAATGGTTGGGGCATGGTGAGTGAAGGAAAGAGTAGTGAAGAAATGAGCTGGAAGGGTCTGTAAGAACCAGACATGCGGTGCCCAGGGAAGAGCTGGGGATCAGTTTGGATTTCCACTAAATGGAATGGGAAGCCACAGAAAGGCTTTAAACTAATGGGACAGAGGACTTGCTTGTACTTGAAAAATAATCTCTCTGGTTATTGTATAAAGAACACGATATAAAAAGGAGTAAGTAAGAACACGGGAAAATGAGCTCGAGGCTATTTATGATGTTGATTTCTGTCCCCAACTTTCTTGTTGTCTACAATGTCAGATCTTATTCAGTGGGATTCCGCTGCTTCAGAATTCTATTTAAGCTGACTACTGGTCTGGGGAGTTTTTACTCGGATAAGGCATCTATTCATTTTCCCATTTTTCCTTTCATCCATTTATCTCCAGTCTATCCATCCATCCATCCATCCATCACTTATCCATCCATCCATTGATCCATACATTCTACAATTATTCATCAATATGCTGCTAAATGCCAAGCCTAGTACCAAGTGTACAGTTTCCTGCCTGAAGCCATGTACAGTCTATTTGTGGATAGAGACATGCAAATAAATAAATAACAACATATTATAATAAGGGTTATAAGAGTGCAAAGTACAATAGGAAGCACCTAGCAAGTAGCCACGATAGAATAGGTGACATTTGAAGAAGTTCTTGAAAGATGAATAGAAATTTGCCAGTAAAAGCTACTTTTTCTTAAACTTTTACTGGGTGCTAAGCAATATGCTTTAAATTTTACACACATTATCTCACTTAGTCTTTCTCTCAACCTAGCAGACTAGGTAGTATCATTCCCATTTACAGAGAGATTGAAAAATGTTCCCATTGCACAACTTGCCAGTACCCATCCTGACTGTTAAACCATGTCTGTATGCTCCAAAGTCCATGTTTTTAACTATATTATTTCTCTGTTATCTACAGATAGGAGTATTATTTTGGTGGGATAATATTTCATACATGTAGCTCTTCTATGCAGAGTGTAAATCCCCATAGTTTGGTTCATAGAGATACTGATATGCAAAAAAAATTAATTCACTATCTATTTCAGTCATTATTGTTCCACCTTTTTAACAATTCTTTCTGAGGAGGAATTCAAGCAAGTGCATATAACAAGCAGTTATAGGCAAAAAGGAGCACGTCAAATTTGAGGAGAAGGAGGGGTTTGGAGGGCCTGAAGCACAAGGTATGGAGTGGTGGAAGGTCCGGGGATAAGCCTCTGGATAGGATAGAGCCAAGGCAGGAGGCATCACACACCATGCTATGAGTTTGTCTTCCTCCTGTGGGCAACCTCAGCAGTCTGGTCATTAGCCCTCTTTCTTTACAACCTGGAGAACTGGATCAAGTCCTGATTGATCTCAGCAACCGACCGGCAACCTAAAAGAACAATGTGGTTTACGAGCTTATTTCTCTAAAACCCCAATGACCTACCCCATCATGGGTAATGGGATGATCCAATGGGAACAGGCCTGACTTGATCTCTGTGCTCACCTCGGGAAACCATTATGGACACCAGAATCACATGAAAAATGTGGTTCTGATTGCCTTGAGAATTACTTTGTGAGCCTGTGCCCATGTCCTCTTTCAACACAACCATGTCAAAATGGCATAGTAAAAATATAGAAACACTATTTTAGCATTTTAGAAATAAATTCATATGTGCCATAGATACACTTGACCTTTATCTGAGCACTGATAAGACTCAAGGATATAGGAAGTACATGTCAGAGAGAAATATGAGTCAGGAATAAGAGATGGGATGGGTACTTCATACTGCGGTTGCCTTCCAAGGGAAAGTTCTGCAAAATTTAACACTTTAGTAAAGGATCTGAATTAAAATGCAAAATTAGAACTGTAGCTGAGATGAGACACAGGGATCGAAGAGAGTGATGTTGGATCAGAAGCGTGAAAATTAGAGAGGGTGACAAAACTTGAGAGATTCCTAACTCTGGGAAACAAACAAGGGGTAATGGAAGGGGAGGTGGGCAGGGTGATGGGGTGACTGGGTGATGGGCACTGAGGGGGGCACTTGACAGGATGAGCACTGAGTGTTATACTATATGTTGGCAAATTGAACTCCAATAAATAAAAAAAAAGGAAGGGGAAAGAGGGTACAGACTGTATGTTGGTACAGACTGGAGAGTTGTGGCCTTGAGTGGACAGGAAATCCCGGTGATGATAAGGCAGAAAACTTGAATGCCAGGATGTGTAATGTTTAATTGAAGTTTTTTCCCACATGTATGATGTATGTAACTTCACCTCCCAAAACACAACTTTAGCAAAATGTATTATTTGTGAAAATAAAATTAATGAGAGTGGGGTTTTCCTCTCTAAAAATCATGCCTCTGGGATCCCTGGGTGGCGCAGCAGTTTGGCGCCTGCCTTTGGCCCAGGGCGCGATCCTGGAGACCCGGGATCGAATCCCACATCAGGCTCCCGGTGCATGGAGCCTGCTTCTCCCTCTGCCTGTGTCTCTGCCTCTCTCTCTCTCTCTGTGACTATCATAAATAAATAAAAAAAAAAATTTAAAAAAAAAAGAAAAAAAATCATGCCTCTGTTGATTATAGTGGACAGAGATGGCAGGCATGGGATACATAAATAACCCACAACAACTCATTCGGCAGAAGCAGGAACTTGGTGCCAGAGGTGGCTCTCCTCAGAATGGACAGTGGGGTTTTAAGAGCTTTGGGTTTCCCCAGAGGGGAGAACAGTGGGCAGGCAGACCTATTCAAGGAGTACAGAGATGCGAAAGTATGATCTTTGGTTATATATTGTAATACAAATAATATTTAAATGATGTAAAATATCTCAATAGTTGTAACAAAGTCATGTTATGACTTCATTTTAATACAGTTTGACACATAAGCCTTGGAAATGCTTCCGTGCTCACTCAACTCTCATCAATTGGTTTCTGGGTCTTATACAATACCAAGGACACTGCCCTGCACTTGGCAGAGGTTCAGTAAAAGTGAGGGAGAATGCATAATTATGATTTTCTTCCACTCTTTCATTGCTATCAATTAGGAGGATATTTACACTAAAATCTTTTGGCTACTCTAAAGTGAAGTAGGTAATTCCAAACAAAAAACCTCAAGAAGGTTCATATACTTTTTAATTCAGCCTCCTCCCCTTGTGAAGAATGAGATCTCAGTGAGGTCCATGCAGCCTTGTGTTGGTATGATTTACGTGTGGACATTTTTCAAGAGAGATCATGATTTTAATCTTTCTATAATTTCAGCAATTGGTGTCATGGTGAAAAAAACATGACTTTTAAGCTTATTTTGCTTTCAGAGGGTCATAAAGGAAAAATATCACACATCTCCAAGGGAATCAGGTGAGAGAAATCACATCAACTGATTCCTCTTGGGTGCTGATTTTGTGTCAGGCACCTTATGTGCATTGTGTGCAGAAGAGCTAAGGGGTGCAGAATCTCAGGGCTTTCACACTATGATTTTGCACTTTAGTGAGTTCCACCAAAAGCACAAGCCCCTGCCTCAGCTCTCTTCTTCCCAAGGACCAGCCTGGGGGTCTACCCTGGGGAGAGACTCTTATGCAGAGGATGCCAACAGATACCCTTCTGCTTGAGTTTTCTATTCTTTCTCTTCCTCCCTCTTCCCTGTCCCATGTTTGGTTGTGATTACTAATTTTTATATAGACATTTAAAACAATACATTCTCATTGTAGTACAGTTAGAAGGAGGGGAGTATAAATTGTCAGCCTTAAAAGTGCTCACAATTCCGTTTTTTTCTCTTGCCCCTTTTAAAAAAGGATGCTCTCCTCTTTATTTCAGAAGATGGCCCCACAGTCCATGAGATGAGATCTCATCTCTTTTCCAGCCACCATTTCCACCCCAGTGACTGTTAAGTGTAAACTTTTGATAGAATAAAAAAGCTTTGTTATTGTTAATTCCTCCAACAGGCTTCTGTTAAAATAAGATCAGACATCATTTCACAAAGATAGGAGAAAATATTTGGGGGATCAGAAGTCACCTCAACCTCCTGGAATCTGCAGAAGCTCATGGGTCTTCTCGTCCTTCACTCTCCTCCTTCTCAGGGTCAAAACACACCACTATGATATCTGTTTGCCCTTGTGCCCTCCATTCCCTCATGAAAGGGCCTTGGTAACACCAGGTCACTTACTGACTTATCTTCATAGTCTCTGAAGAGTATGACTCTGGTCCAAAGCTGAAAAGTATGGCTCTGGTCCTCATCCTCCATAACTTGATCTATTCCTCCCTCTTCCTTTCTTTAATTAATTTGCTCTGTGGGAAGGAGGCTGGTACTGGCAGTAATGCTGATCTAAGTTTTGTAACTTGTATTACTCAACCCCAAAAGGTTCGATCTGTAGTCCCAATGGACACTACTAATATAACTTGGACACTGAGTACAAGACACTTGTCCAAATATCAGACCAAAACCAGACTTGAGAAGAACCAGGACATCTTGCCTTTGTGCCTGACACACGACTGATGCACTGTAATATTTATGGAAATAAGTCAATGGCATGAAAATGGTCTTGATTTCACATCAGAGCTCTTGATTCATTATTTCCTTACTTCTGGAGAAGTATTACCAAATTTTAGAATTGAGGAGTGAATGGAAGTCTTATTGAGATTCATCTTGTCTGAGCTTTCACATAGTGATCAGTTAGATCTACAGCAGACAAAGACAATCAAAGACAGAGTCATTTGGCCATTGGCATTTTGGTAGGGTAATTCTTTTCTATGAGACAGCTCCAGGCATGTTAGGACATTTGGTGTCCCCAGCCCCTGAGCACTAACTACCAGCATTATCCACCCTACAGTTGTTGTGCCTACTAGAAAAAAAAATAAATTCAAATTCTAAACCAAATCTTCCTCAAGAGGGCAGTCATCCATGATCTTAGTTGAGAACTACTATTTTATAGATCACTGGGATCCCAGGCTTTGCTAAAAACTTACAAATTTTTATGAGCACTACTTTACGATAACTTTATCTTTGACTGAAATCCACCTGCATGTAACTTTTAGACATTTACGTTTCTCTGGCTGTGGTTACACAAGACGGCACTTCTCCTTCTCCCCGCCTTCTCTCCTCCTGTTGTGTCTATCTCCCCAGTTCCTCCATGCCTCCTCCTTGACATAATTTCTCAATTCCTCACAGTCCATGAATATGAAAAAGTGACACACAGAGCCACACCCAACAAGCCTGGTGTGTGATCCGAACACAGAAGAGTATAAGGGGACAGTCTTTCCTATAATCTGAAATTGCATTTGATTTTGTAGCAAAGGTGTTGCATTTTGAGTCTGTATTCAATTCTTTGTCTGGGGCATCTTTTTCTTTCTCTCTATTCTAGGCTGGGCTGGGAGAAACTAGCTAGAAGGAGGAGCTGCCACTCCTGTGCCCTCATGCCTTCAGGTCTAAATCAGGAAAAGGACTATGACAAACAGTGTATGTTCTCATTCATTTGGGGAATATAAATAATAGTGAAATGGAATAGAAGGGAAGGGAGAAGAAATGTGTGGGAAATATCAGGAAGGGAGACAGAACATAAAGACTCCTAACTCTGGGAAACGAACTAGGGGTGGTGGAAGGGGAGGAGGGCGGGGGGTGGGGGTGAGTGGGTGACAGGCACTGAGGGGGGACACTTGACGGGATGAGCACTGGGTGTTATTCTGTATGTTGGTAAATTGAACACCAATAAAAAGTTATTTTATTAAAAAAAGGAAAAGGACTATAAAAACTTACCTGTCAGGGCCATGGAAGTGTGGAACTCATTTTTTATAATGTTCAAAACTTCCTCAACGCCATATTCACCCTGCTTCCAACATGCGGGATGGGGAGAGACAAAAAGAAGTGTGAGGGAACATTCTGCCCATGTGCTGAGTATCAGTTCTAGGTGTGTTCACAGCTGCAGTGGGGAGGATGGCAATGTCTGTAAAATTGGAACAATGTCAGGAAGACAGGGAAGCAAAGAGGAAAGGATGGGGGTGAGCATGCCTGAGAATGTGCAACATGCTACAGAGATGCAGGCAAGGAGTAGCTGTCCCTCAGGAATCTGTGGCACCTCAAAAAATGGCTCAGCTTGGATGGTAAGTCACAGTAAAGTGTGGGGAAAAAATGAGAAGCACAGTATCTTGATTTTCACTTTGCCACTCTCACCTTATAGGCAAGACCCCAGAGGATTGGTCTTCCCAGAAACACACACTTAGCCCCAAGGGCCAGAGCCTTGAGCACGTCATTGCCAGTTCGGATCCCACCATCCAGGTATACTTCCATTTTCCCTTTCACAGCAGCCACCACTTCTGCCAAGGCATCAATCTGAGAACGAGACACATGTGGCTTGAGGGATTACCATTTTCACTCTCAGGGATCATGGGACACAGGTGCCTCTCAGTGTGGGTTAGGAATAGGAAGTCAAGTGTGGATGACATCTACTGGTTTCTTCCCCTCCCCTACCAGAGCAGTGCAGCTAGGTTCCCAAGCCCCAGGGACTTTCTGCAGGCTCCCTCTCTTGCACTTTCTGCCCTGACAGAGTGTGACTTCTCTCTGATTCACTTGTTCAGCTGTCTACAGCTTGGAAGAAACTCTTGGTTCCTCCTCATATCCTAAAGGGGATATTTTCCATTAACGGTATTCACTTTAGTGTTCTTTTTAAAGTACATTTTGACTTTTGGTTTTCTCTTATCTTCTCTGTTTCTAGGGTGGCACAGCTAGGAATGTTCTCCATTGCTAAGGCACTGAGTCTTTTTTGGCAAGTGTCTGGATCACAGCCCACCTTGTGTAACCGGGCTGCATGTTGTTCCTTACACACCAAACTTGAACCACCTGTTCTTGACTTCTGTGTGTGTTATCAAAGACATAGGTTGGGAATGGAAGAAGCAGTGCTGTTGAAGTAGGGTTGAAGACTCTGAAAGGTAAAACAAAAGCTGCTTATAACTTAGCCTGGTGTTTCCCAGGCTTTGTCTCTCACCTTGTGTCCTCAGTTCTAGGCTCTGTAGTTACCAGGCTGTGCCAATCCATGGTGCCCCAGACTGAGCTGCACTCCTGAGCACCTCCAAGTCTAAGAGAAGGGGTGACATCAGAGTCTGGGAGGAGAGTTCTGGAACTGCCACAGAGCTCCTGTTCTATGGCTCTTGGATTGTAGAGGAGGAGAAACTAGCCCTGGGGAACTTCTGCTGCCCAAGGAATCAATGGGAATTCTACCTCAATGAGATCCTTTGGATTACTGAGCAGAATATGAAATAAGGAAGGGAAGAACTTTGTACTCTAATTTACAAGTGGAGAAGAATTGAATACATTTTAAACTGACATTGATAACTGGTGATAATGTATGTCCAAATAAGAGGACATTATTTTATATAATATATAAAATAATATATATTTTATATATTTTTATAGCCCCAGCATGGTATTATTTGGAATATTTCAATGATTTTGGGAAAAAGAAATAAACATATCTGTACAAACTCTTCCAGTGAGCTGTACTGGACAATGGAGCTGATGGAATTTGAGAAACAGAACAGGGAGTGAATTTTGGCCTAGGGTACAATACTTTAGAGTTACTTTCAATAGGTCATGATAGGACATTCATTAGAGCCTTCAGGAGACAACAGATAGCTCTGACCCTTTTCCCAGGTCCAAGGAAGAAATACAAGTAGTGCTAGATTTGGAACCTTCTAAAGATGGGAACTTCAAAGAGTCATACTTCTCACAGGGAGGGGCATGGGGTGGAAAGAGTGAGGTGCTTACCTCAGGCACAAAATTTAAGGGGTGCCAAAACGCTCAGATAGATAACATTTGAATGCAATATTTAAGAATAAAATGGCACACTTTGACCTGTGAGCTGGGGGGCTTGTTTTTATAAATAAAGTTTTATTGGATCCGGGGCCACGATGACAGTAAGATGAGTGGAGGCAGGCTATGCAGGCACAGGGACAGATCCTATCTTTATTTAAAATGTTGATATTTTGTTGGCCATGGATTTTTTGCATTAATTTAAAATTTTTAAATAGTACATTAAACTATTATTTATCTTACTAGGTTTTTTCTGGCACCTTCTCAAATTTTGAGCCAGAGGTACCTCATCAGCTTTGCATTAATCTCAGCACTGTCCCTGGATGACCTTGGGTTTGGTTGTTAAGTCAGATGGCTTGGGAGAATTACGTATTGATCAGCATGATAGGGAAGGAGAAATTCTCTCTTGGCTCCTGCTTTTGCTAACAGTCATTCTCTACTGAGGAAGAGCAATAGGGAACAATTACTTAGTTTTTCTTTCCAACTATTACTCAGTCCTTCCCCAAAGGGAGAAAGACTAGCTAAACTGATTCATGAGAGAGACACTATCGTCTAATGTTTTATTAGAGTTGTTTCGAAAGTCAACATTCTACTCTATTTGTTGCTTGCTGGTGATGGGCCCTTTTTTGCTTTCTGTTCCTACCTGAAAGCACAATTGGGACTACTCGGGACCTGCTATAATCTTTTGCACTCTGTTCTGCCCATTTCTGGATGTGTGGGAGGTGGCCGATGGCATCCTTTCAGGAGTTGGATGAGACAGCTAGCATGTGCTCTGCAGATCTACTTTCTCCTGGATTCATAGGTCAAAATTTGGGGGATGGGAAGTAGGAGGTCTAACTGTTCTCTTTAGTCAGTTCTTATGAAGAGCTCTGGTAAACAGTGTCCCTTACTCTCCAAGCGGGCTTGTTATTCTGTGCCTGTTCTCTGTCAGTGAGAACCTGGTGGGGAGATGGGGGCCAGTGATTAGCACCTTAAACCTCCAAGCTTCACAAGCCTTGAAATGTACAAACCTGCTGATACAGCTTCTCCATTTCCTGGAATTCATCTTAAAGAAGTAATTGAGAGTGTGTTAAAAATTTAAGGATGATCACTGACGCATTGTTTAAAATCGTGAAGACTTGTAAGTCATCAGATATTCAACAGTAGGCAGTTGATTATATAAATTGTGCATTCATACAATACACCATTAAAGGTGGGAGCAGCATATATACTGAAGTGAAATTATGCTCTTAGTGTATTGATAAAGTGAAAAGAGAGAAATTACAAAATAGTATGTGGCTTTTTAAAGTGTCGTCTTTGCATTAAGAAATTGATAAAAAAAAAATCCCAAAATATTGTCATTAATGATAGTGATGAAATTAGGGGTGATTTTTATCTTCTTCTTTTTGTATATGTACATTTTATAACTTATCTGCAGTGAACATGTCTTACATACATAATAAAAATAACTTAAAAGAGGAAAAAACCCACTTCCCTTTTTTTTTTTTTAAGATTTGTTGATTTTTATTTTGAGAGAGAGAGCATGGGTGTGCATGAATGGGAGGGGTAGCAGGACAGTGAGAAAGAATCCCAAGCAGACTCTGTGGAGAGAGTGGAGCCTGCCATGGGGTTTGATCCCACAACCCCAAAACCACACCCAGGTGGAAACCAGGAATCAGAAGCCCAACCCACTGCATCACCCAGGTGCCCCCTTCCCACACTTCCCTTTCTTAATTTTTACTTATTTATGATAGTCACACACACACACACACACACACACACAGAGAGAGAGAGAGAGAGAGAGAGAGAGAGAGAGAGAGAGGCAGAGACACACAGGCAGAGGGAGAAGCAGGCTCCATGCACCAGGAGCCCGAGCCCGACGTGGGACTCAATCCGGGGTCTCCAGGATCGCTCCCTGGGCCAAAGGCAGGCGCCAAACCACTGCGCCACCCAGGGATCCCCTCACACTTCCCTTTCTTAGAATGGAATCAAATAACAATAGAAGAATCTCTTGAAAAATATAAGCTATATATATCCATGAAAATAAATCAACAATTCCCATTTAAAGATTCTTTTCTTGCCTGCCTCCTCTTCATCTATAATGGACATAAATTCAAAAGATGGGGAGAAAATCATAGACTCAAAAATTTTTAGAAAAAGATTCATACGGCATTTTTTAGTTTTACTGTGAAAGATGGTTATTTATTAGTTTAAGTGAGGCTCTATTCCTTCCCAGGATGCATCATATGAGAAAATATGTCGTTATACTCCATGCACACAGGCAATCTTTTAGCTGAATACTTCTTCCAGAAGGCAGGAGACCTCAATGCCTTTGGAACATCTCTCCTATTGACTTCTGCCTTAACCACTTATTAACTGTGTGAACTTGGACAAATTATTTAACTTCTCTAAGCTGCAGGATTCCCATCTGTAAAAGAGTAATAATTATACCCATCTTACAGACAGTTGTGAGATTTAGAGATGATGTATATATGAAGCTTATAAAAATAACCTGGCATATACTAGGCTGTTAATGATTAAAAGCCCTTGCAATTCACAGGAATATACCAGCATATGTGGTAAGGGAGAGGGGAGTGTAGGCCAATCTGCAATCTGCACAGAGTACCTTGCTGTAGGCACACACACACACACACACACACACACACACCCTCTGAAGTTACCCTACTTACAGACGCGAGAACATCATCAAGCTGCCTCCCACCATGGTTGGAAACAATGATGCCATGGACATTGTGCTTCACAGCTAACTCTGCATCCTCTTTTGTCAAGATCCCTTTAAGGATGATGGGCAATCGAGTTATGCTCTGAAGCCAGGAGAGATCATTCCAGCAGAAGGATGCATCAATGGGAAACATCTGGAAATAAGGCATTGGATTTCTCTGTGGGGAAGAAAAAAGAATCTTAGATGACTTGAGCTCCTTTAGGATTGTTTGATACATTTCAAAATGAGACACATTCAGATAGTCACCCTTCATAACCCTTAAAAGAAGAGTAACGAAATCAACAACTTCCAGCCATCCTTTGCTTAACAAAATTTGTGCAAAAGAATCACTATTTTAATTTCTTATTCATTAACCATTAATTGTGTCCCTGCTCAATAACTATGCCAGAATCTGGGGACACAAAGACAAGACACAGTCCCTACTTTAAAGGAACTGAGTTTAGTAAGAGAAGGGGATAAATGAAAGTATTTATAGGCCGATGTAAACTGTTATGCTTGAGATATACACAAGGTCATAAGAATTAAGAAATACTTTGATAATCCTGAACCAGATACTACCTTATAGTTAACCTTGGCTCATAATTTGAATCAAATATCCCATAAATCCCAATGTGTCCCTGTAATCTGAGATAAGGATTCCAGAAAACTTCAAGGCTAATTTGTGGTTAATGGGTAGAACGGTTGAGTCACTTGGCTGGTTATCACAGCTGCTCATTGACTGAAAAGGCTGGTATAATTATCTCTAATGTAGTCAAGGGACTCCAATGTTATCACTACTTTCTTGCTCAGGGGCACTCCATCCCATCTGACTGTAGGATTTTAATGGGGAAATGGCCTTTGCAGTCATCTATTTCAGAGGTTCCAAACAAGTGTGCTGCAGATCCAGGGAGTTCTAAGTGTAGAGAGATACTGACTCTCAGTTCTCAAGGCAGTAGGGTGGGGCCTGGGCTGATTATACTCCTTGGGCCAGTTACCTTGTCTGTGAGCATCTTCAGGAGGTCAGTTTACCTAAATATGCCATCCAAAATTATCATTTTCTAAGTGTCCCATAGTGTAGAAAATGTTGGAAGAACATGCTTAATTTACTCTCCTACTGCATGAAAAAATCCTTTTCATAGCTTTCCTATTTCCTAGCACCCAGCCCTGGCCAGAACACTTGTGGTGACAGGTTGGGTGCCTCCAGGAGTGAGGATATTTTGTGTTCTATTCTGTTCATCTGGAAGCTCTGGACAGCAGGAATCAGCTCAGCTTTTTGAACTATGGCATCTGCAGTATCTGCCAAGAGCAAGCACTCTGAACTTTTGTGGAAATAGAGAAGGGAGGAAGGAGGAGAGGAAATTTGCCTCCTGTTATGCTTGCCCATTGGATCTGGTATTTTTCCTACCTCTTTAGGTGAGCGAAGGTCTTTCAGCAATAAGTTCATCTTTAAGTCCAGTTGGTTTTTAATGTCCTGTCGCCTGTTGCCAAGTTTGGGTACATCCACAGTGATGACCAGAGCTTTGAAACCCAGGGATTCAACTTTCTGGACCAGCTGTTTGTTGAGCTGCTTGTCTGACTGCATATAGAGTTGGAACCACCTGAGGCCCCTGGGAGCAGTAGCAACAATGTCTTCAAGGGCACAGCTGGCATAGGTGCTGGTGATGTAGCAGATCCCGGCTGCTTGGGCAGCTACAAAGCAAACAGCACAACTCAGTTTGGATGGAGAGCAGGGTTCTGGACTAGGGTGAGAAGCCCTTAGAGTCTGGGCCACCTCTGATCAGTTTACCCTGTGAGTGAAGATAAAGCTTGACTCCATTCTGCTTCTCATTAGGGTAGGAGGCATAGGGGGCATTCAGTCAGCCTGGGAGGCTGTCCCCATATATAGCCTGTCTTCTAGACCCTGTTAAGATTCCTAGCTAGAGGGGTCATTTAGTACCCAAAGTGATTTTGGAGATGGTGCAGCTTCCAGATGGGAGAATGGGCTGCGCATGAACTTGTAAATGATGCAGAAGGGAACTAGAGAACAAAGGGTGAGGAAATGTAATGTCAGTGGAGAAGGTTGATCTTTGTACTGAAGAAAGCATAATATCTGAGTTAGAAGGGTTAGAAGAATGCTAGTTCTACTCCTCCTTAGCTGTGTGCCTTGAGTACCATTTTCTTCGTCTGTAAAATGGAGAGAAATAATACTACCTCTCTTATAGGGTTGCGGAAAGTTAAACAGGATACTAGATATGGAAGCATTTTTATGTATTTTATTTATTTATTATTATTATTATGTTTTAAGTAAGGCTAGGTATGGAGCTCATGACCCTGAGATCAAGACCAGAGCTGGTATTAGGAGTCAATGCTTAACCAACTGAGCCACCCACACAACCCTGGAAGCATTTTTAAAAATATTTTATTTATTTATTTACTCATGAGTGACACAAAGAGAGAGACAGAGACATAGACAGAGGGAGAAGAAGGCTCCTCAGCGGGGAGCCCGATAGGAGATTGCATTCCTGGACCCAGGATCATGCCCTGAGCTGAAGGCAGACGCTCAAATGCTGAACCACCCAGGCATCGCTCTGGAAGCATTTTAAAAATTACTATGTGATGTGCTGTACAAATGCTTGGTGATAACGAGGTTGGCCAGGATGGTGGTGATGATGATGTTGACATTGCTGCATATTTCTCATTTCCTACTGTGATCATTGTTTTCTGTAGGATTCTCCAGTAGGCTAATGTCACTACCATTTCACAACCCTTGGGTACAGAATCTGACCTAATCAGGATTTAATATTTTCAATTCCTAACATCAACAGGAGATACCACATTCTTTTGCCCCACTACAAAAACAACACCACACATTCAACCATGAAGATTTAGTAAAGCAGTCATAGTCCTACAGAATATTCATGTTTCAGTCTAACCAGACTTGGCTCCTAACCAGACAGATGCCACTTCCAGCTCTAGAATCCTTGGATTCATTGCTTCCTATATCACAGAGTCAAAGTAAAAGATCCTTGAGAAGCCCTGGGCAACGTGCAAATAAATATTTCCTAGATTTGACCTATATAGTAAAGATTATAAAGGGAGTCACAAGACTGTTTTCAGCCTTATCCCTCCCCTCTTCCTTCTCTTATTTTTCGGTCAAGTGGGATGAGAGGAGAGAATAAGGAACTACTAGGAAGGAGACATACTCAATAAGAAAATTTTTGTCATATAAAATGACAAAGTCAGTCAAGGAGAAGGGAAATGCAACTGAGCAGGAGCACTGCCAGGGCCTTTGTTAGGACCTCATGTTATGACTCTCTCCTCATCCTAAATTCAGAGACTCACCATTTACTCACCAGGCCTGGCCCAAGAAGGCGGTCAAAGAGAGCCCTATCTTGAAGCCATGCTGAGAATCCCTTTCTCCACAGACTGAGTGGCCTGCAACCCTCCTTCAAAGGATAGCTTGCTTAATTTCCACATCTAGTCATCTGTAGCCGCCCTCTCTAACCATTCATTATGTTGGAAATGGATGTTTTCTCAATCTTAGAGGAAATGTTATGGGAACATCCCTCCTTAATTCTGACCAGATTGATGTCCCTAAACTCCTTCTAGAAGAAGTCCTGCTACTGCTATGACGGATACCCGCACAGTTCAGGGCCCCAGAGAAGAGAGCCTCAAGGTGTGGCTGGGTCATACCTCTGGCTGTGCTCATTTCTCCATCTGGCCAGACAAGGCAGTGGAAACCTGTGGGTGAGATGCAAATGGGGGCAGTAATCTCCTCCCCTTGGACTGTGGTCCGGGTGTCCACCTCTTGCACATCCTTCAGGTACCGGGGACGGAGGCGGATTCTGTGCTCAGAAACAAAGATTCTTCTATTAGTGAGGTTACTCTCAGCATGTAGTGCTGTCTGGTGCTGAGGCCTCCAGATTCTGGTGCAGGTCTACACCACACTGGTGCCAAGAAGCCTCTGGTGGGGTTGGTTGGCTGATTGGGCCACACAGACCAACTTTCAGGAAGCGTTTCCCAATACTCTGACTCACATTAACACCAGTTTCTCTAACCTTCCCAGTGCATGTGTTCTCCATATCACTTCCAGGTTTGCTCTCTCACAGGTCTGTGTCTCTGAGTTTTGCCTTCCTGAACAGACTCTTAGCACTTGGATGCTATGATTCACTTACCATAACAAGGATTAGAAAAGAAAAGAATAGGGCGGCTTGGGTGGCTCAGCGGTTTAGCGCTGCCTTCAGCCCGGGGCCTGATCCTGAAGACTTGGGATCGAGTCCCCTGTCGGGCTCCCTGCATGAAGCCTGCTTCTCCCTCTGCCTATGTGTCTCCCTCCCTCTGTCTCTCTCTCTCTCTCTCTCTCTCATGAATAAATAAATGAAATTTTTTTAAAAAAGAAAAGAATAAGCAGGAAGGAGTTCTAGGCTCTTCTTTCATGAGTTAGAAACAAGTCTCTATAAAGAAAAGGCCACTGAAAGAGGACAAATTCCAGAGAATGATCATGGTGGGGGGTTTGTTTTGTTTTATTTGTTTTTGTGTTTTGCTAGAGGCTAACTCATTTGAAGATTTGACTTAACCATTGCTTTAGAAAAAAGGAAATTCACAAATAATAAATATATAAAACACACTTTAAGTCCAATAAATACTTAGTCTCAGGTCCAAAAATGTTTGTTTTTCACAAAATGTTATTATTCCTGCACACAAATGTAAAAAAGTTTTGCTAGAAATACTGATAGTACAAACCTGGATAAGATACAAACTTCATCATGAAGACAAAGTGAGATAAAGTGAGTAAGGGGCCTCATAGAGTGCTAAACAAGTATGAAAATACAGAATATGTTGTTCACCTTGTATTCCATTTTTCAATTTTCTCCTGACCTTTCTATTATGGGGGGAGAGCAAATTTTTTCTGTAAAAGGCCAGATAGCAAACATTTTAGGCTTTATGGCCATGTAGTCCGTCACAGTTATTCAGATTTGCTGTTGGAATGCAAAAGCAGCCATAGAGACATGTTAAATGACTGAGCATGGCTGGTTCTAATGAAACTTTATCTATAAGTGCTGAAATGTGAATTTCAAATAATTTTTATGTATAACAAATTATCATTCTTCTTTTGATTTTTTTCAACCGTTTAAAAACGGAAAACAGAAATTCTTAGCTTGTGGACCATCCAAAAACAGGTGGAGGGCCCGTTGTAGCCTGTGGGCTGTTTACTACCCTATGCTCTACCTGCTGCTGTTCTAGACCAGCTCTTCTTTGAAGTCAACTTCCTGTCACCCCTAAGACCCTTTGGGTCTCCATATTTCCTGTGTTCCCTCTCTCGACATACATTACCTCCTTTAAGTCAGAAGTTTAGGAACTCGGGAGATTTAGACCTACCCAGCTGGCTTTTTCTCCCAGCCCAGGTAACTGGCAACCTTGGACTCTTATACTATCTTGTCAGGTGGCAAAGTTGCTGGGATGCAGAGGGAGGATGACTTGTGCTAGTTCCACAGAGGCACTAAGATAAGTTCTTTGTCCATTCATCCTCTCCCCAGCCACCTGCCCCTCCCCTCAAAATCCCCTAAAACCCGAAACAGTAACAACAAAGACCATTAATATATCTTGAGTACTCTGTGCTCTTTGGAGGCAGAGAGCAGAGCTACTACATTCCAAAGACCTCTCACACAGTGCACCTTAGTTTAACAATAGAAAGGATACAGGAGACCAGACAGACTTTTTAAATGCTGTGATGTTGTCATCCCGGGTGAAACATTCATCAGCTCCTCCTTCAATATAATCCCAAGTTGACTTAGACAGATGCTTCTGGGCATAAGCCTGAAAGTCTCTCAAACACACCAAGGGCATTTCTGGAATTTCTGGACCTTCAAAGGAAAAACCAAAACCAAACAAACAGGACACTGAGAATACGTCAGATATAGAGGAGAACGTAAATGTGGGGGCTGTGGCTTGAAGCTATTTGGATTCAACATTAATTTCCCTGTAGTCTTTATCCCAATGGAAGTACTGCCAAAGGTGCTAAAACCACACTTCCATTCTCCCACCCTCATCCCCAAATGCTGACTATCTGGTCTTCTAAAATATCCCTCATGTCTGTACCCACAGCTCTACACCCACTGCCTCGGATCCATTTGAGGCCCTAGCACCTCTTATAAGATTATTACAGAAGCTTCTTATCTTTGTCTCTCAGCTTTCAGATTCACTCTCTATCTTGTCTCCCTCCAGCTCCTGGGATCCTTCTGAAATATAAGTCTGATCAAATGCCCATGTGATGGCATTCACAGCTTTCCTGGACCAGCTCCTGTCTTATCAGCTTCATTCCGGGTAGCTTTTCCTTGTCATTTGAGTCACTGTGAGTATTTTCTGAACATGCCCAAGGGTTTTCCTAGCTCTGTATATTTTTGGAAGGATATCCATGAGGCTGGGAAAATTGTAACTGAACTGATGCCATTACCCGGGAGCTCCTGGGAATCTTTGGATGAATGAATTGCTTGGGACCCTGGTTGACATCAGGGAGAAGCTATTTTTGACTCCTTGGCTGAGTCATTGAACATGTTCATCTTAAGACCAAGTGACCTCCATATGTGACCTCCATTCATCCTCACCCCCAATCTGAAGTAAACCTGGAGCTTGGAGCTTCTAAACACCCGCCCTCCACCCCCTGCTGCCTAAAGAGGAAAGAGGGCATGGTTTGAGGATAGATCCCTCTGGTAGGGACAAGTGCAGTGGGAACTCTAGCTGCAGAGATGCTAAAGGCACTGGTCGCAGTCAGGGACAGTATGTGGATCTCCCACATGAGAAAGGCTGAGAAAGGCTGAGAAATCTGTAGTCCATAGTCCTGGGCATCTCCCTGGCAGCTGGCACTGGAGTAAAAATTAGCCAAAGGCTGTGAGTAAAAATGAAATGACTTTTAAGTCATTGACTGAGGGACAGGGATAATAGGCCCCAGAAACTAGGGCTTCAAATGTGAATGGGGAGGCTCCTCTAATGAACAAAGGGGCCAAGGAAACCAGATGAAATATGAAGTGGTGGGGATCTTGGAAAGGGTAGGGATGGAGTACAACTGGTGGAGGGCAGCCAGGGCCATACTAGAATTTAATCAGGTCAAACAAACAAGTAACCCCAAATACCTACCCAAGAGGTTAAGCAGAAAGAAGTTATGACAGGCAGAAAACAGAGCCCTTGGGATGTGCAGTGAGGAATTTGGAGCATAGCCACAGTGCTTTTTATAGGCAATGCTCCTTGTCAGTGAATGGGAAAAGAGTTATTGAGGTGCTGAATTGAGTTTGACAAGGTACAACAACCAAGTCTAATTTATCTCTTTCTTGCCCAACCCTTCAAAGTCTCAGTGACTTTGGTCGAATAAATTAATCATTGTATTTATCCATCTGTATTGTCATCACTGATTTAAACCTCTGTGTGCATAAAAGAGTTAACATAGCAGGCTCTAGGCCGGCTTTCAAAGTTGGACCTTGGTTGGAGTCTGGGAACTTGGACTTCAAAAGGGTTCCCACTATTCCTTGATAAGAATAGCATGGCTCACTATGTCTGAATTGATTGCACAAACAACCTGGTTTATGCTGAACATCTGCTTTCCCTCTGAGGGTCTAGAATTTTGGCATGGGTTCAGCAGAGAGTGTCAATATGACCACCCCGCAACAAAAAGCCTTGGGCAATGAGTCTCTAAAATGAGTTTCTCTAGTGGTCAATGCTTCAAATGTGTTGTCACAACTCATGGCTGGAGGAATTAAGTGCATCTTGCATAATTCCACTAGGAGAGAACTCTTGGAAGTTTTTATACCTATTTCCCTCTGGATTTTGCCCTGTGAGCCTTTTCCCTTTGCTAATTTTGCTTCTCATTCTTTCTCTGTAATTAATCATAGCCTTAACTACATGCTGTGTGCTATGAGTCCTCCTAGTAAATCACTGAATTGGGAACCCAACATGCTTTGTATCCCCATCACTGTATGTGACAGTGAGGTGCTGTTCATGAATGTTCATTATTTGAATTTAACATTCTCCTGTTTCGTCATCTCTGCCTTATTAGATGAGAATTCACCACCAAGTTTCTACTCCTAATGTCTCAACAAATCTCTATATCCTATACATTGCACATTCACAGAAATGATGTTCTGCAGATTTCTGGCATAAGACCTCAATAACACTTAAGTCTAGTCCAAGAGTAATGGCTCAGACTCACTCAGAATTACTTGCCTGGAATAGTGGGAATTATAGCATCTGGAAACTGCTTGGAAATAAAGAAATAGCTCAACATCTTTGTATATACCAAACACTTCATTATCACATTTCTATTTACAATTTCTTTTTCTCTCTACTATTTCCTTTCTACTTCCCTGTGAAGCAGACAGAGAAGGTATTAGTGTCTTCATTTTGCATTTGGAAAGAATGAGGCCTAGGATATGGACTAACTTGTGAAATATCAGGCAGTAAATTATGACGGGGAAGGCTCAGACTCCTATATTCTGATAGCCCCTAAAGATAGACATTCTCTTTTTTCTTCTTTTTTTTTTTTTTTTGACATTCTCTTTTTTCGATTTCATGGTGCAGAGAAAAATAGTTGGTTCACATAAATTACTCATTTTATTAACTTTAAAAGAATTTCTCAGGATGAAAATATAATTATAATGCATTTTTGTCTTTTCATGGCTTAATAAAGTACTGAGCCCATTATTTTTATCAGATGTCCAATATGAGACCTCTAGTTGACCGGAAGGACAAATCCATTGTTCAAAGCTTTCCCCACATTTGGAAGGGACACTTAACACTATGTTTTTAATGTATCTCAGTTTGATCCATACCAGACTTAAAGCCACCAGAAATTCAAGAGAGGAACCAAATTATCAAGCGGTTTTCTTGTATTCCCATTTTATTTGATCTCAACTGCAGTGTTTTTTTCTTTTTTTCTCCTCAATCCCAGCTACCCAAGATAAAGAGAAAGTGGAGAAAAGGATAGAAAGGGTAAAAGCCTCTTGTGAGAACTTTAGCTCATTGTAGGTGATTTAATTTATTCAGGCTTTTTGTCTCCTGGTGAAAAAAAATGGTGAAATATAACTAGCATATGGGTGATAAAAAAAAAAAAAAAGAAAGCCCAAACATAAGAGCAAGGACATTCAGTAGTACCTGTTGCTCATGATTGGAAGTTCAAGCAGTTTTCCCTGATGGGGAAAGAAAGAATGACATAGACTATGACCAGTAGGCATTTCAAGGGCAGACCTTTTCTTCAAGATTGCCATTTGATATAATGCAATTAGGCTAGATAAACAAATTGTCTGTCTTTGAAGATTTTCGATGACTCATAATTCATGTTGGTGTCATTTAGGAATCTGGTTTATCAGAGCTTCTATTTGTGTGAGAAACCCCTAGGTGTTCTGTAAGAAATCTCAGGGTGGAAATCCCAGGGCAGGTCATTGAGATACAAGGGGAGCAAAGGCTGCTTCTAAGAACCCAGCTCCAGGTGCAAATGTTTGATGATGAAAGGTGGTGTCCTTCAAGACCCTCTGACCTGGTCCCCTGGGAACTTATGCCAAGTTTCTCAATGAAGTGGTAGAGATAACATCAAGGCTATACTTTGGGGACCTTATCCGAGGGATTACACTGTTCAAGGTTGGCTGAAAGTGCTTTAATCGCTGTATATGGGATGACAGCCTCAAGGAGAGTAGTTGCAAAGCCTACAGCCATTACCATAGCAACGGTAGCCCTGGGAGAGGAGACACCGCAGCACAAGGAGGCCCTGGCCCATGTGTGGTGGTAGAGGGAGGGGGATCCCAGGGCTGGGACCACAGTCAGTGTCAGGACCAGAGAAGACATGAATCAGCAATGCCCTGATTGAGGCACATAAGCTCCCAGGGAGTCTTCCAAATGGGGAGGAAAGGTCAGGGTAAAGGAGCTGGATTTCTAGGAACATCTGGTCAGATATCAGAGTGTCCATAACATTGAGGGTTACATTTATATGGGAGCAGTGAGGGAACAAGGGGCCCAGTGTGGGTCTGTCAGCCATCAGCCTAGTCCAATCACTTCTGGCCTTTCTCCTGAGCCCTCACAAGATATGAATGGAGGACTCAGGACTCCTTCCGGGCTACGATGGACATTTTTAAAAATTTTATTCTGTTTTGTGTAATAATCATCTTTCCTCTTCAGCCTCCACTCCTCAACTACTCCCATTAAATGATTTTTCTTTTCAGTAATTCAACTTCTCTTGACCTATAGTCATGTTCTACCATGACGAGTAGGATGTTCCAGTTCTTTAGAACCTCTTCTGCAAGGATGATGAGGAATGACACGTGTCTACCCCAGAAGCTTTGTTTATCACAAGTTGAAGTTTTTGAGGCTCTGAGGCGAAGTACATTTATATTAAGGATATACTCACCCTGGAACTACTGTGACCTAATTAGGTCATTAGCCACCCACTGCCCTACCTCCCCAGGCCACAAGACCACAGATCTTGCCTGGTAAGGATTAGAAGACAATTAGAGCTGTGAGGGACTTCAGAAAGAGGAAAAGATGTGTGCAAACCTATACCATAGCACAATTTAAAATGAACTTAGGTCTTCCGTCTCCACATTCAGTGCTCTTGCTGACATACTGGGTGACTCTAGCATTTTCCTCTGGATAACTGGGCAATGGTACCTGGATTCACTTCTCTTTGAGAACTAGCTTCTCAGCATAAACCCAAGGCTTCCAGAGGTTCTTGGCTGACTCAGTCAGTGGAGCATGTGACTCTTGATCTTGGGGTTGGGAGTTCGAGTCCCACATTGGGTATAGATATTACTTAATAAAATCTTTAAAAAAAAAATAATCCTAAGGTTTCCAGAGACTTACCTACACTGGATTTCATCATTCCACTTTCTTCTATCTACTCCTGACCCAACTTGGTTAGCCGATATCAGCCAGAAGGGCTGAAGTTAGAGGTATTGCATAAACTGGACTGGGGGACTGGTCAGTGGACTGCTGATGGCAGCAGACTGACAGGCAACCTGCTTTGGAGAAGTTCCTGACACTTATTAATTATATGAGCATAGGCAAAGCTATTTCCTCTCCCTGGGCTTCAGCTTCTCATTTGAAAACTATAGGTTTTTATATATTTCCCTTTTAATCTCTACCAGATTTGAAGCCACTAGAAACTAAAGCCACTAGAAATTGAGGTCTTTGGTGTCTTCACATGCTTGGCTGACCAGTACACACAAAGACCTCATTTATATGCAGCCGTGTTGACGTTCTAGTCAACCACTTACTTCGTGGCAGTAAAGTACAGAACAGGGAACCAGCACAGCCTTTGGGCTTATTTCCTAACACCAAGTGACTGGGTACTCTCAACCTTCCTCCTCTCTCACTCCTCAACTTTGAGGCCTCTCTTTAAGTTGCTCTGGCCCTGTGGCGCCACCTTATGGCTTCAGTGGGGAACTGTTAGACCAATCACAGCACCGTTTCCCTTCTACAAGAGGATGTGGGTTCTCACTCAACCTGGGTTCCCTACTCCCAGACCCCGGGGAGTCCATTTTACTACATATGTATGCCTTTTCCTCCGTTCTCCATTTATCCAAACCATTGGCTGATTTTTCTTTTTCTGAGAATCCTTCTCACGAATTCTTCTCTTTGCCTGATCTTTCCCATTTCTTTCCCTTTACTGTTTGGAAACCAGAGATAACTCCATTGTGGAAGATGAGATATAGTCTCTTGGATTAAGAACAAAAAAGTTAAAAAAAAAAAGAAATTTTAAAAATTTGAAGTCACATTAGATGTGGTAAAGAACCTTCAAAGCCTTTGAAAACACCCTCAGAGGCACCTTAAGTAAAGAACCTTAAGGGAGGATTCTCTGAATTCTCTCTTCCTCAGATTAAGCCTGCTTTTCCTCATCGCCATTATTTATGAAAAATAAAAGAAACTACGCATTACATAATTTTCTTAGTTTTCAGTTTCAGCCTAAGACTAGCAATGCAACATCGTTGCTTTATACTCATTTGCATTGCAAATAGGCCAATTTTCTGCTACTTTGTGAACCAAACGGGTATTTCCAGTGACCTGGGAACCCAACCACTATTTTAATAGCATTCTTTCAATGGGAAAATATGTGTTGAGTTCCAAACAAATGACTTCCAAGTAGAGTTTTGGAGCACGGCCATGTTGTGTTTTGTTTTTCATTTGCTTTTTATTGAAGTTCAATTTGCCAACGTATAGTATACACCCTGTCCTCATCCCATAAAGTGCCCTCTTCAGTGCAGAGCACAGCCATGTTGTAAATTATGTGTTTTCTATGAGACTGTGGGAGACTGTTTGGGCATACTGGGAGATATTGATTCAAGTGCTCATATGGTGTTTTGAAAGTTTGGGGATTTTCTAATTCTATTGGCCAGTGGAATAATTTGAATAAAAAGGAACCTTGGAGATAGCATGATGGCTTCTTGATGATAAAATGACAGTAACATTGCAACCATTTATCAAGTGCTGTATGTTGTGCCATGCACCATATAGATTATTTTATATGCATTAATATTTCAACCCTTATAATAATTCCCATTTCACAGATGAGAAACCTGAAGCTTAATACTTTGCCCAGCATCACACATTGGTAATATGTTTTGACTTCTATGGCCTGGCTCTTAAGCATCATGAAAAAAAGCAAATGTGTACAGCCAAGTATGGTTTTTTTTTTCCAAGTATGGTTTATAGAATGAGAGAGTTGGCATTTAAATGGGCGGATCCCTGGGTGGCACAGCGGTTTGGCGCCTGCCTTTGGCCCAGGGCGCGATCCTGGAGACCCGGGATCGAATCCCACGTCAGGCTCCCGGTGCATGGAGTCTGCTTCTCTCTCTGGCTCTGTCTCTGCCTGTGTCTCTGGCTCTGTCTCTCCTTCTCTCTCTCAAGAATAAATAAATAAAATTAAAAAAAATAAATGCCATGGGCTTATGTAGCTTTGCCCGACAAGTTCCCTCAAGAAGATGTAACTCAATAAGAAAGTAAGAAAATTTCATTATTTGGCTGGCCATGAACAATAACCAGTTAAGCAATCTTAGCAATCTAAAAGCATTCTTACATATATTATTCCATTACATGCCTACAATAACCCAGTAAGATAGTGATCAGAGGGTAGATATACAACAGTCTCACTTTATGGATGAAAACATTCAAACTCAGAGAATTCAGGTGATTTATGCTTATACAATAAGAATAGCAAAGCCTGACCAGAAATCCTTCTGACTTTCTCTGGATATAGTTGAGCTGGTATGGAGTAGTAATGGTGTATTAGGAGACAGTCAGGTCTCTGTCTCATGGGATTGGGAGAGCTGCATATAGCAAGCGTGGCCGATTCCCAGACAATCTAGGCTATTGAGGAAGGTGTCCTGGACGGAGATCATTGTTCCTGCCTCTTCGTTTGCTTAAACAGATGAAGTGTGCAAAACAGACATCAGAAACTACACAAATGTTCAGAACAAGCTCCAAACTCTATTCTTTTTACAACTGGCTTTAGATCTTGTAGGTGCATTTCCGTCTGATAGTGGTAGTCCTTAGGAGGAGGTAGCAGGAGAGAAACGAAAAAAAGCAGGGCTGTTAGAAATGGGGAAAACCAGCTATGAAATGGAGCTCTGTCCCTTTTTGCCTTCCTCCTAACACATCTCACTATGGCAATGACTCTAGACTGTATTTCTGAAGGTCATTGCTTTCAGCAGCTAATGATATTCCCTACATCCTTAATAGCTGAGGGAGTCCATGGAGGAAGATAGACTTTTGTAAGTTTTGCAACTTGGCCTACTTGGGCTCAAACCTCAGTCTGCTACTTGGTTCTCAGTCGCCATGGCTCTATGAAAAAGTAATTTGTGAAAGAAGAATCTTAAGGCCTATCCCCTAGAATCCTTGGGAGGACTGAACCATATAGCCTATGTAAAGCTCCTAGAACATTGCCTTGTGTAGAGTAGTCCTCAATAAATGGTAGCTTCATGTACATTATTCCCCTTGTTGATGACATTTGCATTCTCATCAGAGTCTCTGGAGGTTGGAAGTTGCTTCAATTTTGTGATAGCATAATTTAGGCCCTGTGTCAGGTTTACTCATTAGTTTATCTAAAATTTGTCAAGTATACACTGTCAGCCAGGAAGGCAGAAACTTTTACTACTCATCATATGCTCCATGACATCTCCCAGTTGCTATGAGATGGCAGGGCTCTGCGACTAGTTCTGGCCAGTGGGCAAGGAGTGAAGTAACATGTGTTAAATCCTGGGCCAGGAATTTAAGAACTGATGTGTAGCCCTTGATCTTTCTCTTCTTTTGGATACAATAATGTGGAGGCCATTATCCCCAGAAGGCATAGCTACAAGATAAAGGCAGCTTTGGTCTCTGAATTATCATTTGGACAGGAGAGGCCCTGGAGATCAGCTGATTTTGTATGAGCCAGAAATGAATATTTATGTATTAACTCACTAAGATCTCAGGGTTTATTCTTTACTACAGCACAACCAAACCTAACTACTATATATATCTAGGCATTGTGCTGAACAATAGAAATTTTTAAAAAAAATTTCAGGATGTCAATCTCTACTCTCAAGAAGCTTACAGTCAAAGAAGACAGATTTCAATAGCTCATTCTCTGTTAGTTGCTATGGCATAGAGTATAACAGGAATCCTTTCCTGAGGGAAGGTATCTGGGGATTTAGGAATATTCCAATTGTTTCTCAAGTAATGCCAATAGATGATATTCTACTCCATCTAGTTTAGACAACTCCAATTCTCAGCTATCCATAAAATGAGGAAGTGACTATCTTATTGTAGTGTCTGAAGCAGAGCCTTCCTTTGCTAGTTCCCTCAGTGTCCCTTGGTCTGTCTCTATACAGCCCCTTTTGGCCACATCTCTCACCTTGAAAACTTACAACCAGCATCTATAATGCTCACACAATCTCTGGCCTCTCTTCTAGACCTCCTGCCACTTCATCTGCTTCCCCCATTCCAAGCTCTCAAATGACACTCAGCAACAAACCTGATGTTAGCGTCTTCCAGTCTCTGGGGAGAGTGGTGTTCAGAGGCAGCTGTTGAAAGCCTGGCTCACTGCTGGATGTGGTAGGAAACGTAGGTCATTGTCCACAACTCCATGAGTTCAGAAGAGGTTCAAGGCAATAAGTTAATTTTCCAGCTTGGAAGTAAATGAGCAACTAGGCCAGAGCAAGGTTAATCTTGAAATGAACCTTGTGGGTTTTGCAAAGTCACCTCAAATTTAAGTGAGTTCATTACAAAATTAAGCTTCAAAATAAAATAGTAGTGGGACACCTGGGTGGCTCAGCAGTTGAGTGTCTGCCTTTGGTTCAGGGTGTGATCCTGGAGTCCCGGAATCGAGTCCTGAATCAGGCTTCCTGCATGGAGCCTGCTTCTCCTTCTGCCTATCCCTTGCCTCTCTCTCTGTGTGTCTCTTGTGAATAAATAAATAAAATCTTTAAAATAAATAAATAATGAAATACAATAAAATATTTGCTTGTTTGCTCCCAAGCCATATATGTTCCCATTTCGTTAAAGATGGTTTCAGGAAGGGAGAAAGTGATTTCAGGTGGAGAATTACAAAAGCCTCTGTGTTGTAAAAGAAAGGCTTATCTGGGGAGGTTCACTGATGGTCAATGATTAAGGCATAACTTGTCCAGGTCCTTCCCTCTGTGCCCGTCCCCAGCTCTTGTCACATCCCCTTAGCAGTATAGCAGCAATTAACATTTATTAATTGTTTATAATGTGCCTGACATATTGCCGGCATTATTTTACTCAATCCTTACTGCAACGATATGGGCATATATTATTTTCCCCATTTTTTTCAGGAGAGAAAATGAGTTATTGAACTTGTCCTTTCTTCCCTAAGGAGGAGAGTTGGGATTTGACTCTAGCATGCAGCCACCATTCAGTGGCATGTGGAAATTGTAGGCAATTCTGCTGACCATGGTAGTGGTATCTGTCTTTTAGGATCTGTGGTTAGAGCAAAAAATCACTTTCCTGCTATTTGTTATGCCTTCCCCACTGGCTCCTCTATACCGTATTTGCTTGGAAAGTAACTGCTATCTGTTGTATTACCACTAGATAGCAGTGTTACTTCAGAAATGCTTTTCAAAGACCCCATAATCTGGGATCTGGAAATCCCATAGGAGTTTTCACTCCAGGATCAACCTGTAGGTCATGCCCACAGTCAGCTCCCTCAACACCAGCCTGCTCACTGTCCCCTGACCCAGACTTTCCATTGCCATTTCCCAATCTTGGATCATGCTCCTCCCTTCCAGGGGACATTAGTGTAGTGGTTAGGAACAGACACTGGAGCATAATGCCTGAGCTGAAATCTATGGCCACTTACTTAATTTTTCTGTATTACAGTTTCCTATGACATCTCTCACACTTTAATGAGAAGTAAATTAATTAATGCTTTTAAAGGTCTGGTAATATATACAACATATAGACCTCATAACTAGATTCATAGTTTGAATTTAGTTGAAAGTAGATTCTCAAGTTTGAATCTAATACAGTGTTTTGGGGACATTTTAACCTGATCATTTTGCTAAGGAGCATCCTTTCTTCCAAGGTGACACACTGTCATGTCGATCTTCACTGCTTTAGCCCAAGTACAATTATCTTAGTGGAGGCTTGAGGGCCACCTGTGAGATGATGCAGGATCCTGACAACAGCCCATTGATGGGAGAGCCACTGGCATCTAGGAGAGGGGTTGTATCTTTTGGAAGGTTTATGTTGATCAAGGACTAAGCATAACATACATATGAGTTTGGTGCATGGGAGGGATGGTTAGAGCAGGAAAGTTTCTTCTACTGAGAAAGCAATAATGTCTTCTCTAAAGTCACCTCGTACTGTGACATCCCCTTGTGGAGACCACCAGGGTAAGTCACAGCTGACCTGTGACAAGGTGTGTAAAGTGTCTGACACTGTGCTTATTACTAGCAAGTGCCCAATCAATGATAGTATTATCCTCAATAATAGCAATAATAATAACATTCACAAAATATTTATTATGTGCCAATGTTCTAAGGTATTAATTCATGAGATAGGGATCATCTTTATTCTTCTCTTACCGATGAGGAAACCAAGGCACACAGAGGTCAAATAAGTTGCCCAAGATCACATAGGTAACAGGCAGCAGAGCCAGGATTCAAAGGTAGGCAATCTGGCACCAGAGTTTACTCTATCAACTATTATGCTATTACTTAATTCAAAGATAGTAGCTCACAGGGGATCAGAGGAGAAAGAGACAGTTTCTGGCTGGGGTGACCAAGGAAGTGGGTAATCTGAATAAACAGGTGTTTAAACTTTCCTTTAACATCCATTCAAATCTATTTTCTGCTCCTGACCCCAGTCCTTGGGCCTGAAGTTGAACCCATTGGTCCTGCTCTAACATAAATGCTCATAACATAACGTTTAGCTGAAGCCCCAGACCTACTGAACCCAGAGCCTGTTAGGATTGGGGATGAGTAGTCTGGCTAGTAAGGGACTCTTAGAAACTGCCTGTGTCTTCAGGAAAAGGTTCATACCTCACTGGCTAACTTTTGCCTCTGCTTGCACCAAAACACATTGTTTTCGTGCCTTTACCTAGTACTTGCTATTCCTTCTTTCTGGAATATTCTCATTAATCCTACTCATTCTGAAGACTGAGTTCTATTGTCTATTCATCCATGAAGCCTTCCTCAGTGCTGCCAGGCAGAGCTGGCAGTGGTGTGTGAAACTGGTCACACTCTGCTCCACTTGGTCCATTATGGTCGTGGCTTTTGCAGAATTTTGAGGTCCTTGAGGCCAGAAACCATGTTGTATTCACTTTTGAATCCCACTTCCCAGCACAGGGCCTGGCACATGGTAGGCACAGGATGATTACTTGTTGTAGAATTAGGAAACAGATATTACAACCTGAATTCTCAAAGAAACAAGAATAGTACGCAGCCATCATCATTTGTTCCCATTTTTACCCACTCCACCCTCCTCTTTTTCCTTTCTACTACAGGTCCCACTGGAAGAGTATGGCCAATTTAATGCAAAGGTCAGGATCTTTAGTTTCTGGACTGCTGACTGAGATTCACATTTCTGAACTTGCAACGACCTCAGTGTACCCAGGGGCCGAATTCCAAATGAGCACATCAAATCCTATTGATATAATCAGCTTCTAATTACATCCTAAGCTTCTGATCGGTCCCCCAGCCCCTTGCCCACATATCACCATACCACTGACTCCCACTGGAGTCTGCCATTGTGAATGCTGAATGAGCTACATTGGGTTCAAATGGACTAATTAGGCCTTCCATGCCACTCTGGGTAAGAGGAGTTTTTAGTGCCCCTGGAAAGCACCTGCCTGAAACTGCCCTTCTTCCCCCTTGATACATTGAATTTGCAAGTCCTCTTTCCCTAAAAGCATTCTGTGTGTGCTCAAGGTTCATTCCTTGAAGTAGGGAAATTAAAGCTCTGTGAACATGCTGCCTGACTGTTCTTATACTTTGCTGAGAGGGGACAGCAAGCATTTGTTGTCCTTCAAAACTGATCCACAAGCTGGATCTATTTCCGAGAATCATGGGTTGATTATAATTTTAAACATTAAGCTACAGTTATACCCTATTGCTCCAGGCCCCCACCCAATTATTTCCACTAAGAATTCATTATAAGATTCTTGATCACTAAAAGCCTGAGGCATGAGAAAAGAAGGGCAAGAGAAGGCAGGAGCAGAAATACACACAGTTGCCTAAACAGTTTTAGGTTTCTTTCTTTCTTTCTTTCTTTCTTTCTTTCTTTCTTTCTTTCTTTCTTCTTTCTTTCTTTCTTTCTTTCTTTTTTCAGTTGTGGTATAATTTACACATAATAAAACAAACTCATTTTAAATGTATAGTTTGATGAATTTTGACAAAACTGGTATAACCACTGACACAATCAAGATGTTAGATATTTTCATCACCGCAGAAAATTTCCTGTTTCTTCCCAGTCAATGCCCTCTCACCCACAGCAATGAACTCTGCTCTGATTTCTGTCACTGTGGCTTAGTTTGGCCTGTTCAAGAACTTTATTAGAATCCACTGAATGATTATTTATGTATGTTTATCTTCTTTCACTCAACAAAATGCTTCTGAGATTCACCTGTGTTGTTGCTTGTATGAGTAGTTTGTTCTTTTTTCATTGCTTAGTGTTTTTTATTATGTTAGCATAACTCAAATTTGTTTATCCATTACCCTGCAGGTGGGCATTTGGGTTGTTACCAGTTATTATGAGTAGATGTGGGGGTTATTATGAATAGAAGCATTATAAACACTTCTATACAATTTATTTTTAAGAAAAGACTTGATTTTTAAGTAATCTCTACATGCAAATGGAGATTGAACTCACAACCCAAGATCAAGAGTTGCATGCTCCTCCAACTGAGCCAGCCAGGTACCCCCACTATACAATTCTTTTTGTGAACGTGTTTTCATTTCTCTTGGATAGATGCCCAAAAGTAAAACTGCTGAGTAACAGAGTAGGTATATGTTTAACTTTTTAAGGAAAACTTCTTCCAAGTGTTTGTACGATTTCACATTCCCAACCCCAGAGTACAAAATTTTCAATTCTTTGGCTTTGCCTATGTTTGTTCTGTGAGCACATAGTCAACACTTGGAACAGTTATAGGAACCATAACACTTGTTCTTAAAGATAGATTTCTGAGTGTTCTATCCCCAAGAGATGCTTCATACTTGAGTACCCTTATTAGGAAAAACGGTTTTCCACTCACTGGGACCTTAGACACAGCAGGCAAAATTAGGAAGGATGTCCAAGGAACAATAAAGGAGAAAGGCAATACAGCTCAGCCCACCATGAAGGATCAAACCCAACAACCAATTTGATAACAGATGTTCAAGTCAGATCACCCTCAATTTGAAGAGTGCCTTTGCAACAAGTCACTACCCATTCCTGAGCAATCAGAGAAATTTATTTGCTGTCCATTAGCTAATTGTTCCCATACTCAGCACAGATCTTAACTAAATGCCCTAAATGACATTTAAATTTCTGGTGTGTTATGAAACAGCTGATAATTTACCATGCTCATATCCTGCCAGTAGAGCTGACTTTAATTTTCCTTAAGATTGTGGCTGATTTCTGAGATCCCTAAAAATAAAGTGAAGTAAAGATCACAAGATAATATATAAATATATAATCACAAGATCACAAGATAATATATAAATATATAGTAATATATTATATATATATAATATATAAATACTGTGGAAGATACAGACTTTGCAGTCAGGATAGGGACATGGCATGCCAGCTGCGTGGCATTTGGCAAGTCACGTCACTTCTCTTGCTATCAGGTCACACAAAACTATAGTGGGAACAATAATTCGTATTTCTACCCACCTTCCTGCTACAGTGGGTGTGAGATTCAAATGAGATACAGCTCCATTCAAATCCTGACTCTACTGCATCCTACCAAAAGCTTGACTGTGCTACTTACTCAACTTTCCAAATTTGGGTTTTCACCCCTGTAAAGTGAAGGTAACAAGTGAATACCTTGCAATGTTGTTACAAGAATCAAGTAATGTATGTAAAACATCTGTCACAGTGGGTGGTCAGTAAACGGGAGCCTCACTATTAAGCAGACTACTGGTTTGAGACCCATAAGGGTGCCCTTAACTAGATGACAGTTTTTTCAAATGGTAGAGCCACTCAGTTGACAACCCACCCTTGTTGAACTAGACACAAGGTCTGCTGATAAAGTTCACAAGATGACAGCAAAAGTACCTGGGCTGTGACATGTGACCCAGATCACATGCGGCCACCCTCTTTTCAATATTAAATAGTTGGTCTGTTATTATTTATTGGAGTATAAGGTATAATTCTAGTGTCACTTGTATTTTTGCTCTTTTACTTTCCTGTGCTTCTTGTAGAGTGTGGCTTCTAATATTCTTATTTCTCTTAAATTCACAATCATGTTACCTAGGTGCAGATGTGACCCAATTATATGTTCTAGTTTGTTCATGTGTGAATATATACATATTGATACACATTTATAAAAGTCACATACTATGTTTTCACCTTTATGTTATAGTTAGGACATTATATTTATTTTTATAATAATGTGCATAAGTAGGTATATTACCTCTAAAGTTAATTATAGGATGGTAAAGGGGAGCAAAAACTAAATATATATTACAAAAAGAGGGCGTTGGATCTTAGGCTGTTGAGAACCAATGCTGTGGGTGCTGTCTGAGAGAACTGGAGTGACATCTTTTCATTCCTATGGCTTCTCTTTTTGCTGGCAAGCAAGCACTCTGGTTAGAGCAGGGTGTGGCAAATGTGAACCCTACAGCATAGAGTGAGGTCTGGATAGGACCCTCCCTTTGTGAGCACCAAGTAATTTTGCATGCCAGCTGCTTCCCTGTCTTTCCACTAGATGCCAGCAGCATCCTAGGACTCTAGATTGGAGTTTCCAAAAGCGCCACAAGGAATGTTGTTCCAGTTCCAAGCACACTCTTATCCTCTGGAGTTGGATGGCTGCTCATAGTCTTGATTGCTTGATTCCCTACCTGTTCTGGTTTCAGAATAACAGGGTCAAGTTTAGATACAGCAACATATCAAGAGAGAAAGTGAGGGTAACCACGATGGTATTGCAGCATCTATGCCAATGGCCTTGCTGACCCAACCTGCCCACACCCACCTACAGAGTACATCTGCTGGAGACTGACCGTAAATATTTACCTTTCATTAAACATGTCATCGCTGCCATTCACTCAGAGTCTCAAGCACCCTCCCAGAAGCCAGGGGCTGAAGCTAGGTGAGGGAGAACAGTGAATCTGTAGTTCTTTCTAACTGCTGGAAAACAGTCTTCTCCATTCTGCTCCCATCCAGAACCTGGGATAAGACTCAGTCCATGCTGAGACCCATCTTAGTTTTGAGTTTTGCTGAACGGAATCAAAAAAGAATGAGTACTTTCTAGATCTCTCTGGGTTTCTAAGGATGTGGTAATAGTTGGAGAGACACACAGAAAGACACAGACAAATGATATAGAGGAGTATTGCCCAATAGAACTTTAGGATTCCTATAGGAATCACTAGCCACATGTGGCTACTGAGCTCTTGAAATGTGCCTGGTGTGACTGAGGAACTGAATTTTAAATTTTATTCAATATTAATTAATTAAAATTTAAATAGCCACATGTGACTGGTGGCTACAGTATTGAGCAGGTAGATATAGAATATGAGACAAAGGCAAAATCATAGGCCTCCAAAGTATCAAGTGCCATGTTGGATGTATATATGCACATGTGTATGTATTATATAAAATACATATGTAACTCACATATTTGTGATTTACATGTAATTTAAATATATGAAAATGAGAACCAGACCTTCAGAGAGGTAGTTGAAGTTGGTTCTGGAACTAGAAGCTTCAGTGAAGATTGGGAATGGATGGGTGGACAACGGGGGAAGGAGAATTTGCCATAAGAGATCATAAGATGAGTCAACTGATTGGGGCCAGGGGTCTCCTAAGACACAGAAATTAAAAGGAGTGCAAAGGAGTCCCTTTCTACCAGAAAGAGAGAAATTGAGATGTGAGTGCCAGAGGAGGAACAAAAGGAAGTGACTGAAGAAAGACAACTGAGGTTTTCAAGGCCCCTTCTCTCCATAAGGACTGTAGATTTCAGCATAAA
This sequence comes from Vulpes lagopus, assembly GCF_018345385.1. Lineage (NCBI taxonomy): Eukaryota > Metazoa > Chordata > Mammalia > Carnivora > Canidae > Vulpes > Vulpes lagopus. The sequence continues at coordinate 77,308,740 of NC_054828.1, forward strand.
GGGGAGGAGCAAGCATACAGCAAAAGGAGCTGGAGGCAGACAGTCCAGGAAAGGAAGGAGAAGGAGGTTCTCTGCCTGGTAGGAAGGTGGAAAGGTGGAGGCAGCTTGGGTGAGTGGAAGTGGCAGCATGAAGGTGTTCACTTCTTTAGGCCATGAGCGAGGTGGAAGATATGTGGAACTGGGCAGCATGAGGAATTTTCAAAGACTATTGAGATCTACTGGTTTAATACATCCACCATTAAGTTAAAAATTCCCGTTAAATTAAAATTTCCTTTTAATTATAGTTATTTGAATAATTTTTACTAGCAGAGTAAGCAAGGCAGTCAGACCATGCCAATTCCAAATATATGAGATACTTTGGGAGAAGATCTATCAGTGTGTTCAGAGAAGGAGCACCTCATTCAAATGTCAAATGGATTGTGCCTTTGAGCTCCAGAACATTTTGTGGAGGTCTCATGGGTTTTGCAGCTGAGGAAACTGAGGCTCAGAAAGGATAAGAAGCTTATTCAAGGGTACATAGAAAGAGATAGACCTCAGTTTTATACCAAGATCTTGGTACTTTGTGTTTAGTGTTCAAAATTAGTGGAATTAAACATGTTCTAAATACCCTGAGTCTCTTGCTTATAACGACCCAATAGACAAATGATTGGAGAACAAGGAAATGGAATTAAGATCTTATAGACATTAGGTTTTTTTCTTTTGTTTTTTTTGTTGTTGTTGTTTATTAAGGCATAATTGACATACAATATTTATAGACATTGTTTTTTATAACCCCTTGTATACCTTAACTTTTAGATACCAAATAATTTTTCCTCCTAGGTTTTGTTTTATATTTAATTATTTTTATTGGTGTATAACATTATATAAGTTTCAGGTATATGATGCTATAATTTGATATATGTGTACACTACAAAGTGATCACCATAAGTATAGTTACCATCCGTCTTCATATAATTCAGCCTCTTCATCCATTTCACTTCCCCCAATCTCCTTCTCCTGATAACCATCAATCTGTTCTTTGCATCTATGAGTTTGTATTTGTTTTGTTTGTTCATGTGTTTTGTTTTTTAGATTCCACATATAAGTGAGATCATACAGTATTTGGACCGACTTATTTTGCTTAGGTCCATCCATATTGTTACAAATGGCAAGATTTCCTTCTTTTTTAATGGCTAATATTCCATTATGTATGTATACATTTCTTTATCCATTCATCCATTAATGGACACTTAGATTGTTTCCATATCTCGGCTGTTGTAAATAATGGGGCAATGAACATTGGGGTGCATATATCTTTTTGAATTCGTGTTTTCATATTCTTTCAGATAAATACTCAGAAGTAGAATAGCTGCATCATATGGTATTTCTATTCTTAATTTTTTGAGGAATCTCTATATTGTTTTCCATATCGGCTGCACCATATTACATTCCCATCAATGGTATTTAAGGGTTCTCTTTTCTCCATAACCTCTCCAACACTCATTTCTTGTCTTTTTGCTAATAGCCCTTTTAATAGGTGTGAGGTGATAGCTCATTGTGATTTTGATCTGCATTTCTGTGATAATTAGTGATGTTGAACATCTTTTCACGCTCTTGTTGGCCATCCACACATGTTTTCTTTGGAAAAAATTGTATTCAGATCATCTGCCCATTTTTTATTCAGATTTGTTTGTTTTTGTTATTGAGTTGTATGAGTTCTTTATATATTTTGAATATTACCCCTTAATTGGATATATGACTTGCAAATATCTTCTCTCATTTAGTAGTTTGGCCTTTTGTTTTGTTGATACTTTCCTTCACTGTGCAGAAGCTTTTTAGTTTGCTACAGTCTCATTAAAAATTTTTTGCTTTTGTTTCCTTTGTCTTTGGAGTCAGATCCAAAAACATTGCTCAGACCAATGTCAAGGAGCTTAGCACTTAAGTTTCCTTCTACAAATTTTTAAAAAGTTTTTTTTAAAAAATGTATTTTTACTCGTGAGAGACACAGGGAGAGAGGCAGAGACATAGGAAGAGAGAGAAGCAGGCTCACAGTGGGGAGCCTGATGTATGACTCAATCCCAGGATCCCTAGCCAAAGGCAGACACTCAACCACTGAGCCACCCAAGTGCCCTCTACCTTCCACAAATTTTATGGTTTGAGGTTTTACCTTCAAGTCTTTAATCCATTTTGAGTTAATTTTTATGCATGGTGTGTATGGATAGTGGTCTAGTTTCATTCTTTTGCATGTAGCTATCCAGTTTTCTCAATATCATTTACTGAAGAAATTGTCCTTTCCCCATTGTATATTTTTCACTCCTTTTTTTTATTTAGTTAACTGCATTTGTGTGGGTTTGTTTCTGGGTCTGTATTCTATTCCAATGATATATATGTGCCTGTTTTTATGTCAATGCCAATGTTTTGATTACTGTAGCTTCACAGTATATTTTGAAATCAGGGACCATGATGCTTCTAACTTTGTTCTTTCTGCAAATTGCTTTTTCTATTTGGGACATTTTGCAGCTCCACAGAAATTTTACGATTATTTGTTCTAATTCTGTGAAGAATGCCAATGGGATATTGATAGGAGTTGCATTGAATCTGTAGATTGCTTTGGGTAGTACAGACATTTTAACAATGTTTTCTAATCCATAAACATGGAAGATCATTCCACTTATTTGTTTCTTCTTCAATTTCTTTCATCAGTGTTTTGTAGTTTTCAATGTAGACATCTTTTATCTCCTTAGGTTAAATTTGTTCCTAGATATTTTAGTCTTTTTGATCCCATTGTAATTGGGATTGTTTTCTTTTTTCTTTTTAAGATTTTATTTATTTACTTATGAGAGACACACAGAGAGAGAGAGGCAGAGACATAGGCAGAGGGAGAAGCAGGCTTCATGCAGGGAGCCCGATGCAGAACTGGGTTCCGGGCCTCCAGGACCACACCCAGGCCGAAGGGAGGCACTAAACCGCTGAGCCACCCAGGGATCCCCAATGGGATTGTTTTCTTAATTTCTCTTTCTGATAGTTCATTACTAGTGTATGGAAATAAAACAAATTTCTGTATTTTGATTTTGTATCCTGCAACTTTACTGAATTCATTTGTTAGTTCTAATAATTTTTTGGTAGTCTTTAGAATTTTCTATGTATAGTATCACGTCATCTGCAGATATTGACAGTTTTACTTCTTCCTTTCTGATTTAGATGACTTTATTCTTTTTCTTGCCTAATTGCTATGGATAAGACTTCCAATACTATGTTAAATAAAAGTGTTAAGAGTGGGCATTCTTGTCTTGTTCCTGATCTTAGAGGAGAAGCTCATCTTTCCACCGTCGAGTATGATGTTAGCTGTGGGTTTGGCATGTATGGTCTTTATTATATTAAGGAACATTCCTTCTATACCCACTTTGTTGAGAGTTTTTTTCATAAATGGATGTTGAGTTTTGTCAAATGCATTTTCTGCATGTATTGAGATGATCATATGGTTTTTGTCTTTCATTGTGTTAATATGGTATATCATGTTAATCAATTTGTGGGTATTGAAACGTCCTTGCATCTCTAGAATAAATCCCACTTGATTACAGCATATTATTCTTTTAATGTATTGTGGACTTCAGTTTGCTAATATTTTTGTTGAAGATTTTTCCATCTATATTCATCAGGGATATTGGCCTGTAATTTTCTTTTTTTGTGTTCTTTTCTTGTCTGGTTTTGATATCAGGGCAATGTTGGCCTTGTAAACTGAGTTTTGGAAACATTTCCTCCTCTTTAATTTTTTGGAAGAGTTTGAGAAGGATAGGTATTAAATCTTTGAATGTTTGTTAGAATTCACCAGTGAAGCCATCTGGTCCTGGACTTTGGCTTTTTGAGATGTTTTTTATTACTGTTTCAATCTCATTACTAATAATCAGTCTATTCAGATTTTCTATTTTTTCCTGATTCAGTCTTGGAAGATTGTGTGTTTCTAGGAATTTATCCTTTTCTTCTAGATTGTCCAATTTATTTGGCATATAATTGTTTGTAGTAGTTTGCTTGTAGTAGTCTCTTATTATCCTTTGTATTTCTGTGATACCAATTGTAACTTTACCTCTTTCATTTCTGATTTTATTTATTTGAGCCCTTTCTTTTCATGATGAGTCTCGTTAAATTTGTCAATTTTGCTTTTCAGAGACAAGCTTTATCTTTTCAGAGAAACAGCTCTTAGTTTCATTGACTTTTTTATTGTCTTTTGGTCTCTATTTCATTTATGTCCACTCTGATCTTTATTATTTCCTTTCTCCTGTTAACTTTGAGCTTTGTGTGTTCTTCTCTTTTTTGTTTCTCTTAGGTGTATAGTTAGATTGCTTGAGGTATTTTGTGTTTGTTGAGATAGGCCTATATTGCTATAAACTTCCCACTTAAAACCGCTTTTGCTGTATCCCATACATTTTGCACTGTTGAATTTCCATTTTCATTTGTTTTGGGGTATATTACAAATTTCTCCTTTTATTATTTTTTTTCTTGACCTACTGGTTGGTCAGTAGGTTATTGTTTAATCTTCACATATTTGCCACTTTTCCCAGTTTTTTTTTTTTTTTCTGTAATTGATTTCTGGTTTTACACCATTGTGGTCAGAAATGATGCTTGATATGATTTCAATCTTCTTTAATTTATTGGGTTGTGTTTTATGACCTAACATGTAATCTATCCTGGAGAGTGTTCTATGTACAGTTGAGAAGAATGTATATTCTGCTACTTTGGGATGAAATTTTCTGTATATATCTATTAAGTCTATCTGGTCTAATATGTCAGATAGCTGATGCTTCCTTTTTTATTTTCTGTCTAGATTATCTATCTATTGATGAAAGTAGGGTATTAAGGTCCCCTATTATTATTGTATTGCTGTCAATTTCTCCCTTTAGTCTGTTATTATTTACCTTATATATTTAGGTGCTTCTACGTTGGATGCATAAATATTTATAAGTGTTATATATACTTTCTGGATTGATTTTTTTGATCATTATGTAATGCCCTTCTTTGTTTATTTTTATAGTCTTTGTTTTAAAGTTTATTTTGTTTGATATAATTATTTTTTAAAGATTTTATTTATTTATTCATGACAGAGAAAGAGAGAGAGGCAGAGACACAGGCAGAGGGAGAAGCAGGCTCCATGCAAGAGCCTGATGTGGCTCTTGATCCCAGAACCCTGGGATTGCTCCCTGAGCTGAAGGCAGACACTCACCCACTGGGCCACACAGGCATCCTGTTAGATGTAATTATTGCTACACCAGCTTTCTTTTCATTTCCATTGCATAGAAAATCTTTTTCTATCCCTTTACTTCTAGTCTGTGCATGTCCTTAGATCTGAAGCAAGTCTATTGTAGGCAACATACAGGTTGGTCTTATTTTTTTTATCCATTTAGCTACTCTATGTCTTTTGACTGAAGAATTTAGTTCATTCACATTTCATGTAATTTTTGATAGGCATGTGCTTATTGCCATTTTGTCTGTTTTTTTAGTTGTTATTGTAGCTCCTCTCTATTCCTTTCCTCTTCTCTTGCTCTCTTCCCTTATAGTTTGGTAATTTCCTTTAGTGTTATGTTTAGCTTTCTTTCTTACTGTCTTTTGTTTATCTACTATGGATTTTTGCTTTGTAGCGACCATGAGATTCACATATAAAATCATATATATATGTGTTATATATATATAGTAGTCTATTTTAGGGTGATAGCATCTTAAGTTTGAATGCATTCCAAAAATCTCTACTTTTTACCCTTCCCACCATGTGTTTTGTTTTTGATGTGATATTTTATATCTTTTTATTTTGTTTATCTTTTAAATACAGTTAATTTTACCACTCTTGTTTTTAATTTTCTTAGTAGCTTTATAAGTGGTTCAATCCACTGCCTTTGTTATATATTCACCGTTACCAATGAGATTTTTACTTTCATATATTTCCTTGTTATTAGTGCCTTTTCTTTTCAACTTTAACAAGTCATTTTAACATTTCTAAGGCTGGTTTAGTTGTGATGAGCAAGTTTAATTTTTGCTTTTCTGGAAAACTCTCTCCTTTAAAAAAAAGATTTTATTTATTGATTTATGAAAGACACAAAGAGAGAGAGAGGCAGAGACATAGGCAGAGGAAGAAGCAGGTTCCATGCAGGAGCCCGATATGGGACTCAATCCCGGAACTCTGGGATCACACCCTGAGCTGAAGGTAGGGAGCTCAACCACTGAGGCACCCAGACATCCCAATTTTTAAAAAAGATTTTATTTATCTATCTATTCCTCCCTCCTTTAATTCTGAGTGATAACTTTGCCAGATAGAATATTCTTGACTGGAAGTTTTTTCCTTTCAGCACTTTGAATATATCACGCCAATTCCTTCTGGCCTGCAAACTTTTCGCTAAAAAATAAACTGGTAGTCTTATGGGGGAGGGGGATGTATACCTTTTGCCACTTCTAATATTCTCTATCTTCAACTTTTGATATTTTAATTATAATGTGTCTTAGTGTAGATCTTTTGGGTTCATCATATTGGACCTTTCTGTGCTTCTTAGAGCTAAATGTCTGCTTTCCTGCCCAAGTTAGGGAAGTTTTTAGCCATTATTTTTAAAGTAAGATTTCTATCTCTTTCTTTTTTCTTCTAGGACCTGTATAATGCAGATATTATTCTGCCTGATGTTGTCCCCTAGGTCCCTTAAGCAGTCTCTACTTTTAAAAATTCTTTTTTGTTTTTTTCTGCCTTGGTTGGGTGATTTCCACTGCCCTGGTCACTAATCCATTCTTCTACTTCATCCAACAGCAATCTACTGTTGAACTGCTGTACCATAGATTTAGTTTAGCAATTATATTCTTCAGCTCTGCGATTTGTTTGATACTCTCCTATGTTTTCTTTCTCTTTGTTGAAGTTCTGACTGTGTTTATTCTTTCTTCTCCTGAGTTGAGTAAGCATGATTATGGCCATTACTTTGAACTTTATCAGTTTGATTACTTATTTCTGTTTCATTAAGGTCTATTTTTCTGAAGTTTTGTCTTGTTTTCATTTGGAGCATATTTTTCTGTCTACTTATTCTGCTTGACTCTCTGTTTGTAGTAGGCAAAACAACTATCTCTCCTAGTCTTGAAGGAGTGGACTTATGTAGGAGATGAAACGTATCATTCAACCTTTTCTTAGCTTTTGTTTGTTTCTTGGACCTTTGTGATGTCTAAATAGCCTTATTTGTCCTTGATAAATCCCAGTTGTTGAGGAGGTGACAAGACCTGTCAGTGTTCCAAAGGGAGGGATTACAAACAGTGCCCAGCTTCAGGCTAATTGTAACCCAGATTCTCAGGCAGCAGCTTTTAAAGTATGCAAATAAGTACTATCCTGTGGGTTGTCAATTATAGACCATGCTGACCTCCAGACTAGGAGATCTGGAGGTGTTCTCTCGGTGACAGTTGCAAAACACATGGCTTTAGACATGTGCATAAGCTCCTTTTGGGAGGTATCAGTGAGCTTTAGTGAGGCCAACGGAGAGTGCTAATATGGTGTGTTTCTACCTATGTTCCCTGGGAGTACCTCTGTAGTCTCTGGTTGTGTGGGAAACCTGAAACTGACCCTCAGGCTGAGCTCTTGGACAAGCTCTTCTTTTTCACATGAAGAGTGGGGGGGGTGTTAGAGTCTGCTGTTTGTGCAGTGTTCAGGGAGTGGTAGCCTACCAAAAACTGTCTCTCTGATTGTTTCAGACCCATGGAGCCCAGAAATGCAATTGCCCTGGCCACCAGGTCATGTGCTCGCAGGCATCTCTGTGGGTTGCATGTGCCTCCTAGCTGTGGCCTGCTCTGCCACAGCCGCAATGCATGGGAGAGGGGACCTCAGCTGCTTCCTGTGGCAGAGCAAGCAGTAGCTATGGTACATGGGGGCTGGGCACTACCACTGGAGCTAGCAGGCTGTGGAGTCAGGGTGTGAGGAATATAAAAATGGTACCTACCAGTGCCCAAGTCCCTGGAGAATGTCCCAACAGATCTCTGTCTGCTTGCAGATACTTTCAGATAAGCAAATGAGTCCCTTTGCATAGGTGCCTTTCAAACTTTCTTTTGTACTGGGCACCTAGGTGAATGAGTCTGTTCAAGAGCCCTTTAAGAGCATATTTTCTGTTTCCTATCATCCTGTGATACTCTTGGAAGTAAGCCCCACTGGTTTCCAAGGCTAGACACTTAGAGGCTTATCTCTCTGGTGTGGATCCCAAGGATTAAGGTGCCTCATGTGGGACACAAATCCCTCACTCCTCAGAGATGAACTCTGTATCATGAGATCTCTCCCAACTTTGGGTGGCTGTGCCTGGGGTAGGATTTCTTGCAAAACTATGTCTCCACCTTGTTTATCTGTCTTACTGTAGTTCTTTTATCCTTTGTTGCGAAGACACTGTTCAACTTTATTTCGGGTCCTTTTCTGAGGGAAATGTCGCATTCGTACCTGTAGATTTGTTGTGTTCTTGGGATGAGATGATTTCAGAATCCTTCTACACTGCCATCTTGTACCTTCCCTTCCCTCTTGGTTTTAAATATTAGTAGTAGAGGATACTTTTGAGCTGTCAGCCTCTGAGTCATGGGCCCAGTACCTTCCACGCTCCATTCTACAGCATGGCTATTTATTGAGTGATAATGATGATGTTAATTAAATAGTAATATCCCAACCATTGATAGTCTCATACTCCAATTAGGAAGGTGCGGCTATAGCCCTTGCCTGACCAAAGCAGAACTATTATCAGTGAAACTGCTTTGGCTTTAAGGAGGAGGTTGCTCAAGTTGAAGCAAAAGAACATGGAGTATCTTAAGGTGCCTTATTCATTCAACAGGTATGTCCTGGATGTCTTTGTGTGGCATGCATTGTTGCAGGTGTCATCTACACACTTGTCATTCTAGTGCTCAGAGTCTAGAATTCTAGTGTGTTCGGAGCCTCCTGGGAATTTCAAACTCATTCACTTGATGTTTAGGATTCTTCCATGACCAGCCCTCACTTGCTTGAGGACTGCCATATCTCTTCTGGCTGGTTTGGCATTGCTACCTGGCCCTGTGGCCACCCCTCATTGCTTCCTATGCATCCTTCTCAAAGCTATGCACTGACACACCCTAGAAAGTGCAGGACCTCTATTTCGTCATGGGTGTATGTGTATGAAACTGTCTTATATGTAGAATTCTTCTCTGATATCTAGTGGCTCTGGCTGTGGCAAAGCCTTTGAGAATCCAGATTTAGAAAATTCTACGAGATCTATTGAAACTATTCAAGCAACATGAATTGCTATAAATTCTGTAAGTAGCTAACAGGAAAAATTATATTGAGTAATTACTAGTTTGGTAAATTGATCATTTAACAAATTAATGATTTGACAAAACTGATTTTTTGGCTCATTTGTTTTCAGTGTTTTTTGTGAATTTCTTTTTGCTTGCTAGTTTTGCTTCCCTGTTCCTAGGAAGCAATGAGGCAGTGTAGAAGAATCCTGAACTAGAGGAGAATCAGTTTAGAATTACAATGATGTGTAAAGAGTCAAATAAACCAAAGACAGTGGGATTCAACTTCACAAAGGGGCATGTTTTACCTGTCCTCCTCCTCATTTCTTTCCACTTCTTCCTCTGTTGCGTGTCTGCCCTGTTTACGGACCCCTTAGTATGCACAGTGAGTTTATCTCTGAGTCCCTACAACACTCACACCATTGCCTTGAGCAGAATAGTGTCTGTTGACACTATTTATGATGGAGAACTTTCTTTTGGGATCTATTCTTACCTAAGGAATCCAGGCTGAAAGTTTTATTTTGGTGTAGATGACATAAGGGGCTTAGGTAAAATGGCTGAATCACTATCAGTCTTTTTTTCCAGAAGTCATTAATAGGAAGAGGAAAAGAGATTTGAGAAGGCAGACATATGGCTTCTCTCCCTGACTCTCTATCTGGTTCCACATTCTGGAAGATAATCCCAAAATTCCTGCTTTGTTTGTTTGTTTGTTTGTTTATCATGAAAAATGAGGCTGAACTCAAAATGGATCAGGATCTCACATAACAAGTAAGTGGGGAATGAGAACTAGAATGCTTGGTATTTGGACCTGTTGGGGGTAGGGGGTGAGGGATCTAATGCTTATCTTTTTTCTTTTTCTTTATTATGGAAATCACAAATCAGATAAAAATCCTTGATTCTGCTTTTTCCCACTGAAGATTTATGAGATTATCCTAGTGGTTGCTTGCTGGAGAGCTACAAGGAGAAATATTAGTTTTATATACTGATATAACATCCACAATTCCACATGAAAATGAATTTAGGGACCACCAAACCTGGACAGGCTGCAAAGCTGTACAGAGTCCTGATGAATGAATAGAACCACATTATAAGGTTCTCCAGAGAGTGAGGCAAAAAGAATGGATTGTCTTTCCGAAATATACCAGCAAGAATGCAAGTCTTAATTAACAAAGCCCAAGGTTGATTTTTTTTGCTGCCTTTTCTCTAAAAGACAAATAATAAGAAATGAATGAGGTTGAAAGCAAATGAGAACCATATTTGGAAAGCAAAGCATACTCAAACTTTTGGCTGAGCTGGTTGCAAAGAGCTAAAGTTCTTTAATCATCTTACTAGAGATGTAGCCAAAAAATGCAACTTGAATCTCTTTCTCTCATACACACACACACACACACACACATGTCCACACCATACCCTCCCACTATTTCACTGTAGATGAATCAAGATGGTGGAGACAGAATATGATGAGAACCATTCCTACTCTCCATCTACTTTATAAAAGCCTTTGGCAATTGGTAATCTTTGCTGCCATAGTTTGGGGAATCCATCTATCAATTCTAATTCTTTAAACATTCATTGTACAGCATGAATTGGCTGCAAGGAGCTAATAAACAGCTGGAATAGGTATTGTACTATGAATACTCAGAGAATGGCAAGTTATTTAAGATCCAGAGTCTTCTAACAGATGATTTTTCTTTTTTTTTTAATTTAATTTAATTTTATTTTTTTAATTTATGATAGTCACAGAGAGAGAGAGAGAGAGAGAGATGCAGAGACATAGGCAGAGGGAGAAGCAGGCTCCATGCACCGGGAGCCCGATGTGGGATTCAATCCCGGGTCTCCAGGATCGCGCCCTGGGCCAAAGGCAGGCGCCAAACCACTGCGCCACCCAGGGATCCCTAACAGATGATTTTTCTAGAAGAAGATGAACCATTTTGGGCCTAAAAGAACATTACTACATTTGAAGGTGGGAATGGGGTGGGAAATGACAAGCTTACTAGAATTAAAATAGTGTCTTATTAGCTAACAAATTGATGAAACACAGAGGGTTTTCCTGTGTCAGACAGAGTTAACCAGGCCCACTTTATACAGAAGTAAAATGGTGTGATTTCAGGATGGTTCAGTAGACACTCCATCTTCAGAGTAGTTCAGGGTCTGTTCAAGGTTTGAAACGTTACTACTGTCTTTGTTAACATAGAGACAGAAGACATCAATCTGGCTTTATGGATGTGGGAGAAGATATGGGCTTTTCTAACGAAATCTAACTTAGATTGATATCGGATAAATCTGGTGTACTGTAAGAACATTTTTACTCAACTTGTGATGTTTCTGTTTGTTAAGGGGAGCTCATTTAGTGTAACTCCTCGTCTTTTTCAGTCCATTACTCATACTTCCCCAAGAGGGGATGGAGTATCTTAACTGACTAATATATCTGGGCATGCTCAGGTCAGTTCCACCCATGTTCCTCCTGGGAATGAGTTGCTCACACAGAGGAAGCATTCTATTCTGCTCTTCTAGTGGAGGAATCATTTTTCTCATTGGGGTCCAGTGTTGGCGGATCTATTCAGCTAACAGACAGCTACATCCTCCAAACCTGGCCCCTATTAGAAACAAAGGGTATTTTTATCTCCATTTGCCAGTTAATTTTTATAGAACATGGACAGAAAAGAGGATGTTGTGTATTGGGTCCCCTCAGACACCCCAGCATGTTTTTGAAAAGATTTATTTATTTATTTATTTATTTATTTATTTATTTACTTACTTATGTATTTGGGGTGGGAGGGCAGAAGGAGAGGGGAAAAAAATCCTAAGCAGGCTCCCCAACGAGCATGGAGTGTCATACGAGACTAGATCCCACCACCATGAGGATCACGACCTGAACTAAAACCAAGATTTGTACACTCCACCAATTGAGCCACCCAGGCACCCCACCTAGCACAGTTTACATGTCCAGGAATGTAAATGGAAAACTCAAACATTTTCATTCTGATCCTGGCTCTGTCTTTCCTTAGGTGTTTGAAATTGGGCAGATATATAAACTTTCAATGCTTCAGTTTTCTTGCATGTGAAACTAGTTCATAAGATCATTACCTTATAATTATATGTGTAATTAGATGCCACTCCAAGAGTTATGTTTATATATTACAGTATACTGTCAGAGGGTTTTTTCCAGCCAAAGAAGCTTTCAGAATTCTATATAGGCAGATACTGAGGAATCTGTTAGTTACATAATGGATGGCTGATCAGGTTATAATTTTCTGAGCAAAGGATAAAGTTGGATTTTTCTGGATTTTGAACCTTTTTAAAACTGCTTATCTCCTTGGAAAGGGAAACTCTGGCAAGGATCTAGAATTATTTGCAAAAGGATCTCAGGGGCCTTCTGAGAAAGCAAGGCCTGAGATCTCAATTCAGTGCCCCAAGGGTCAAAGCTATAGTGATCCACCAGAGATGGATCAGATTAGCCCTAACCAAGACCAGGGATAGGGAAGATTTGTGAGGTTCCTAAAAATGAAATTATATTGAGGAAAGAGGACTGAGATTGATGGCCTGACCTGAACACAAAGCCATGGGTCAGTTAACAAGGACCATACTAATTCTATATAACAACCACAAAATATTGGTGGAAAAACCAATAAGCACCATTTAGGTCTGGAGTCTGCTGGTTGAGTAGGGGTTAATGATCTATGCTGGGCTCAGCTTCATGGTTCTGTTGACCCCCACTAGGCTTGTACAAATATATATTGGTTTGTTGGAGCTTAGCTAACCTAGACTGACCTTGGTTGGGGTGGCTCAACTCACTTCCATGAGTGAAAATACATGAGACTTCTTATGTCCTAGTCTTAAAATTGGCACACTGACACTTGATGTTTTTTTATTGGCCAAGGTAAGTCACAAAGACAAATCCAAAGTTAAGAGCCTTGGTGTCCATCGAAAGATGAATGGATAAAGAAGATATGGTTTACGTATACAATGGAATATTACTCAGCCATTAGAAACGACAAATACTCACCATTTGCTTCAACGTGGATGGAACTGGAGGGTATTATGCTGAGTGAAATAAGTCAATCGGAGAAGGACAAACAGTGTATGTTCTCATTCATTTGGGGAATATAAATAATAGTGAAAGGGAATAGAAGGGAAGGGAGAAGAAATGGGTAGGAAATATCAGAAAGGGAGACAGAACATAAAGACTCCTAACTCTGGGAAACGAACTAGGGGTGGTGGAAGGGGAGGAGGGCGGGGGGTGGGTGTGAATGCATGACGGGCACTGAGGGGAGCACTTGACGGGATGAGCACTGGGTGTTATTCTGTATGTTGGCAAATTGAATACCAATAAAAAATAAATTTATTATTAAAAAAAAAACAAAGTTAAGAGGCAGGGAAATATACCCTGCCCTTTAGTGGAGAAAGTTCCTAAGATACATGGCAAAGGACATGGAAGTAGGGAGGGGTGGGGAATTGGGACAAATGATGCTGTCTATCAGTGTTGGGGAGTGGTTTGGACACAGACTGGTAAGGTTCATACTTGGGGCATAGCACTCAGCCACCAGTGTTTGTGTGGTAGAGATGGATTGGTGAACAAGGCAATGTGAGCTCAAAAGAGTTGCAATCTTTGCATGGAGGATTATAGTGACCTTGGCAAGGTCTTCACAGAATTAGAACTCAAGGGTAGCTGTGAAGTTATGAAGGGCAACCAGTGACTATGGTGTGTGCTAGTTCCTCCTTCCAGAAAATAATTACAAACCTCTTTGCAACTGTGTAACCTCCTGGAATTTTTGTGGGTGAGATATTGGGGGAAGGATTTAAAAATAAGATTATGGGCTCTCCAATAACACAACATGCAAGATATTTTGGAAAACTAATAGATATATGGCCATAAATGTACTCTTAATTGATGACATAGATAATTTCATGCACAAAGGAAAACCACTCACAAATGGATCCACTTCATCTGTCCCACCATGCTCCTCTTTTTCCCTTCATTTTCCTATTTTCTTCCTAATTTTCCAAAATCTACAGTTACAGATATTCAGGAAGGTATCATGATTCCTATTTGGAAAATGGTCAGTGTTATGGGTGAGAGGAATTAGAAATATCATTGTGTTTCCTCCCCTTCCTAATATCAGTTTTAGCATAATCCTCCTGACATCCCATAGTCAGGTATGTGATGAAAAATCCAACACAGAAGGCTTCATTCGAACAGGGCAACCATTTTGTTTCCTGTTCTTCGTTCAGATGAAGAATCTGTTCTTCCTACAAGACCATGAGCAATCTGACAGGAAACCAGTGGTGCTGGCTGGTTATGTATCTAGAGGAGAACAGACATTTGTTAGGAAACGATAGTCTTCTGCCCTCCCTTACGCCAGTACATGTGGTCTTCCAGTATACCTCTTTCATGCCCCACACTGTCCAAAGTCTGGGGTTAATGGGCAACATTTTTAATCAGCAAAGAGAGAACTTTAGGTCCATCAGGACTTTGAAGGGGTCTGCAACTCAAAAGTTTACTGGTCTTGTTTGCTTATGAGGGCACAAGGCCATCCCAGCCCATACTAACTGCTCACCCTGTTAAAGGAAAGGTCGCTCTGTTGCCCAATTAGAGTCTGGGTCTCAGAAGTCAGTGTTTTATGAACAATTATAAAGAAGAGATGTGGAAGGAATTCAATGGTTTGTGAGTATCAGTGTGCTTTTGTGCAGGGAGGACACAGAGATTGGAATAATATGTCATAAAAATCATGAACTTCAGGTTTATTATTTTAATTATATTTGTTACAGAAGTAACAATATAGTCACAGGGTTTAAAATTCAAAGGTGAAAATGTTATCCTGGATAAACTCTTCCCTCCAATCCCAAACATCACAGAGTTGTTATAATTAAATGAAATGATATGTATAAAGTACTTCGTATAATATTAACTCTCAATAACCATAAACTAAAGATAATAATGTAAGCTATTCATTTCACAAAACACAGATGCAGGTGGGCAAAAAAAATTACCTTTCTTTATTTTTCTTGTTTCAAGACTATTTTTCTTGTTTTCAAGCCTTGTTTCAAGGTTTCAAGCCTTGTTTCAAGACTCTATCTTGAGTCCTCATTCAAATAGACACAGAAAAGTTAATGTAATTGTTTTTGGGTAAGCCCAGTTAAATTCAGAGATCTCACAGCCATCATGAGTTATAAGCAAGTCACAGTCAAGATTTCCTTCTCCCTCTTTCTTCTTATCCCCAGCTGGTCTTTGTTCCAGTAGGGAGAGGTCTGTCTAACCACTGACTGGCTGCTATCAAATTTGCCAATGTGGTGTTGTAGGCTAGGTACCTATGTATTCTCAGCTGTGGTTTGCCTTGGCACTCTGATGACCCGCTGCTTCAGATATGCCCTGTCCTGTATCCATCTAAGATGCAATCCTCTGAGATACAGCTCCATCTTTCCAGAACATCAGTGGTCCTGTGCATGGACTACATGCTTCTGATATGGTGTTCCCTCATGCTGATCCCGAGTCTCTAAAGGCTTGCTCTTTCCCAGATATCTTTTGTGTTTCACTCAGAAGCCTTGAGTATTTTCAGATGGCCATCCATTTCCCTTTAGGGATATAGAAAACCCAGGGTAGCATCTGGCTCCATTGTGTTTGGCTACCATTTCTACCCCACTGTTGATATATAACAATGGATTATGCTTGCAATCTCTCTGCACTTCATGCCGGTAGCAAGACATAGGTCTTCTCCATTCTCAGATCCCCAATTTAAAAAGGGATCCTTTGTATGCCCCTACCAGATACTCTCACACTTGTGATTTGACAGATTAGAAGGATGTACTACTTCTATGCTGCACCTAACCCTTCTATTTCTTCCTCAGATTTCCTCTCTCTACTCAGCTTAGAAGCTTAGAAGCCTTCCTCCGTTGGGTTGGAAATGGAGGAGGACACAGATGGAGGGAAGGCAGGAAAAAATGGGTGCTGCTTATCCACAGCTTCTTCCATACTTTTTCTGTCTTATGCCTGGATAATTCTTTCTGAAGCTGAGGAGCTTGGTGTCTTTGCTCCCTGTTTCTGCAGTATTTTGATGATGGAAGCTATTGAGGGTACAAATGAACAATATATGTGAGGATATGCTTGGAAGAACATGTCCATTACTACTCTATATATCATCCCATACTCAGTTTCCTATCGCTGCCTGTGTATCTGATTGATGTTTGTCCAGTAGGGAGCATGCTGTTCAGTAGTCCTGAAGAGAAATTTTGTTTGCTCTAAAAGGTAACTGTGGATTAAGAAGAGCACTGGCTTTGATCTAAGATGACCTGGGTCAAGTCCAGACACTGCCTCTTCATTGTTAGGTGATCTTGAGCATGTAATCCCTTTGCACCAAGGCTTCCCTTTTTTTTTTTTTTTTAAGATTTTTATTTATTCATGAGACACACACACACACACACACACAGAGAGAGAGAGAGAGAGGCAGAGACACAGGCAGAGGGAGAAGCAGGCTCCTGAAGGGAGCCTGACGCAGGACTCGCTCCTGGGTCTCCAGGATCACACCCTGGGCTGAAGGTGGTGCTGAGCCACCCGGGCTGCCCAAGGCTTCCCATTTTTAAAAGTGACCATCCTTTTAAAAGGATCATAATACTTTCCTCCTAAGGTTGCTACAAAAATTGGCAGGTATTGTCTCTGAAAGTGGTTTAATATCTGTAAAGCCCATTAAAATCTCAACTACAGTTTCCCCAAATCCCCTACTCTGTTAAATTGTCTTATTATTGAAGGTCATCAAATGAAGTGGGAAGAGAAAAGTTAACTATCCTCCCAGACATCCTTTTTTTTTTAATTTTTTTTAAATTTTTTATTTATGATAGTCACAGAGAGAGAGAGAGAGAGGCAGAGACATAGGCAGAGGGAGAAGCAGGCTCCATGCACCAGGAGCCTATGTGGGATTCGATCCCGGGTCTCCAGGATCGCGCCCTGGGCCAAAGGCAAGCGCCAAACCACTGCGCCACCCAGGGATCCCCCTCCCAGACATCCTTGAGATTACTCAAGTGATCATGCTGAAACAATGGCTGATAATGACACCAACATAAGCAGGTAACTCACAAAAAGAATGGTCCTATGACTTTCTGGTGTTCAAAGCTAATATCGAGTAGGATTTCAACAGTACATAGCAGACCCTTAGACAAATTTGAAGAAACTTAGCTGTGATCTGATATTTGACAAAATAATTTTATGCACTTGCTATGGATTTAACTGCATTCTGCCGAAATTCTTATGTTGAAGCCCTAACCTTCAGTATAATGGTTTTGGGAGATGATTAGGTATAGATGAGGTCATGAGTGTGTAATCTCTTTCTCTCTCTCATTCTCTCTCTCTCTCTCTTTCTGCCTTGTGAGGATACAATGAGAAAGCAGCCATCTACAAGCCAGGAAGAGAGATCTCACCAGAAACTGAACATGCTGGCACCTCAATCTCAGACTTTCAGACTCTAGAACTGTGAGAAAATAAATGTCTGTGGTTTAAGCCACCCCATATGTGGTATTTTGTTATAGTGGCCTGAACTGACTAATATAAATACCCTTATAAATTCTCTATTTCTCCATGGTTGGTTCCTTCCCATCTGCCCTAGGCAAAGTCTGTTTATAGAGCTTTCTGTCTGCTACATTAGAAAGGCAAGCAAACATTTATCCCTATCTGTACACGTTTTCATTTCCTCCACCATGGAACTAAAATCCATCAAATACTTCCCACAACTTTACACTCTTAAATCCGCCTTCAACCAATACAGTCATTTGTGAGCAAGCTTCTGCATTTTCTAGTATGCATATGGTAAATAAGTATTTTCCTCTTTCTTTCTTTCTTTCTTTCTTTCTTTCTTTCTTTCTTTCTTTCTTTCTTTCTTTCTTTCTTTCTTTCTTTCTTTCTTTCTTTCTTTCTTTCTTTCTTTCTTTCTTTCTTTCTTTCTTTCTTATCCAACCAGTTCTTCTCTTATCCTCTCTGGTAAGTTACAAATTCTTTGAAAACAGCAACAACATCATTCTTATTTTTGAATGATATGTAACTCCTAAGTCAGAGCCACTCGGGCTTTCATGCTAGTCTTTCAGTTGTCATCCCATCACTTAGTAGTTACATGAGTTGTGTTTTTCCATAACCTCCCTGAGCCACCCAGTTTTCTCATTTGTAAAGTAGGAAATGTACCTAACTCACAAGTTTTGTGTGATCTTCAAAGAAAGTGTGGGAAAGTCTTTAGCACATGGCTTGATTCTCAGTATGCCCATGTGTGGAAAGTATTTCTGATTTACCACCCTCAAAATGCAGCCCCAGAGAAATTAAGCATCTACACTTCAGGCAGTGGCTGGTGAGAGGGAACAGGATTCTCCCAGGGGCTGGGAGGCTCTATGCCTCTGCAGACACAGACCTGGACAAAGTGGGAGCACAGTCACCCCCAGGGGAACACTGGGGATCTCAGGGATACTCAAGGACTAGTGAGACCTTGAGTCTGGGAGATAATCAAGAACTCAGCTTGAGGTCTTGAGCCAATTCTACAAAGTCTCTTGAGTCCAAAAGAAAGTCACCCTCATATCAGAACTCTGCACTCTAGAGCCTGGGAGTCCCTCTCCTGCCCCTTACATCCCTCAAGTCCAAGTTCTGGGCACCCAGGCAAGGGTCTCAGTGCTGGGGCATGGTCATGAAAGAGGGAAATGAAGACACAGATTCCTGAGAGAGAGAGAGAGAGAGAGAGAGAGAGAAAGAGAGGGAAAGAGAGAGAGAGAGAAAGCATGTATGTGCCAGGGGTAGAGTCTATACCCAATGCCTTTAGGAAAAAAAGTAGGGAAACAACACCACAAATACCAGTGCCAGGTCCCAGGGAAGGAGAAGCATCCTGAAATGAGGAGCTTATTTGAAATTGGAGAGGAGTAGGAGCAGCTCTAGGATGAGGATAGCAGGCCCTGGCAGCTGCTGCAGGTAGCACTGCAGCTTTTAGGTTTCCTGAGAGATCAGCTGGAGTGTGGGGCACACATGCAGGGATGGTTCATACTCAGATTAGGAGCTGAAATGTTATCTCTGTAGCCATCCTCATGCTGTTTCTCTAAGTGAAATTTCTTCTCATCTCAGTTCTTTTATAAAACTTCTACCCCTGCACATGGCAGGGATTAAAACTTTCTTGATATCAACTGAGAGTCATTGTGCATGGGGCTGGGATCCTCTTGGAGCCTCCATGGAAGACCTACTTCACTTCAGATTACATTCAGAATAGCAAATAATTTTTAGAATACATTTAATAGGAGCAAGACACTCATTTTAGTGTCCTGGACATGGTCCAGAGGACTGCAATCTAACTTCTCCATTTCATATATTCGTGTTTCTAAAATTCCCCAGAAAGGTCATTCCTGGGTTACAAGGGATTGTGAAGCAGGAAATAAGAATTCATCTTCAGCCCCACCACCAACTCCTGTGCTTCTGGGTCCCTGAGCAAGCTCTCTCCAGCCTCTGCTCTCAGTTATTCCATCCGGGAAATGGGAATAAAAAACTCCCACTTGAAAACATGAAGATAGATTAGAGATGATATTTTGAAGGTGAGTTCTCATCTAGGTAAGAGAATGCTGCATATTTCATAGATGCTCCCAGGGACAAAATCACACACATGTGAAAGCCATCTTCCCTCCCCTGTAATTGAGAAGAATTGTAGAACTTGAATTGGGCAATTCGTCATTCTAATATTTGACAGGGTGTGGCTAGTAATCTAAAAAATTGATCATTCCCAGCTAACATCAACAAGGGGTAAATACTAGTGGAACCAGTTGGCCTTGGAAGGAGGCAATAAAACTCCCAATAAAATAGCTCCCTAAACGCTAGCCTTGGCTCTGGCTGAGATCTCCACACTAGGGCCTTAAAGTCTGATGAGTTTTTGGTGTTACACTTGGCAGCAGCACCACCTCCAGGGCCAGCAGGCCTTATAAAACTGCCTTCCCTCATTCACAAGCCTGCTCCTGCTCACCATGCAGGGAATGTGTGCTCTGCTGGTCAGCCCACTTTTATAGATGAGGTCAATGTGGCCCAAAGGAGGTTTATAATTTGCCTAATGGTTAAGATTCGGGGGAAGGTTGCCTAGATGTAGACAATCTCATTCTAGATCTCACCTCCTTAATCACTTAATTACAGTGTATATCGACCTATAGCTGCCATGGGGAGCAGGCTCCTGGAGAAGGTACATAGAGACTGTGCACCATGTCACTGTCCTCTGAGACCAGCTAGCTTCACTCTGCTTCATAGATATCCCAGTGAAAGTTGGGACTGGTGTTTCTGTTTTCTAATGGGGAGGCTGAGATACAGGGCAATCAGGTGTCTCACTCACTGTTACTAGGCTCTGTGTGGTAGAGCAGTGATCAGAAAGCAAGTCTGCTGGCCTCTGCCAGACAGCCTGAGTCTCTGCAGCCCGGCCATCTACACCAGAGACACCCATCAAAGACACTTCTCAGCCCTCCCATCAGCAGACTTTTTTGCCTAAAGGTGACCAGCTGATAAACACCTGCTATGAGTGAGGGACCTCAAGCACCAGATATAATGCCAGAAAAGGAAGAGACTTTAAGGAATATTTGATCTGGCCCTTCATTTCACAAATGCAGAAACCAAGGCAACTTGCTCATGGTCCCAAACTACTTGGTGAAGTGTGAGAAGTGGAGCCCAGGCCATGCTACAAGACATTTCAGTGCTGGGCAGTGGCATGGATCCGACCAAGAGCCTCTTATTGCCCGCAGAACTTCTCTGGCCCTAAGGAGACCCTGTAGGACTGGGTGCCACCTTCTCATGGCACCCTTGCGGCTGTCGGTGCACAAAAGGCCAGCCCTGCCACATGGGGCAAGGCACTCAGCCTTGGGGCTTCTCCTAGGGCTTGTGCATAAAAATGATCCTCAGCAAGCCGTCCCTCCTGACCATCCCCCTCCCACTCCTAGCCCGAAACTTAATTAATCATGTTTGCATCTGGATCCAGACAAGACAATAGCAGGGATGTGTTTTTGGTTAGGAACTGAAGCTGCATTCGCAAAGGAATGTTGATTAGTTAGTGGTTGGTATCATTTTTCATGCCTTTTTAAGTTACAAAAATTTTAATATCAAAGCATTTCTCCCTGCACCGCACATATCTATTTCTCATAAGTGCATTCTGCTGGCATAATTTTCTTTTCCTTCCTGCAGGCTCTGTTTATGAGATGATCCATCAGGTTGTCTCAGAGTCTCCATCCAGCCCTTCAGCAACCGGAGGCGTTCCAGGTGAGCCCTCAACTACAGCCCACAGCCTCTACCCATGTGGGAAGGGAAGGAGAAAGGCAGGCTTAAGGCCCGGGCCAATCAGGGAGTCAACAACCAGCCACTGCAGGGATGGCAGGCTCTCCTTGCAGCATGTCCTGGGTCAGACTGAGCCCTCATTATAAATCCTGCTGTTCCTTAGAACAGGGGCAGACCCCTAAAGGGAAGAAAACTTTCCCAACCTCCTACTCTAGACCCATAGATGTTGAGGTCAATCAATTCAGTCTCCAATTCTGCACGAGGAAAATATCCTCGATCCGGGAAAATCTCCTAATGCAGGAAGCATGTCTTAATGTGTACAACATGCCCATATGTGTAGAACATGTCAAGTTGCAGATGATAAGTCATGGCAGTAAGTAATGTTGGAAATATGTGGCAGAGCCGGAAATCTGTCTGCCCCACCGGCCCTCGAACTAGACTTCCCTTTCAAACAAAGGTGATGGAGGGGTCATGGAAGACGGTGAGGTACTCTTCCTTTTGTTCAGTGGCCTTTTCTGCTCAGTTCCAAACCTGGCTTAGGCATGATGAGTACAGTTGCAACAGTATTGATCCCAACAGGGCCAACAAGAATGAGATGTTCTAAGAAGCTCAGAGGCAGGCATACCCTCAATCTGTCTTGGAAACCATCAATATCACGTGGCCACTAATTCCCCAGACGTCTCCAGTTCCAGGGGAGAGGAGAGGGCTGGTTACAGGAAAGAATCACTGCAGGGAAATCAGGAATTCAGGGTGTGTTAGGGGTACATTGGTCCCCAAAGTAGTTTGTGTTTGCTATTTGAACCGATTTGTTAATAGTCCCAGATGCTTGCTCTCGCTACTGACTTTGGCAAAGAAGGTTGATTGTAGGATAGGATGATGAAACTGGTGGCTGACCTGGAGACTGAAGAGGACTCTGAATAACTAAACAGCAAATTCAAGTTCCCAGAAATAATTGATGAATTACCTCATTGTTTATTCAGAAAATAAAGTGCCAGTTGGGTGACGCAGGCTACACTGGTCCCACTTCACCATGGGGTTCCGCTTGACTTGGCCTCATTCTTCCTCCCTCCACCCCCAGGACTTTTTCGGAGACGTGACCTTAGGGTTGGATAGGCACGAGGGTGCCTTGTGCTCTGAGGAAAGATTTTAGTATGTCCAAGTTTACACTCAGAGGTACAGATGGTCTAGAGCAGGAGACAAACCTGGCTTGCTGCCTGTTTTGGTGAGTAGTTTTATTGGAACAGAGCTGTACCCATACTATGGTTGTTTTTATGCTACACTAACAGAGTCAAGAAGCTGCAACAGAGACCGTAAGGCCCTCAAATTCTAAAATATTTACCATCTGGCTTTTTACAGCAAAAGTTTGTCCGGGTATAAAAAATTTGCCATTTCCATGTAAAGAATCAGTGGTCCTATAGGGAGTGTCCTCAGATTTCCTGATTTTCTTCGCTGAGACCCAAACCACAGACTGACCTCCTTATTAGAAAGTTCTTTTGTCTTTAATATTTTTAATCTTTGTGATTCCTGCCCCCTGGTGGAAGATGTCTAAAATATCAAGTGGTGGAGATAGAAAGCAAAGGAGGATAAATACCTTCAAATCTTTGACCCAACAATGTTGTGCAGAAACCAGAGAAAACCACAGGCTATCAGACTTCACAGAGCTGATGGGAGTTCAGCACTGTGACCCTGTTGAATGGTCATCTGTGAAACGCACAAAAATCAGGTAACTTGCACTCATTTATTTTAGAATTTAAAAATACTTATGTACTGATTCTTGGTATTTACCACAGATAGAGGTCTGTAAAGCACGCACAAACAAACAAAACAAAACCTTTCAGATATTGTGATAATCTAAAAATATCCTCTGGGGAAAATTAAGTATTATGTAAATACTCATTCTTATTGTCATCTGGACAAAAACATAGAAATTTTTGTAGTACTGTTGGGACTTTTGGAGGCAAGTGAACACATGAACAACAGAGGGCAGAGGTGTTGGGTTTTTGTATAGGGTACAGTCTGGATAACCACAGTCAGCCTTACTGGAAAGCCCACATCTCAAACATTCTACTCTATAAACTTGCTTTTCTGGGGAGGCTGAGGGGAACTTGGTGCCTTGGTAAGTACGGGTGATGACACGGTCCTGGGACTCCTCACAACTGGGTTCGTGAAGACTCTCCCAGGCCACTCTCCCAGATGCCTGTGTCCTCAAATCACACATAAAACCATTCCCTTGACTCCCTTCTGGACCCCAGATCTTTTCCCCATTCTTGTTGGAATGCTAAGTGAGACTTTCAGAGTATCCAAGAATTTGCCAGAACTGAGTATGCCTTGGCACCTTCTCCTGGATCACTGTCTTCTTGGACTATATACACCATGGTTCAGGATGGATGGGTTGGACAAAGATGAGGAGGGTCACTGTGTTCACACAACTCATGAGAGTCAAAGAAGAGGCACCGTAATAAATCTTCTGGGAAATTTTCCAAACTGACAGTGGGATCTGCAATGGAATGAAGGAACATTGTAAATTGCCACAGCTCCAGTTCAGCTCAGCCCAGAATTACAGATTTCACTGGGGGCTTGCTTGGTGACAAGCACATGTAGAGTGTTGAGTGTCAGGAAATCTGGGAGGAACAAGCTCCTGGCCTTGCTTTGGAGGCTCTCAGTGGAGGCCACTGGCCTTGGCTTTGCCAGCTGAGGGGCATGAAGCCTGTGGCAGGAAAATCTGAGGCAACGCTAGGGCTCTGTCTGGAACATGTGGAAGCCCTGATTACCTGTTGTCGCTTACTCTTAAAGCCCCTTCCAACTCAAGGTTTAGAATTATCCCCTAACCCTCAATCTTGTAAGATGGGATTGTCATTAAAAACATGAGGGATGGGTCTAGACTTTCCAGATCATTGCTCAGTGGGAATTACATTTCCCTCACAAGAGGCCTGTGAAAGAAGCAACCTTATTCCCACTTTACAAAAGGGGAAAGTAACTCAGAATGAGTAATTGATGAGCCCCAAATCACACAGGTTAGAAATGGCAGAGCTAGAAATCCTATAGCTCTGGACCATCAGTGTCTACAAAGAGCCCCAAGGGAGGCTTGGAAGGGGAAGACAGGCCACTGAAGGGCAGTTCAAGGGGGGAGTCTTCCATAATATGGTGCAGTTGCCCTCCCATATAAAGGACCTCCAGAAGAGGGAGCCACTGGGGGCTAAAATTCAGTCTGTGTTCTGATCCTTTGGCCATGTGTCCTGGCAAGGTACTCAGCCCTCTGGAGAAGGTCCCCTTTCCTAATATGCACCAGAAGGGCACTGGGGGCTCGTGCTGGCCCTACCTGTGGGTGGACATGTAGGGAGGGAGGGTGTGGAGAGGGATAGGTAGGTCCACCCCCTAGGTTGAGGGTGTGAGGAGAGCTGTGGACTGATCTTTTACATTTATCATAGCACAGCTTTTATTGTCGTGGCTTTACCTGCTTCCCTCATTCCTTTCCTTCCCTGAATACCTATACAAAGTCTATATGAAGCAGAATATTTACTCATAAAATGTTTTTTTTCCAAGACCAATGCAGAAGATAGAAAAGAGGGATGATGTGTGACAGGAGAAAGCATATTGCCGATTCAGACATTAAGAAAGATGTTGCAGATACAATTTAGAATTAGCCTACTTCCAAATATCATAGTAGAGTGGAGTTCTAGGAAAGAATATCCAACAAATATTTCTTGAGTATTGTGGGTCCAGTATTAAGCCTATACTCTAGCTGCAGACAGAACAATTAGTAATAAAAGCACTGGAATTGATCAAAATCACAAATCCCTTTCACCAACTTGGGGTCCAAATGCAGTTTAATCTCTGATTTTTCAAGCCTCTCCCCCACGTACTCTGTGAACAGTGAATCCAGTGTCGTCTTCTTTCCTCCATCCTCACCCTGAATTGTTCAGGAATGCTGGGGACCTACAGTTTAAAGATACAAGACCTGAAGTCTGGTCACTTGCTATTGCTGTTCATGTTGCTGCCCTTGATGATGCTTTTGAACTTGGAATTGCTGGTTTAGAAGCTAACTTGGGTCAGGCTGGTAGAATGTGGCCCACCATTGCTGTCCCGGTTATAGAGATTTTAGGTTCACATTCTTGTGTTCAGCCATCTGCCCCCCAAACACAACCCCTGTGCCAAGCAGGTGGTTCTGGAAAAGCTTCCAGCATCAGCCATACCATGTCACATCATCACCAGACCTCCTCTGCAATTCTTTTGGTTATTGTACTGAGCTGGGGCTATGGCCCCAGGTTTCCCTCTTCCTTAAGTTTAATTTTGTCTCTCTGGACCAAACATCCCTCTCTATCCACAGACCTTGGTTGGGAGTGCCCCAGTCCACTCTCTCAGGTCTTCCTGTGTTCAGATGTTGGGAGGCAGGAGTTGTCAGTCTTAGCATCTTATCTCCCAGAAAGTTCTTGTGCTTCTCCCTACCCTGCAACCCATTCAAATTGGAACATTCTGTAATGTTACATTGGATTTGCCAATGTAGCCACTGGATATGCCATTGGATACATCTATCCGTTGGATACACCTCCACTTTAGGACTTTGCATGCCAGAGGGTTTACAGACTTGGCAACCTCACCCTAGTAACATAAAGTTCTCCTATCTCCGAAGGTCAGAACATGGCAGGCCTCCATAACCAACGAGGGCCTTTAAATTACTCCCCCCACCCCTAGAAAAACTAAATCCTTCAGATGACCGAGAGTCTCTACTTCTAGATAGAAGAAAAGGTAGATTTTTTTTTTTTTTTTTGAAAAGGTAGATTTTTATCGCTGCCTTAACAGAAGCCCTGTTACATACACTGATATCATACTTCCGCCAATTGGGTGACGGAGCAATTAGAGAACAGGGAAATCCAGGCCAAGGGCTCCCAGCCTGTCTCCAACATTTCCCTGCTCCCTTTCTGTGGCCAAGAGAGGCGGCCCTCACTGCTCCTTTGCTAGCTGTTTCCCACCAGCATCATCCTTCAGAGCTGGGTTGGCACTTTACCTCCTTTTTTTTTTTTTTAGATTTTATTTATTTATTCATGAGAGACACACAGAGAGAGGCAGAGACACAGGCAGAGGGAGAAGCGGGCTCCATGCGGGGAGCCCGATGTGGGACTCCAGGGACCCCCGGATCGCGCCCTGAGCCGAAGGCCGACGCTCCGCCGCTGAGCCACGCGGGCGTCCCGGCACTTTACCTCCCGGGTGAATCGATCGCATCGAGCACATTCAGTGTGTTATCATCGCAGACGAGCGGACAGATAGAGGGGAATCAGTCCTTCGCGGGGTGCCGCCATCTGAGGACTTCCCATACACGCTGGCTCCCAGCTCCGAGCTCCTAAGTCCCCAGCGCCAGAGGTGATCCGAAGAGACGTCTGGCTGGTGACCGAGCCGGGTGCGCGGGGCCTGCCAGGAGCCCCCACCCCGGCGTGGAGCAGGGGGCGCGGCGCGGAGGGACCGCGACCCCCGCCCCACCCCAGCCGCGGCCAGAAACGAGGCCCGGGCCCAGGCGGCCGGGACAGCCTCCCCCGCACAGCCTCCCCCGCGGCTGCCAGCCGCAGAGAGAAGGCGCTGGCAAGAGCCCAGAGAGGATCCCCCGCAGGAAATATATCGCTTGCTGACACTTTTATGACCTGGGCCCGCTTACAACACACAGGCCGGTGCACGGCTCTGCGTTCCCTGCCCAGCTTGAGATCACATGCTCACCCTGCGGCTGCCACTTGGAGTCAGGGAAGCCCATATATTTCCCTCCTCAGATAGGCCTAGTGGTCCTAGTCAGGTGCAGAAAGCCAATAAATCACCAGCGAAGTCTCGGTGTATCTCTCAGTCAGGAGGCTTGTCATCTTCCCGGCCTTGATCCACTTGAAAGCCGCCCGCGCGAGGGGCGGGGCGGGGCGGGGCGGGGCGGGGCGCCCACACCTGCAGGGGCGCGGCGGGCTCCGCGCTGTCCAGGCGCCCGGCACCTCCTCGGCTCCCGCACGCGCCCCCCTTCGCTTTGATGTCCGCGGGGCCCGGGATGGGTGCGGGGAGGCCAGGCCTCCAGCCTGGGGGCAGGGCGGCGGGGGGATGTCCTCGTTGCTTGCAGCTCCTCCGGGAGCGGGAGGACGGAGGCCAAGGAAGGCGGTTCCTGGGCGACCTCCCGTGGCACGAGGGAAGGCAGGGGACGGGGGCTCACGCCGCGCTGCCCTGCCTTGACATCCATGCCTGACAGTGTGGCCTGGCGGAAAATACACAGCGGCAGGAGGGCGGCCTTGGGTGCCAGTCGCTCCAGGCAGCGGGGCCTCTTGGGTCAGGTCGCTGTCTCGTGTGTGTCCCCTTTCTTCCGGAAAGCAGCGGCCTGGTCCTGCTACTGGAGTCTGAGGGACCTTTCTTTATTCACATCCCACATCGCCACTTGCCTCCTTTGGAAGTTAGTACATTTGCTAATATTCTGTACCTTTAATTCCCTCGTGTGTCAGGAATACAAACGCCCTTGTCACAGAGCAGGTGTAGGAGTTAAATGAGGCACCAAGTGCAAACGGCTGCACCTGGTACCCTGTGTAGTAAAATCATGTAAAGGTGATAGTTGCATTTTTATTATTCCCTCATCTGTCGAATGTTGGTTTTGGACGAGATGCACTGTAGGACCAGGTGGCCTGCTCAGGCACCTGAGCCCCCACTTCTCATGCTTACAGTTATCATGAGGATCCAAGGGCCAGAGGCCTGGGAAGTCTGACTGCTTAGGTTGAGTGCCTCACTTCCTAGGCATTTGGAAGGCTCCTTCTATGTCCTCAGCACATATGTGTGGGAGACCACCGGTCTCCCACTGACAGCCAGAGTACTGGGGGCTAAGGAGGGAACTGCTCTGAGCTAGTGGCCAGCTGTGCATCACAGACCAGACAGGTGGCC
Source organism: Vulpes lagopus (assembly GCF_018345385.1). Classification (NCBI taxonomy): domain Eukaryota; kingdom Metazoa; phylum Chordata; class Mammalia; order Carnivora; family Canidae; genus Vulpes; species Vulpes lagopus. The sequence goes on from NC_054828.1 coordinate 77,337,106, forward strand.
TTTTCTGGCCAGCCATGCCAACATGTTTGTTCAGGTACCACATTCACCATACAGAACGGTGAAAGCAGAGAGTTCCCTTAATGAGCCCTCTTTAATTTGACTTTTAAATTGCTTACTCAACAAATAGTTTAATATCATCCCCCATATGAAAGCCACCAAGAAGAACCTGTCACTTAACAAAACTGGGCCTCAGTTTTGTTCTTTGTTTTTTTCATTGTAGATTTTGGGAGCAAAAACGCCAATGTTTTTCAATAGGCAGTTATTGGTGTCTGGGGCCAGGACAGTCTTGCTTTTGGAAAATATTTAGCACCTGCACCTTAAGCCTTAGATGACAGCAGAATCTCCAGGCATGGGGTAATCGCATATGCCCTCACATTTCCAGACACGCTGAGCTGATGATCACCGGATGATCCCATTTTCCTCCTTGTCCTAATACTATATCAATTTAGGGGTTCTGGTTCAGGTACTAACCAAGAACCCTACTGTGATTTTGGCCAACCAAGCTGTTTAATTTTTTTTAAAAATCTGTTTTAATGGATCAACATATCCTATGCTGTCTGTGTCACAGAGCTATTGTGTAGATATAATTTTAAAAATGAATGTGAAAACATTTAAGTGGTCTCTGAGGGTGAGGTACTATGATTACTATGAGAAAATAATGATATTTCCTTATTAATAGGCTCTAGGTATTGCATGGATATCCATTTAATTCTAAAAGGATCCTTGAAGTAGGTTTTATTCTTTTCATTTTACATATGAAGAAAACAAAAAGAGTAGGTGATTTGCCCAAGGCCATGTGTCTAGACCTTGAACCCAGGCTGTCTGAACACAGAACTCATGCACTAAATAATGTCCTCTACTTCCTGTTCATGTGGATCAGAAAGAGCTTGTCCCAGATTAGCACATTCTCCATCCATGAGCAATTTACATAGGAAGCCAGTTTATGGGGTTATTGCTTTGAGAGATGGAATGAAATCATTAAGAAGACCTTAATAAGGGGTGCCTGGGTGGCTCAGTGGTTGAATGTCTGTGTTTGACTCAGGTTTCAATCCTGGGGTCCTGGAATCGAATCCTGCATCAGGCTCTCTGTGGGGAGTCTGCTTCTCCTTCTGCCTCTCTGTCTCTGCCTCTCTGTGTCTTTCATGGATAAATAAATAAAATCTTAAAAAAAAAAAAAAAGACCTACTTCAGAAGGTCTCACTCTTAGGTTACTCTGCTCTACTATTGCTATTAGTGTGACTCTCCAATTTTTGTCTCTCGTGCCCTCCCTGCCCCTTCTGTGAGAAGGCTCCTTATTGTCATTTTAATCTATTATACCCCACTACTTCCTTACAGCTCTTTGTTCCCGCTAACTACTGTACACACACACACACACACACACACACACACACACACACCAGAACTTGAGTTGCCAGATTTACCAAATAAAAATACAGGATGCCCAGTTAAATTTCAATTACATACAAATAATGATTATTTTAAAATATAAATATGTCCCACATGTTGCATAGGACACACTAATACTAAAAAATTATTCATTGTTTATGGGAAATTCATAATTAGTTGAATGTCCTTTACTTTATAAGTCAAGTCTACCCAGAACCCAGCTTTCAAGTCCATCAGCATAGAGAAAAGCAGGGCACCAGATGAGACTTAGGAAGAGACCACAGAACACAGAAGTCTTTGTCCTAGGGGCATTCTCAGTCTAGCTGAAAATACAGAAATCTCAAAAGACAGCTCTGAGACTCTTCTCTTGAGTCTTAAACTGGCAAGTCACGCTGAACCCCTTCCTCACCAGTGGCCTGACATCTACTTGTTCACCTTCCCATCCATCTCTCCGTTTCATATTTTCTCAGGTACTTTCACTTCCCTCCATCTCCAATTCGGTCCATTTTCTCAATAATCTGCATGTGAGGGACTGCAACAACCTCCTAATTTGGCTTCCTGTTTCCATTCTTGCTGCTGAATATCCTCTACCACACGGATACCAGAGCAGTCTCTGCATTCTTTCAAAATACCCTGTTTCCTCTGATGGTCATAGTAATTCATGTTCATTGTAGTAGTATCAGAAAACTCCACAGGAACAAAGAAAAACATTCCAATCTTCCCTGGTTATTTTTCCACTCAAAATTTGTACCCGTTTCTCATTTTCTATACAATAAGATCCAAACTCCAAGACTGAGTAGTCCCAGATCCAAACTCCAAGATTGAGTAGTCCCAGACTCCTGGCCTCACCTGACTCTTCTGACTCTTCCTGACACAATCTAGCTTGCACTCCAAACTCAAGCCATACAACAATCTTCTAGTTCCCCATGAAAGGAGCCATGCTCTTTGTCCAGGTCTTTGCAAAGCCTCTGTCTTCTTCCTTAACTGGCTTCTACTCTGCACTGGCAAACTCCTATTTGTACTTGAGAACACATGTTACTTCCTTGACCTTTGCTTCTCAAGGCAGTCTTAGAAATAACCTCCTTAGTGATTCTATAGTCATCTATGATTTCATCTATGCTTTCACACTTCTTATAAATATCTTTCTTGTGGATTTCTTTAAAATAATGTGCTGAAATTACTTACTTATATATTTATCATTCCATGTAAGCTGTGGGGTCCTTCAAAGTGGAAACCTCATATCTCTGATGCCCAGCAAAGTGCCTGACAAAATTAGGAGTTCAATAAAATGCTTGTTAATCATTAAACTATTTAATTAATGGAGCACTTTCCTTTCCCACATGCTTCATGCATCCCACTGATGGCCTCATACAAATTGTTCTACCAATTAAACGCTGATTTAAATGCTGTTATTCCTTGACACTTGCCAATCCAAATAGATTATAAATGTTTGTAATCCTCCACAGTGGCTATTTCAGGGCTAGGAACAGATATTTGTTGAAAGACTGAAATATCTTCCCACAGACCTACTAGAGGGTGCAGCTCACAGTAAATGGTGGAAGGTCCCAGTGGGAGATTAGGCGTCTGCGTTCCAGGCTCTGCTTTTTCAAGCTGTATAAATTACCATGGCTCACCGCATCTTAGTGTCTTTCCTTGCCTAAAAAGTGTGGAAGTGGGTTCAAGTGATTTCCTAGTCTTCTTCCTACTAATCTTTAAAGGGAAATGAGGGACATCTGGGTGGCTCAGTGGTTAGGCATCTGCCTTTGGCTCAGATCATGATCCCAGGGTCCCAGGATCGAATCCCACAGCGGGCTCCCCGCAGGAGCCTGCTTCTCCCTCTGTCTGTGTCTCTGCTTCTCTCTGTGTGTCTCTCATGAATAAATAAATAAAATATTTAAAAAATAAATAAAGGGCAATGTGTGACTTGAATGTGTTCGCTATGATGACAAACATTCATTAACTAAGTGCTGTAAATGAGTACTTTCATTTGATCCCTCAAAACATCTATGGATGACTACTGTTATCCCTGTTTTATAAGTGATGAAGTTAGCATAGAAGTTGAATGCCTTTCTCATTTATTCAGTGAGTGACAGGATGTGTACTCAGTGAATTTGGTTGCAATCCTGGGTTCCTGCACAAATCATCTCTAAAGTTTCATTTCACTTTGGCATAGCCAGATCTCCAAACTCGTTAACATAGAAACATAGTCACCAGCCTCCATAACCTTGTATTAGGCACTTAAGGCATCTAGGACCTGGTCTGCTGCAAGGGAGTTTCAGAGGTGACGTCACCAGAGTACAGTGAGAGGGACTTGGACCCAAAAACCACAAAACCTGAAGATGATCCCTGGCTCTGTGTTGCACCAGCTGTGGGAATCTGGGCTCCTAAACTCAGTGGGTCTCAGTATTCTCCTCTTTGAAATGGTGACAAACCCAGTCCAGCCTCCTCCTCCTAACAGACAGCACTGTTCTGAGGATCAAAAGAACAAGAGTACGTGAGAGTGCTTTGTAAATTGTAAAGTGCCATACAAATATGAGTTATTATTATTTCCAGCTGGGGTTGTCTGGGACTACTTCAATGCGGGCATTATAAATGATTGATAAGACTTTATGTGGTATTTGTGCTTTAAGGGGAAAGAAGTCTTAAGTCAAATGACTGAAACTCTGGTATGGAATGTTGGTTGCAGGGCCCTAGACAGAGGGATTTGGGCAAGTGAATGAGGGTGGGGAGCAGTTGGGCCCAAATCCAAAATACCACTCTTAAGCTAAAACTAAGTCTCTATGTTAAAGCTAAACTTAGATTCCAGGGTTAAGAATTGCTACTAAACATTGATTATTACTTATTTATTCACTGGACAGGTCAAACAAAGTAATAATATCAGCAAATACTTATTCAAGTGCTTACCTCATATCAGGCATCATTCTAAGTTTTTATACATACATATTTTAATTATTAAATCAATCCAGTGAGATGAATATCTCTGGGGGAAATATGACTATCCTTCTTTTATGAATGAGGTTAATAATGCTCAAAGAAGATAAGAAGCTCTTCTAGGGTCACATAGCTAGGAAGTGGTGGACCTCAGATATAAACTCAGTCATTCTGACCCCACAGCCAGAAGGAACAGGAAGAGATAGAAGAAGGGAGGGAGAAAAAGAAAGAAAGAAGTCTGGATACTGAGTACTCCTTCAGTAAATTATTCTGACACCTGGGGAAGGCAATTAGACAGAGATCCAGAACCAAATAATTTCCAAATGAAACATGTGCTCAGGGAGTCAGAGGAAAATCTTTGGGCCTATCCTTGCCATAGGCACAGTATGTCCATCTTCACCTCTATGGACTACAACGGAGCCACTATCACTGTGAGGAAAATGTAAACCAGGTGCTATAGAAGCACAGAGGAAGGGTGACAGTGAAGTCTGGGAAAGTCTTCTGGCAGAGGTGATGTCTTGGTGAATCTTCAAGACTTCAGAGGATCCAGCCAGACACAGATTTGGGGAAGGAAGCATGAAACCACATAGCATGGGTGGAGCTCCAGGTAAGTAGGTAGGATTACAAATACAAGGCAATGTGGGAGAAGTAAGATGGAAGGCTAGAGGTTAGGTGGGTCTAGGTCATTTGTGCCAGGAAACTTCTGACAAACCAAGAAGCTCAGATTTTATTTTTCAGGTGAAGGAGAGCCATACATGGTTTCAAGCAGAGTTAGACCTATGATTTAGATATTCTTGCTGGGCAGAGGGCAGAGCAGTTGATGGGGAGACGGTCAGGTCACTACTCCAAGTAAGAGAGTGTGAGAACAATAACTAGGAAAGTCATAATAGAGCTACAAAAAGACTGAAATGATAGGAGGTGTTTTTCAAAGGATTTGGTGACTGGATTGAGGTGGATTGGCCAGCACTGATGGAGATCTCTGTTGACACCTGTGTCTTGACTTAATGGCTAGAGAGACATGGAGCCACTAACAAAGGTTTGGAGGGCTGAAGAGGAGAGATACTGAGAGCTGGGTTTGTCTGGCAGCATATTGGAAAAAATTAAATGCAAAACTTTGGGAATTAGGGCTACAGATAGCCATTTGATTTCTTAAATTTATTGACTACTGTAGGTCAACATTAGGCTAGGTGCTAGACTTGGAAGTCAGGATAGGACAGGTTATATTGCTGTAACAAATAACCCCCAAATCCTAAGACAAAAAAGTTTATTTCTCAAACATCAAATATGTGCTGTTCAGTGGCTCTGAGGTTCCACATCTTCATCCACATGGACCCAGGTTGACATGTTGAAGCATCCTGTAAATTCAGCATCTAAGAACGGAAGTCCTCCTCAGTCACATGAGCAAGAGAAGAGGGAGACTAAAGAATCATATGTGGATCTTTTATCCCCTTAGTTGGAAATGACATACATCCCATCTGCTTGCATTTCATTGCCAGACTTGGCTTTATAGGCCTACCCAACACCACGGGCTGGGAAATACAGAGGAGCTAATGTTATTGGTGGTAAGCATTAGTGGCTCTGCTGCATAAGGCATCAGAATTTAGGAAGGGAGTACATCTAGGAGAGAAAGGATGGAATCGATTAAGGTAGAGACCATAGAGTGAACGGAGAATGGTGAATGATAGAACCTTCTAGAAGTGACAGGTGATGGAGGAGGGGAGTCCAAGGAAGAGACTGAGAAGTGACATTGAAAAAGGTAAGAACTAGGAGCCAATAACATTATTCAAGTCAAGGAAGTATATGGATAAGTCTGTGAGGAGGTCCAGGGAGGCAAATGTGGATAAAGACTGACATTTTTACTACATTTGGCAATCAAGAGGGATCTGGAGAACATTTCAGTAGATGTGTTTCTGTGGAGTGAGTATTTCTCCAGATTTGTTGTAGAAAATCCAGTAACTGAGGCCACAGGCCTGAAAGTCATGTTCTGAAAGTAATGGTGGCGATTCAGTTAGGGAGCCCCTCTTTAGCTCACAGCATTATTTAAAATGCTTAATAAACTTTCAACTGCTGATTATTTAGTTGGGTAAGATAAGACCTGTTAAAGTACAGACCAATACTTGTGAAAGTAAAGACCAGGGTAACTGCAAGCTGTGTAAAGTGTCAAACGAAAAAAGATGTTGACCTCTTATTTACTAATATCCTTGTGTTGTGGCAATGTCAGAACTTGAGAAGTTCATCCAAAGTGCGGTTATTGCTAACTAATAATATTCCTTGGATTATATTGGGAACTCACTTTTGTGGTTTCCTACTGCTCCAGGAGAAGATAGTGTCTTTTTTTTTTTTTTTTTTTTTTTTGCTCGAGAAAACTGAGCTAAGAAATGAAATGAATAGTCGATGATATTTTAACCATACAGCTGTTGAGTGGTTCTGGGGAAAAGGAACATGGAAGAGACATTTGTTGAGTACCTGTTACCTGGTAGGTGATTCTAATACATAATTTTTCTTAATCTTCATAACCATGTAGTTAAAGGGATCTCTTTTCTCCTCATTTTATGGAAGTGGCAAAATCTGATAGAAGGCCTCGGTATTCAGATTGTAGGGGCTCCATTTCATTTGCTACCAGCGAAGTGGACTCTGAAAGTGAGCCCCATGTCTGCTTCTCCCAGGATTGCTGTGAATTTCTCAGCCCCCATCAGTCCAAAGCCGCTAGGAGGCAGATGAAAGGCGTCATGGACCTGTGGACTGCCGCTATGCCTTCAGAGGGACTGACTTCCAGCTTTTAGCCACATGCATGAAAGAGGCTGTTTCCATCTGCTGACCTGTCAGGCTGCCCTTCTCTTGGGCTTCTTTCCTCCCTCCTTGGAGTTTCTTCAATAAAACATTTCACTCCCTTGAAAAGCATCTCCCCTGAGTGGCATGGGGAGGGCCCAATATGGTTCCATTTAGCTCTCCTGGGATGAGAAGGAGGCATCCTCGCCTTCACATAACTTTCCCAGCAAGTGGTATTTCTGTTTCCTCTCCCTCAAAAACTATGGACAAATAAATTCTGGTTAACACAGCATCCCAGCTCACAGATCTCCCAAATCCCATTCTACATTTTCTGCTTCACCATGCGTCTCAGGATCCTTAGATCCCTGATTCCCAGAGGACTGAAGACAGAAGTGACTGTGGAGCCGCCTTCTGGTCATGCTGTGAACTTCATCTTTCTTAGTAGCAGTTAGAGGGAGGAAAATGTTGGGGTCTTTCTCTGCACCTCCTCTTCCCACCCTGAGAGAAGAGTCAACTCCTCCCAGGGTCCCCTGGAGTGCACAGACATAATTGACAAGCCCGTGTGTGAGGAAAGATTATCAGATTTTCAAATGGTATAAAAGAGAAGTTGTCTGCTGGCTGGACTCCCCTTTTCACATCTTCCCTCCCCACTCCACTGCCTGGTACTGGGTCCTCTCCCTGGACCTGTTTTGCTCTTCCAGGCTGTTTCTTAGCTTCACAAAAGTACTGATGAGAATCGCCTGGAAGGTTCGAGAAAGCAGAGATGGTTGAGCCCATCCTCAGAATTTCTGATTTGTATTTCACTGAGAATTGGCATCTTGTCTCAAAACTGGACGCAAATTTGAGTCATTGTTTAAAAAAAAAAAAAAGCATAGTGTGAGTGGCCTGGGTGGCTTGGTCAGTTAAGTGTCCGACTCTTGGTTTCGGCTCAGGTCACAATCTCATGGTTGCAATATTAAGCCCTGCATTGGGCCCCCACTCTCAGCAGGAAGTCTACTTGAGAGTTTCTCTCTCCTTCCTCTGCTCCTCCCTGACTTTCACATGCATGCATGCTCTCTCATTTCCTCTCCCTCTAGAATAAATCTTGAAAAAAAAAAATCCACAAAAACATAGTGTGTATGTGTGTTGGAGGTGATTCTGCAGACAAGTTACCACATTGGTAATTTGTAAGAACACCTCCTTCCCCAGAAGGATTCTGAAGAGCAATCAGGCTGAAGCACCCTGTAAATTGGGACCAGGTCTTTAACTCCCAGAGGTTTTTAGATCCCTATAGTGGAATTTGAGAAACTTCCCCTCCTAACCTGTCTAGACCTTCAGAAATACATTCCTAAAGTTAAAATTTCAGGCACAATGGCACAATGCAGATTTGGGGACAGAGCTGGGTATTTTATCCAAAGAAGTCAACCTCCCTGGTATCCCTCATATTCTGCTGCCTTAAGCTGGAGTGGGTGACCCTCATGGAACCCTAAAGACACTCAAATTCTAGCTCTGCCCCTTAATACTATGTGACCTGGGCAAGCTATTTAACTTTTCTAAACCTCAGTTTTCACATCTGTGAAATGGAGACAATAAGTACACCTATTACATAAAGTTATTATGAGGAATAAATGAAACAATCCAGGCTCTCACATATGTAATTCTACTAAAGACAAATGCTGTATTACCATTATGGTTATTATCACCAGCACTCATTTTATAACTCTTTGAATCAGCTATGGGGGAGCTAGTGGATTCTTGCCCTGACTCCAAGCCTGAGGGGACCCTCCTCTGTGAGTTGTAAGATATGTAGTCTTGGTGCCTACGAACCTTTCCAATTTTAATTTCAATTCCATAATTTGCTACTTGTCTGTGATCCATCCCAACCATGATCCTTGCCAGAATATCCGTCACAATCCACAAACTCTACCTGCTCAAACCTAACACATGATCTTGGCCCATAATCTGCCCTCACATCCTGTTGGACATCTCTGTAGGAATGGCATCCCCCACTCAATTGCCTAAGCTAAAATGCTGGGACTCATTCTAGTCTCCTGCGTCTTGTTCCCTGCCCACCACCCCTAACAAAAAGCCAACTAACTAACCAACCAACCAACCAACCAACCAAACAAACAAACAATCACTTACTAGGTTCTTTCTATTAACTTTTAAATCAATCTTATGTGCATCTCCTCTACTGCTACCCCCAGTCAGGCTCTCACATCAGGACTATTTTAATTGTCTCTATTACTAATTCTTCTTTTCTCCCTCTCTGTCTCTCTCACTAATTCTTAGTTCTCTTATCCCATGCACCATGTTACTACTGGGGAGACACAAATATAATCATGCTGGTCCCTGCTCAGAACTCTCCAGTGGTTTTCTATCATCTCTCAGGTTGAACTGAGCTTGCAATACAGATACCTACAAGCAACACAAACTCATGGCAAGGACTGTTGGTAAAACAACATGCAATCAGTGGTTTGTACTGTGAACTTTTTAAAACTCTGAGCAAACCAAACAAAATATCTCTTAGTTATGAAGTCCTCAGGCCACCAGTCTGAACCACTCCTCCTCTACCATGTAAATTCTAATTTCTTTGATATACCCTCAAGGCTTTTCCTGATGTGGATCTTGTTACCCATCTAACCTGGTCCCAGCTGCTCTCTCCTTGCACTTTATGCATGAGTAACTCTGAATTATTTGTAGCTTCCTGAATAGGTCATGTGCTCTTGCACCTCATGTTCTCGCTCATGCTATGCCCTATACATAGAATGCTCTTCTTCTTGATATCCTGGCTAAGTCTAGTTTATATTTGACCATTCAGTTCAAAGGCTAGCTATACAACTTCCCCTAGATTGAATACTTCTCCTTCTCTTACTCCTAATCTAACAATGACCATAGTGCACTGAAATTATTTATTTGCTTATCTATTTTCTCCACTACTCTCATAAACTTCTTAAATTTGGGGGCTGTCTTTTCATTTTAGTACCCGAGCTTTTAGCATGGCGTCTGGCATATAGTCTAATGAACACACATATGGAAGAATGACATTAACTAGGATTTCAAGTGCTTTCTGAATTTTAGGCACTGACCTAAGCACTTTAAATGCATTATTTGAAAAAAAAAATAAATGTATTATTTGTTTTAATCTCTGTACTGAATGTACCAAAGATAAGAGGAAAGAGGCAAATCTAGGAAAGGTCCCCATGTAACATATGCATGGACTGTTCCCGAGATCTCCATGCTCAGCTGAAAGTGATAAAAATGTTATTAAAAGTGACTAAGGTTTAAAAAAAAATGACTAAGGTTTAGGGATCCCTGGGTGGCTCAGCGGTTTAGCTCCTGCCTTCGGCCCAGGGCATGATCCTGGAGGCCCAGGATCCAGTCCCATGTCGGGCTTCCTGCATGGAGCCTGCTTCTCCCTCTGCCTGTATCTCTGCCTCTCTCTCTCTTTCTCTCTCTCTGTCTCTCATGAATAAATAAATAAAATCTTTTAAAAAAATGACTAAGGTTTGAGCATCAGGGATGCTCTATCCTACTATATTGTAATGATTTTTTTTTTGTATTCCTATAAGATAAGGAAGTCCTTGAGGACAAATACTGCAATCGCTGTCTCAGAATTCTCTGCACATGATATAATGCCTGGCACATAGTGGGACCTATGGAAATGTTAGGTAAATGAATGGACTGTCTCATGGATTTCTTACTACGCAAGTTTGGGAAGCTCTGAAATCCTTGTTACAGATCCCTGGCAAGCTCAGTAGTTTCTCCAACTTTTTCCTTCAGAAATGTGCTTGGTATCTTGAATATATAGGTTATGCTTATTTGCATATGCTGTCTGTGAGATAAAGGGAAAAAGAGCAAGATTGGGTAGAAAAATATAACATAAAAGATAGGAAGGGGTGCCTGGGCGGCTTAGTTGGTTAAGTGAATGACTCTTCATTTCGGCTCAGATCGTGATCTTAGGGTCATGAAATCTAGCCCCAAGTCAGGCTCCTCACTGGACATGGATGGAGCCTGCTTAGGATTCTCTCTGTCTCTCTCCCTCTGCTCCTCCCCTCTCTAAAAAAATGATTGAAAGTAAAGTAACAGATAGTAATAAGGAAATTAAAAAAAAAAACATTTGTAGCTATCACTACATGATTTGAATATAAATCCTGAACACATTTGCCTTGTCAAAAAAATATACCTGCAATTAAGCTATATGGCCACCAGATGTCAGTAAAGTAATAACATGTCTCATCAAGATTTCTGAAACCCTGGAAACAGACTGCAGCTTTAGGCTCAATCTCCTTCATAATTTATAATTATGAAGCTCCCTTGTTACACTGATGGAAAACAGATTTTATTAAAATAGAGAACATCAAGGAAACAAAGTAAAAGCCAAAACATATAATACTTTTAAGGAAAACGTCAAAGTATCAAATTCTTCAACCATCTAAATGTATTTCTTGACTATTGTATGATAGCTAAAATTCTTAGCTCAAATTTCAACTGTTATAGTCCTTTTGACAATTTCAAACATTAGATAGAGATGTTAAGTTTGGTCACACACCTATTCAAAGTATTATCAATTTCTTTCTTCCCACTTATCCTGCCCACCCCCAACACACCCTTCACTCCATACACATAGCCACCTGTCACTCAGAGTTAGCAGAAGGAACTTCTGTGCAGGACACAATAAATGAATGTTACTTCTATCGCTGATTCTCATATATGCCCAGTGAATCTCTTTTAAGTATCTGTAAATTTCATCTTCTTTACATGAGGAAAATAAGTTCCCTCTCGGCCCTCCTCTATCTCAATTATGTTATACCAATATCTTCATGTTTTCATTTTTTGAAGCTATATAGTGCTGTATTTTATTCATAAGCTCTAGTTCAATGATTGGTTTTATTTTTTTAAGTTTTATTTATTCATGAGAGACAGAGAGAGGCAGAGATATAGGCAGAGGGAGAAGCAGGCTCCCTGTGGGGAGCCTGATGTGGGACTTGATCCCAGGACCTCAGGATCCCAGGACCTTTGGCCTGAGCCAAAGGCAGATGCTCAACCACCAAGCCACCCAGGTGCTCAAGGATTGGCTTTATTAATCCCCCTGCAGCTGACAGTGAGGTGGTGGCCAGGTGTTGACCTCTGTTCCAGAAATCAATTTGAATCCTGGTTCTATCTCTTCTTTCTGCCTTTAGGAAAGGTTTTTGTTTGTTTGTTTGTTTGTTTGTTTGTTTTTTGTTTTGTTTTGGAGTCTTAGGCAGTTTTGCCTTTGGGAAAGGTTAAGTGTGTCCTTCAGAATAGGAAAGGTTATGCTGCAGAACAAGCAGTTCCATATTTCAGTGGCTTAAAACAAGCATATTTCTCACTCATGTTGCATGTCCAAATCAGGTTAGCAGAAAATGTCTGCTTAATCTAGCCACTCAGGAACACATGTTGGTGGAGTCTCCTTCATATGTGCAGAGTAAGGTGTTTCAAAGTAATCCATAGTCATCTTAGTTAGTAATAAGCAGAGCCAGACGGTCTTCTCAATTAAATCCGCTGGTCCACCTCACATTTGCTCTCAACCCATGGTCCAGAGCTAATCATATGGACATGACTAACCTTAAGAGTGTGGGGAAGTGCAGTCCTTCATGTGTCCCAAAAGAGAGGGGAACTAACTACTGGTCAATAGTAGAAATACCTGCATGGTCTGCGTTAAATCTCTAAATATTTAGTGCTGATTTCTTAATACATGAAGAACATAACCATCCCCTTTCTAAGGAGACAACCTAGATACCTCATCAAGTGGGGCATTAAACTCAAAATCTATGGTCTCTGAAGCTCAGATATGTTCCTTCATCATGATATCTTATATTGTAATTTCTACCTCAGACCTGGAAGCAGCATCTTGTGATCTCAAAAGTTATGAGCTAAAAAGATAAATGATCTCCCCCCACATCCACTCCCCAATTCACAGTGATAGAAGATGGAGGGACAGGATAACCACAATAAACACTCCTATTCAGAAAGAGGAAGAACAGAGATGTGTAGAGGATACTGGTGGGCAGAAGTCCTGAATCCTGCCAGGTTAAGTTTTTGAGGCCCCTTTCCTTGGAGTGGAAAAGTATTTTGACTAATCTCTGATTATTCATGTTGAAAATGCTCCTTCATCCATTTTTCTCATCACTGTTGTGTCTGCCCTAAGAAGTTTTTCCTTTTCTTTTATCTTTTTTGACTATATCCAAAATACGTATTAAAGGATATGATGTCTTTGGGGGACCAATAATTTTTCCTAGTCCACTTCCTACTATAGATGATTAGAGGCCTAGGTCTTAAGAATCATCCTCTCTTAGTGTGATTCCTTGGTCTCAAAACTCACTAAACTGAGATTCCCCGTGTATTGGATTTTGGTCAACTTTTTGTGCCACTAGCCACATCCTCCTATATTTACTTTCTCACCATCATTTCTATCTCTGGACTTAGTTCAAGTAATGCCACATCTTTATTTTCTTTCTTTGAGCACCTTTATCCAACTAAAAGGATTCACTGGGCATCTTCCCTTCACTGGATCTTCACTGTAAGACACTTTACTCCGCTGAGAGGTTTTAACAACTGTGTGTGATGACTATACACTCAATGTGATCCTCCCTGAGAGGCTGAGATTTCATTAGCCTTTGCTGCTCACAGGATTTCTCATTGTTACATTTTTAGTTAAGAACTGAGAAGCGGCTGACTTTGCAATCCCACTAGTCCCTAAATTTTCAAATCCTCTCGGTTCTTTTTCATCCTTGCTTGCAAAGAAGCCAATTCTTTTCTGAGTGCATCTCTTTTTTATAATACCTTGCCAAATATAGGTAACTGAAACTGGCATTCACCACAGCATTCTGTCTTTCAACCTCTTCTCATAGATTTGGACATTAATTTGGTGCCTAACTGAAGGTGACAACTTTATCAGATGTTTTCCCACTAAATAAAATGAACTGTCAACTTTCCAGCCCCCAATATTAGTTTTCTCACCACCTAGCCCCTGGCCTGAAACGAATGTTATGTATTTTTTTTTTGTCACATTGGGTTTTTTTGGTTGCCTGTTCTTCTTGCTGTTGTTAACAATAGTACCCTTCCTCCAGCTTCAATATCTGTATCAATCAGAAGGGTCTAGGCTGTGCTTTGGCAAGAGGCAACCCTAGAACGTAAGCAGTTTGGAAAAACAGAGGTCAGTTGGACACTCACACTTGTATGTTCAACAAATTGGCAGGAAAGTTCTGCTCACTGTAATCCCCCAGGAACCCAGGCAGATGGGGCTCTGTCACTATACTCCCAACACAAGACAATCTCACACTGGCAACTAAATTCTGCAGCCTGGAAGAAACCCACAACACTTTCCCACTTGTTGGGGCAGAACTCATTGTCCAGGGCTAAGAATGTGGCCAGACTATGTTCAAAGAGTTATAGCCTTTACCCATTCAATGGTTTGATTTGGGGGTTTTTATTTTTGTTTTAACTTTCTTACCTCCATATATACAAAGCAGGCCACTAATGATGTCTGTCCTACTACATGGCTTCTCTAGGCACTTAGGTTTACTGGTTTCTGAAAACAGCAAGGTGATATGATCTATTTGGGTTTTAGAGAAATTCCCTCTGATGTTAGTAAAGAGTAGGGATTGGAGGCTTAATGGGAAGTGGGTCACAGGATGGAGGCAAGGATACCAGCTAAGAAGCTGCTGTAGTAGTTCAGATGAGAGGTAGATAAGGAACATGAATCAATAGATTTGAACGTTATGAGGATCAGTCAAGATTGAGACAATGAATAGAACAGGAAAAGCCCAACTCATTAAAATAAATCCATCTGTGGGCTGACAGAAGAAGCTGATATTGGGGTGCCTGGGTGGCTCCATTGGTTAAGTTTTGGCTCAGGTCATGATCCCAGAGTCCTTGGGATGGAGCCCCACATCAGGCTCCCTGCTGAGCAAGGAATCTGCTTCTCCCTCTGCCTGCTGCTCCTCCTGCTTGTGCTCTCTCTCTCTCTCTGCCAAATAAATAAATAAAATCTTTAAAAAGGAAGAAGAAGGAGCAGTCCCAGTGGTGCAGCGGTTTAGCGCCGACTGCAACCCAGGGTGTGATCGCAGAGATCTGGGATTGAGTCCCGCGTCAGGCTCCCTGCATGGGGCCTGCTTCTCCCTCTGCCTGTCTCTCTCTCTCTCTTTCTCTCTCTCTCTCTCTCTCTGTGTCCCTCATGAATAAATAAATAAAATCTTTAAAAAAAAAGAAGAGGAGGAGGAGGAGGAGGAGAAGAAAAGAAGAAGAAGAAGAAGAAGGAAGAAGAAGAAGAAGAAGAAGAAGAAGAAGAGAAAAGAAAGAAAAGAAGAAGAAGAAGAAGAAGAAGAAGAAGAAGAAGAAGAAGAAGAAGAAGAAGAAGAAGAAGAAGAAGAAGAAGAAGAAGAAGAAGAAGAAGAAGAAGAAGAAGAAGAAGAAGAAGAAGAAATAATTCAGCAATGGTAAGGATATCATACTCTGAGTGGCGCTCAGGCTAAACTGGAACCACCAACCCAGACAAAAGACTGTAGGGGGAATGTTTCAGAACTTGAAGGAGAACAGCCAACAACTGAATTCTTTCCTCAACTTCCTCCACTGAGCCTTGCTAACTGAGTTCTCGTTTAAACAAATAGATTGTAACCTCAGCCCACTGAAACTTGCAGCTCTTCATAGTTGTGATTTCTATCCTAAATTTTCAGAAACAGATGCTGGGGTGTATTTTTCTCCCTTCTTATTCTTACACTATGGTTGTTTCATTTTCCTCTGAAGATCTCCTTTTGGGATTGATGAAAATTCTGTGTTGAGAAAGGAGGCCTTTTCCAGTTTCCAACCCAAATTCCTCTTCTGTCAAGTTCCTCAGGTTCCTGTAGAAGAGTTACTACCACAGAATCTTCAGACTTCATTACCATGTTTGGTTTTGGTTAATGTCTGTTAATGATCTGGAGAGAGGTGATAACTGCATATTAATGAGGTTCACAAAGGAGCCAAATTGAAAGCTGTTGCAAGCTCCAGTGGTGGCAGCCATAAACCAGAGCTCCAGAGAGAACTGACTGACAACTGGGGACAATACATGTGGTGAAACCGGTATATATGATACTGACTCTTCAGAGGAAAGAAGCAGTTTAGGCATTTTTCTTAGAAGAAGAAACAGCATGGAAAGCAGCAGTCAATAGGTCTCCAGGATGAAATGAAAAAACGAATGCTCAGGTTGTAAAAACCTCAGTGTAACCAAGAGAGGAAGTTGAGAAGGATGTGGTAATCCATTGACCTCTACCTTACATTCCACCTGCCCACTCTGTGGTGGTCACATGACACAAGTCTGGCAAGTCAGTGATCCTAGAACATAGTTCTTGGTTCTGACATAGACTTGTAACTTGACTTAATCTAATGAAATTCATTCCTGGAATAATTCTTGTTACTGAAACTAGTGAAAAAATTAGAAGCTTTCTTCCTGCAAGGACTGCAGGTTATACACCTACGAGTTATTCAGGTAGTGATTGAAACTGCACAGAAAGAAGCAGAGTTGACAGTGAAGCTGGAGGTGGGGTTGAGGTGGGAGGGAGAGGGAGTGCTGGGTGAGAGGGAGAGAGAGAGAGAGAGAATATATGAGCCCTCCAGAACCAGCTATGCCTGAAACTATAACCCACTGAATTGTTTAGTTATTTGTATTAACAATTTTTTTCTTGAACTGAAGCCAGTTTCAATTGTCTTCTTTATTTGGAAGTAAAAGTGTACTTACTTACCCAAGATAGGTTTTTCAAACATATTGTTCTTTCTTTTATATCCTTTACTTTCTAGCCATACCGGATGACTCTAATTTCCAGAGTGTATTGGAAAAGTTATTCTGAGGACTCGCTCAGGCAGTCTCCTTCTATTGAAATGGAATAATACCCTTCCTGCTATATTTACTTGGAGAAGCCTTCCAAACCCCATGGTCCAGCTCAGACCATCTCTTTTTGGACATCCCTCCTGAACATTCAGTGGAATGTCATCTTTCCTTTCTTTGCTTTACCATATGAAGAGACTTCAAGACTTTGAAAAGAAAGATCACAGTTGGAGGATTACAAGTATTTGATTTAAAGATTTACTATAAAATTATAGTAATGGTGTCAGTCAGGGTTCTCTTGAGAAACATATTGCTGTATATTAATGAGGTTCAGGGAGACATACCTGTACCTATATAGAATTATATGGAAGAGGACTGATTAATTTTACATGTATACATGTAATTTGTAATTTTTATATTTGTGAATTTATTATTTTTGTAATTTATAATTAATACATATAATTTTTTTAAGGAATTGCCTCCTAGGATTATAAGGGCTAGCAAGTATGAAATGGTAGGGAAGGCTGGCAACTCAGGCAAGAGTTAATGTTGAGTCTTGAGGCAGAATTTCTACTCCAGAAAATGTGATTTTGGGATCTTTAGAGCTTTCAAGTGATTGGATGAGACCCATCCACGTTATTGTGGGTGATCTCCTTCACTTAAAGCCCACCTACGGTAGCTATTAACCATATCTACAAAATACTTTCCCCCCAAAATAATCTAAAACAAATACCTTTGCAGCAACACCTAGATTAGGTATATAACTGAGTACTACCAAAGCCTAGCCAAACTGGCACATAAAACTAGCCATCACTCATGATCAAGACAATGTGATATTGACATAAAGACAAACAAATGAATTAATGGAATAGAACAGAGTCTGGAAACAGAAGTACACACAAATGGACAACTGATTTCAACCAAAGTGCATAGTACACAGTGGTGAAAAATAGTCTTTTATGCAGTAGGTGAATTGGCTATCCATATGCAAAAAGTCGACTTTGATCCCTCCCTCTCACCAGAAACAAAAATAAAGTCAAAGTGGATCACAAGCCTAAATGTAAATCCTTTTACCATAAAATTTCTGGAAGAAATCATAGGAGAAAAACTTTATTACCTTGGGTTAGGTAAACATTTCTGAAATAAAAATACCAAAAGAACTATCCATAAAAGAACACATTGGTAAATTGGACTTGATCAAAATTTTAAAAGATGCAGTTAAGAGAAAGAAAGAATAAGCCACAGACCATGAGTAAATATTTGCGAAGCACACATCTGATAAATGACTTGTATCCAGTATTTAGAAAGAAGTCTCAAAATTCAACAATAAGAAAACAAAGAACACAATTTAAAAATGGGCCAAAGATGTTAACATGTATTTTCAAAGAAGATATTGAGATAACAGGTAAGCACATGAAAAGACACTTAACATTGTTTGTCCCTAAGGACTAACAATTAAGTTAAATTAAAACCACAATGAGATATTACTACATACCTATTAGATTGGCTGAAATAAAAGACTGATCATATGTAGTGTTGGCAAGGATGGTGAAGAACTGGAACTCTCCTATTGCTGGTGGGATGTAATATGGTCCAACCTGTAAGGGAGGACAACTTGGGAGTTTTATAAAATGCGAAGCATATGCCTACCATGTGACACAAACATTCCACTCCTACGTACTGACCCAGAAGATATGAAGACATTCGTCTATATAAGGGTTGTATATCTATGTTCATAGTCACTTCATTTGTAATAGTCCCAAACTGAAAATAACCCAAATATTCATCAACAGGTGAATTGGTAAATGAACTGTGGTATATCCATAGAATGGAATGCTATTTGGAACACCTGGGTGGCTCAGCAGTTGGACCTCTGCCTTTGGCTCAGAGTGTAATCCTGGAGTCCCGGGATGGAGTCCCGTGTCGGGCTCCCTGCATGGAGCCTGCTTCTCCCTCTGCCTGTGTCTCTCATGAATAAATAAATCAAATCTTTAGAAAAAAATGGAATGCTAGTTAACAAAAAAAAAAAAAAAGGAATGAACTGTCAATATATGCTACACATAAATGAATCTTATGCTGAATGAATGAAGCCAAATTTTAAAAAAAGAGAGTACATCCTATATGATTCCAGGTGCATGAAATTCTAAGAAATGCAAACCAATATACTATGACAGAAATCAGATTGATGTTTGCCTGGGGATGCAAGGAACAGTGAGAAGAAGGGATTACCAATGTTCATAGCAGCAATCTTCACAATAGCCAAACTGTGGAAGGAGCCTCGGTGTCCCTCGAAAGATGAATGGATAAAGAAGATGTGGTTTATGTATACAATGGAATATTACTCAGCCATTAGAAACGACGAATACCCACCATTTGCTTCGATGTGGTTGGAACTGGAGGGTATTATGCTGAGTGAAATAAGTCAATCGGAGAAGGATAATCATCATATGGTTTCACTCATACGGGGAATATAAAAAATAGTGAAAGGGATTATAGGGGAAAGGAGAGAAAATGAATGGGAAAAATTAGAGAGGGGGAGAAACCATGAGAGACTCCTAACTCTGGGAAACGAACAAAGGTTAGTGGAAGGGGAGTTGGGTGGGGGATGGAGTGACTGGGTGATGGGCACTGAGGGTGGCACTCGACGGGAGGAGCATTGGGTGTCATACTATATGTTGGCAAATCGAACTACAATAAAAAAATATATTTAAAAAAAGAGAGAAGGGGCAGCCCAGTGGCTCAGCAGTTTAGCGCTGTCTTCAGCCCAGGGCATGATCCTGGAGACCCGCGATCGAGTCCCACGTCAGGCTCCCTGCATGGAGCCTACTTCTCCCTCTGCCTGTGTCTCTTCCTCTGTGTGTGTGTGTGTCTCTCGTGAATAAATAAAAAAAAATCTTTAAAAAATAATAAATAAATAAATAAATAAAAAGAGGAGGGATTACAAAGAAGTCAAGGAAATTTTGAGAGGGGAGCGAATATGTTCGTTATCTTAATTATGATGCCGAGTCCATGTATATATACATATGTCAAAACTTATCAAGTTGTACACTTTAAATATGTGCAGTTTATTACATGCCAATTATACCTCAGTAACAATGTTAAATAAAAAGTCAGTGCAGGCTAATGACAGAGAATTTCAAACAAAGTAACTAAAGCATTCCAGGAGCCAAAGTCTTATCTTTCTCATCTCCTCTGAGTTCTTAAGTGGAATTTGGAATCCCAAATTCTGACTATGCCACTTTGAACTTCTCTGAGTCCCATATTTATCATTTGTAAAATACTTTGCAAATGCTACTACCTACCTCAAAGAGGTTATTGTGAGAACCAAAAGTGATAATGCATGTAAAAGTGCTTTCCAAGCTACAGCACACTACACAAATGTTAGCTATTGGTTTGGTTGTTACATGCCATCTGCATACTATTCTTGCCCAATACATATGCGTCATGCCAGCTCAAGCCCTAATAGCCCATATATAAAGTGTAATTAATTGTACAAGTTACTCAAATAGCACTGAAACCCAGTATTCAGGGCATGACACATCCTAAATACATAACAGATTTTGGAACAAATCAGTTTCAGCCCAAACCAGAATGGAGGAAACAGACAGATGCCTTCACATATATGCCAAGCAAGTGAGACCCACCCAAACAGGGTGGAGTCCAGGGCAATGGAAGGCAGACAGAATGCAGGCCTTGTGCATTTCCTGCCAGGGCTGTTACAGGGAGCATTGACCCCATAACATGGCTGGCCCCGATGTGCTGAGAGGCTCTCTGCTTTTAGAGCCAAGCTTACTTGGAAATTAACTGCCTTAATCTTGGCTGGCCACACTAGCCAACCAGAATGATGGGGTTGCAGATCACTCTCATTTAGTTAAAGTTAAAGATGACAAAAATAGAATTAGGTAAACATTCTCCATGTCACCCTCCTTCCATTCTCCTCCCCAGAATTCTTATTCAACTGATCTTAAATCACAGCTGGTGCTTTCCCCATAATTTGAATTCATTTGCAGCTACTAGAATTTGTTTTCTCCAATCGTCTCTAGGGACTTTGAACATGTGGGACCCAGTGTCTGAGCCTGGCTTTTCACTGCTGACCTAGGGAGAGAGGTTGGACTCCTGGGCTGGGCTGTATAGGATGCCCCACAAAAGTGGGGAAGCATTCCCTGGGGAGCTGGCCTAAAAGGAGCATCTGGGAAATACAGCAGGAAGTTGGAGACACAACTGGGATGGGAGGAAGGATGGTGTGGTGGAGGCATGTGTGTGTATGGAGGCAACAAGAGCTGAATTAAAGAGAATGGTGGGAAGAAGTCAGAAAACAAAGTGGCCTCAAAAGCTGGATGGCCAGTAATAAGTGGCCAGAAACATAAGAGCCTTCTCCCCAACAGTGCCTCAGGTAAGGCTAGACCCTTGCTCAAGGCACTCCGCGCACCTCAGTAAGGGACCAAGTGCACCAGTCACTATGGCCTCTAGAAGCTCTGCAGCCCAGGTCTCTCTGGCTGGGAATCTTCTTATCCAACCCTTAGGCTGGGAGGAGTGGGCAGGCAGCTTGTGGAAACTCATGGGTATCTTTACAAGCTCTGGGAAGAGACATCATTGTAGCAATTACTGCATACTGAAGGAACAGAACTTGGCCCCAGGGATCCCCTCTGCTATTGGAAATACTTCTCTCTGTCTTTCCAAATATTAATCCTCATTCAACTGAGCAACACAGAGAACTTGGAATGCCAGAGCCTTGCCCAGAGTAGATTTTGTTTTCAGGTAGTCCTAAAGCCAGTGGAGGGGTTCCAGTAGGACTTGGCTTTTCCATAAGGAGAGTGATGGTTTGAGGGGGAGGAGGGAAGGGCCAAAGCAAAAAAACCAAACTCCTCTGTAGGTGCTTCAGAGCTCATCATTAGGGATTTATTTGTCAGTGTTATGTTTGCTGTCCTTCTAGAAACTTCTTCTGGGATATTTTTGAGCAGAGTGAGTCACCAAGCCCCAGACCTCTCAGCGTAGATTCACTATGGTTAGAAAGTCCGACTGTAAGTCTGAATCACCAGAGCTGCTGTCCTGTAGGAATGGGAACTGCTATGGGGGATGTAAGACATAGAAAACAGGATAGGGAAGCAAGAGCCAAAGACCAATCCCACTTCTGTTACCCCTTTGCTCAATGTCAGTGGTCTAGTGTCCACCTTCATTCGTTGGAAGCTATTCTTGTTTGGTAAATGTGGTATCATTAAACTTCAGATAAAGAAAGGCCTGAAAGGGACAGATTTCAGGGTTTGGCAATTAAAAGTGCTTCCCTGGCTAAGGCACCACTGACAGGGCCTAGGCACCCTCAGCCAAGCCTGGCACACCTCCACTGTCAGCAAACACCATTCCCCATGTTTCCATTGCACCTCAGCACCTCGAGCAAAGCCAGCCTGTCCGTGCAGGGGGCTGCTAGTTCTGCCAAATATCTGTGCACTGCTAGGGGACTGGCTAAGAAGCACAGCCCCAAAGAATTGCAATTTGCAATATAAAAAGCTTGAAGTCCTTCCAGATACTGGAGATTCCTTTTTGTCCCAGGCTGTGAAGGAGGCCTTTTTTTTGAGCCAAACTCCATGCTAAATGAGTGAAAGCATGCTTCTATATCTGGGGCATGCATACCCGTGGGGACATGTGACAGATGGCTAGGTGGTACAGGGAACACCAGGATAATCATCTGCTTCTTCCTAAAGGGGCAATCTTACTCAATAGGAAATAGTTGAAAACATTTTTTTCTGTGTGGAATACAATCAGATCTATATATGAGTTTTCAAAAAAGCCATTTCAAGCTTTCTTCCTGCTGCTTCAGATGATGCCTCTCAGATTCCCAGGAGTCACCCCTCACCCTTCACAGAGGGACAGCCTAACCCTCAAGCATGCCATAACCTTAAGGAGTTTCTCAGAAATCTTATAGGTCCATGCTAGCCATTTCTAGTACAAATTGATTCTACCAAATAGAATAGAATTTTTTGACTTTAAGGCTTGAATCCCAGTAACATGAAGATAGTAACCTTCATCCCAAGATACCTTTGGTCACTCATCAGCCATATATACTTGAGTGTGAACATAAGCCATCAGGCTCTTAAGCCACAGGCAAGATTTGGTGAAGGGAAGAGAGAGGAACACCTCAGGAGAGGAGCACCAGGACGGCTGGTGGTGTTAAAATGTGTTTCCTTAATTTCACAACTGTGTGGAAGATCAGTCTCAGAGTCACATGATGTCGTAGCTCTGTTCAAACACACTGGACCAGTACCTGTCCACAGCCTCACCCGGAGGTGTGTCCTGAAAGGGTTTGATCCTCACCTCAGTACAGATAGCCTGAAGGGACTATTCCAACAGAGTCCTCTGAGTTAGGAAAGAGAGGTTGTTATTTAGCAGAATGACCACCAACACTGTCGCTGGTTTGTTACTGAACATTTCAGCCTGTCCAGGGGCAGATACAGGTTTTGTGTGGCATGAAGCTGATATAATTTTGGGAGGAAGTGCTCTTATTTAAGAAAAAGAATGCAAAAATAGCTTACCTTCACAAATTCACAAAAATATACAAAGAACACATTGCTAGGTTCTACCAAGCCCTTGGAAGGGGGCTTTACAATTGAGAGACTAAAGCTAAAACTCATTAACTTGACAATCATCTGCCTCTGAGCCTATGCTTGAATACATTTGCATATATGCTGGGGGTAAGGGTACAGGGATTGCTAGTGATCTATTATTTTCTCTCCCAGATGTAACAGTCTGTATTTTTCCAAGCTGCATCTCATTTTATAGCTTCCTGACCAAATTTTCCAGTATCTTTGGGTCCGTATCTATTTCTTCTTTCTGGCTGGGGTTGAGAGCAGCTCCTTGGAGATGTTCAGGGGCATTTAAACAATGGGCTTGGCCCAGAAGCATGGAATTTCCTGAAAGACAGCAGGCGTCTCTGGTGGGCTGTTGGGATAGACTGATCAACAATTTCTAACACTGGAGATGGAGTTGTACCAGTCCATGCCAAGAGCCTTTCAGAGTCAGCTCATATGGAAACCATCAGTCCAGTCCCATCCATTAGCTATCTTGAAGGCAGCCAAGCCTGGGGACCAGAGCCACCATGGCCAAGAACAAAAGTACCACATTGCCCCAAACCAGCCAAGAGTGCTTGATGGGAGTTTCACTCCCCAAAAGAATCTCCCTTCTCCCACCCTGTTAAAAAAAAAAAATGGGTATAATAAAAATTGGCTGGATTTGTTAGTATTCACACACATTACACTATAGTCAAGATGAAATTTAGCACAAAGCAGTTTACATTACTTTCTGGCTTACCATCTTTTGAAGTCCTGCCTTCCTTCTGGTAACTTCCAAATTCTAAATACTACTGGCCCTCTCCTCATCGTACCCCTGACACTCCAAGATCAGGTTGCACTAAAATTATGTTGACTTCTTGATCTTTCTGGCCTTCACACATACCTTTGCCTCTATCTGGAACACTCATATCTCCTTTTCAGTTAGTTAGCTTTTGTCCATCCTAAGCTCCCAAATTGGGAACATGCTTTGTACTCTCAGAGTGCTCCTCACACTCATCACATTTTACCATTATCTCCCGTTTAATCCCCATCAGCTCCACTAAACAAGAAGCTTTGTGTTTTAGTTACCTACTCCAGTGTAACAAACCACCCAGAAACTTTGTGGCTTAAAACAACAGCAGTTTTATTCATTATTACAATTCTGTGGGATGACTGGCTCATGGGTGATCTTTCTGCTCTAAGTGGTGTTGATTGGAGTTTAAGTAATCTGGAGGCTGGATGAGGCAGGGATGTCTAAGAATGCTTGTCCATATAGCTATAGTTGATGGAGGCAGTCAGCTGGAAGCTCAACTAGGGCTGTTGACCGGAGTGCCCACATAGCCTCTCCATATGACTCAGACTTCTCACAGCATGATTTCTGAATTCTAAGGGGAAGAAAGTAGAAATGGCAAGTCTTCTGAGAGCCTCAGCTCAGAAGCCCCAGGATATCATTTCTGCTACATTCTATTGGTCTAAACAGTCATAAATGCAAGATGAAGAGAAATAAGCACTCACCAATAAAGGAGTGATATGCACATATAGGAAGGGGGAAAAATTGGTGGCAACCATCTTTGGAAATTATCAAACACACTCTATGAGCAGTAACTAAGTCTGTCTTGTTCCCCAGCACCTGGCCCAATGTCATGCTACTAAGAGTCAGCAGTTTGTCCATTTGGTCAAAACCTCTCCTCTAATTCTTCACTAATGCTTAGGTTTGGTCTTTGTGTTTCATGTATGCCTCACTGTCCAGATCACATGGATTGACTTTTTCTCTATGTTTTGCCAAAAGTGAAAGTAACAACCTCAATGATCTATTTCCTAAATTAGAGACTTATTACTCATAATAACCAAAAGGGTACCTGATGCAGCAGGAACACTATATGCATTAACTGAGAATAAGGTTCTGGTTGCTGTTCAGAAGATTCCCAGAGCCTCCAGGAGCAGCTCCCCCTCCACCATCAGCCTCATTTCTGTTGCTGTTATATCTGATCACCAGAGTATAGCCAAGAACAAGAAATTGAAAATCGAAATTCTATAGCCAGGTGACATACAACTGGAAGCTGGCCACTCCAGGTTTCTTTGAGCCGATTTTGTGGTTTCTACAGAACTTGGTGAGTGTGATTAGAAATGTTTCCTGGCTACTTTCATTGGTTAGGAGGGCATCGGATGCCACTGCTCTTTTAATCTCTAGGAAGGAAGAAGGGAGTGGTGAAGTCAATTACTGGTGGAACTATAGGCAGCATATTAAGTATGGGTTGGCTGCCATTGTCACAACCCTAGGTGGTGTCACAGCTGGCACAGGAAGAAGGGGGAATTGAGATCACATAAATATCCCCCTGTATCTGGGGAACAAGACTTTTCTCTGCCTCATATTTTCTGCTGCTGTACCTACTCAGGCTTTACTCTTCCTACTCTTTCTCACCCAACCTCAAGAGACAGGAATGAGGTGATCGTATTCTCATGACACCCTCCTCAGGTCATGGCAGACGATAAAATTTCAGGTTCAAAGTTCTTTCCTTCCTTCCACTTTTGAAGATGTTAATTACCCCTTTGGCTTCTTGTTTTCAGTATTGGGAAGTCTGATACCAATTAGATTCTTGTTCTTTTGTGGTCAGTCTTCCTTTCTCCTGAGAAGCTGTTTTTGATACTTTTAATTTTCATTATAATATGGTTTAGAGATAATTTTTTTTCTTATCCTGTTCAGTATTCAAGGCTGAGAATCAAGGCATTTACCAACTTATGAAAGCCCACTGACTAGTACAGAGGGCTGATGGACATGAATATCCTGAGTATTCAAAATGGCAAAGACTCAACTTTTTGGACTGTGTGGACACATACATATGGTAAGCATTTAAAATAGGCTTTACGGACTACACAGGTACTCAATAAACATTTGTGGGTGAGAAAAGAATGAATGAATGAATAGCACATTGCCTAGCACATAGTAAATTCAAGGTAGCTATTATTATTAACAGAAGTGGCACATAAGGAAAGAGGGATGCAAATGACTTGCTCCCTGCCTTGAGGAGCTCTTACTCCAGGTGAAAGAGGTAAATAAACTTGTGGTGCTTATCACATCTTAATGTATATTTGAAATATTACAGTATCACAGAAGGAGGAGTTACTAACTTCCCAGAGAAAAATAGAGCTGAATTTTGAGAATAGGTTAGGAAGGAAGTAGGGAAAGAGCAAACAGCTCAAGAGGGAAGCTTAGGTCAAGGCCCAAATGGCATATGCCATCTTCAGGTTGTGGCTTCTGTAGAGACTAGAGGGAGAGTGGAGAGGAGGAGAAAGAGGAGTGAGAAGTTATTTTCAGAAGGGAAGTGAAGGCTGCCTTGGTTCACTTAATCCCCACACAATGCCTTGAGCAGGTTTTATAGGTGAGGAGACTGGGCTCAGGATGGTTAAGAGATTTGCCAAAGGATGGGAGAGGCAGACCCAGGTGTTCAGCTCAGCTCATCCGCCTCCAGGACTTGTCTTCTGGGACATCAGCTGAAAGCACCAGGAACAAGGACTGTGATAAATTCCTCACACTAGTTTTTTTCCCTTGGCTCCTATCTCCAAAAACAAACAAAACAAAAAACAAACTAGCAGGGAGCAAAGCACCGGGGAGAGGGTTCTTATAATTGTTCTTAGGGGCAACGACAAGGTAGGGGCATCTGCTTTGCCCTCCACCGACAGAATGAGACTTGAGAGGACCATGGGCCTAAGCAGCTTAGAGAGGAAGATAGAAGGCCCAGCTCTGGAGCTACCAGAGACCAGAAAAGGGGGACATGGGATAAGGCCAGGAGATCTACCCCTGCCCCGCACCCCACCCCTCAGGGCAAGGTGAAGACTTTTAGAAGGCCTAAACCCTGGAAAAAGGGTAATCCCCTCCTCCCGTAATAGAAAATGAAAAGAATTATGAGAGCATAAAGTGATTATAAGCAAGACCAGCAGAGTTCTCATTCTTTTTTTTTCTCCTGGATGACAACTCTTATTTTTTTCAATGTCCCAAGGATGTATATGGGGAATCTGACACCCGAAGTGCTGGTGAGGAGTGTTTTCCCATTTTGCAAAGAAGATGAGTTCAGTCGCAAGGGAGAAGAATCCAGGCATTTGCCTGAGCCTTAATCTGGTCTGGGAAGTGAGTAGAGCTAACTTAAAAGTCTCAGTTTTTCCATTAAAAGCTCTTTCCCGTAGCAAATTTTGAATGCAGCCTGAAATCAAGATGTGCTAAGAAACATGTTCTTTGGGGACCTAAGTGCAGCTTTTCAGCTTAAACCATTTGTCTTATAAATAGGAGAAAATTTATGGTTATATATTTTCTCTGGAGAGAGGCAAACTGGAGTTTGCACTGTGCTTCTTCCAATATCACTAGCAAACATAGTGCCATTACCCAGAGCTCACCTAATATGGTCAGAGGAAAACTGGCTCCTTGCTATCAGCTGGGATTGAGGTTGTTTTAGATAAAGGAAGGGCTCTCTCAGCTAAAAATAATATATTTCAAACCAAAACTTGCCCCTTCTCAGACCTGCTTGAGGTTCCAAAATTTGACATGAGGAAGGCATATGAATGCAGTATCGGGACTGTTTTGGCAGGAAAGAGGACTCGAAGAGAGAGGCCCCATAAGGCAAAGCAGTATAGAGCAAGAAGAGATATTTACACCCAAATTTCTTCACCTGTATAATTTTCTAACGGGCCTGAAGGGGGCTGGGAGCTCTGATATTTCCAGTGATATGAACCTGTTTGTAGTCTGGTTAAAGCAGCGTGGTCACAATGACCTCAAGAAAGCTTCATATCAGGTCTAATGAAATGCAACACAGTTCTGACATCAGAGCCCGACTCTGACTCTGACCACACATCAAAGGGAAGGAAGTGGACTCTTTGATCCTCTCAGTCATTGCTTTCTACAAAGAGTTTTAACAAAAGAGGGAGGGAGCTGTGGATGGGAGCAGGGCTTGGGACTTTGCTTTTTCTTTCTGCTGTTCATGTTCTTCAAGTTAACTCCTCAAGAAGCAGCAGCAGCAGGCAGGTCGCAGGCAATGTGGAAGCTTTGAGTGATTCTCTTACTGTAATTTCCATGGCCCCAGGCCTCAGCCTGTCTTCCCCAAATTCCTGCTCTGCCTCCACAGCAATTCCTGAATTCTCATATTAGTATTTCACTTATTTAGCTTGAGTCTTAACTCTTACTAGAATATAAACTTCTTCTGGGAGAAGCAATCACATAAGCCATTATCCTACCAAGAAGTGCCATTTCTAGAATGCATTTCAGTCCTTGAACTATACCAAAACCATTTGGGCTCCTGGTGACCACAGGGTGAAGGCTAAGTGCCTTACTTCAGGGCATACTTCCCTCTAAGACCTGGCACCTATCTAGCCCCTGGCGTGCGGTGTCTGCCCCTCCCTGACCCAACATCCATTTCCAGCAGTTCTGAACTGGGAGCTGCATTGTGACTTTCACCCACAATCTGAGCAATTGTTCCTTCCTGCCCTAGGACAGGCCGTTCTCAGGGCTAGAATGCTAGCCCAAGGTCAAGACTGAAATCACATTCACCTGTTACCCTGGTTCCTGACAAGAGTAGGCCATGAAATGGCTTATCATGTAAATGAATGAATAAAAACGTTGACCTTGTTGTGTACCTGCTTTCTTTCTGCTCCACAGGTTTTCAATGAAGGGGGTGGTGTGGAGGAAAGAGATGAGAGAGGTTAGGGGCTACCCAGTGCGGACGAGGCTGCTGGAAGAGGCAAGTCAACATTTTGTTTTGCACATTGACTGTTTGCCTCATTCAGGGTGGTGCTGACTCAGAGGCCACAGGGGTATGACTCAGAGCCAATTTTCTGACATTCTGAGGGTGCAGGGACTAGCCTGGCACCATTGGATGGTATAGGGAGGAGAAAAGGAGGCAGTAAGAGCCAGAAGAGGGGTGAAGGCTGAGGAGGTAGAGCAGAGCTTAGGGAGCCTGGGTGTAGGTCGGGGCAGAGGGAAGAGGAGGTTGCTGGCCCGACTGCTATAGGACTAGAGGCAGAAAAACATCGAGTCCCAGAAGCTGAGTAGGTTTCCCCTCAGTGATGAAAAAGAGTCTAAATAAAATGTGAGGAAGTAAATTGCCAAAAACTTGATGAACCATGAGGTAGAAGGTAAAGTTCTAGTTGAACATGGTATGGCAGGGATGAGGCCAGGTATGGGATATGGAGAGAATAACTGGTGTTCACTTCCTCTAGTGCACTCTTCCCTGCCCTGGTGTTCCCAGGATCCACAGAAGGAAGGAAGTGCCCTCCCTCCTCACCCCAGTGCTCCTCTTCCACCACCAGTTTGTGAGGGGGACCCTGTTAGTAACCAATCTTTCTCAAGCCACAGAGGGGTGTATAGCAGGGAGGTTGGATGTCAGTGGGAAAACTGAGACTAGGGCTGGCGGGGAGGGGTGGGGGTTGGAATTCCCTCTGCTTCTCCCTTAGGTGGATCATAGGCCATTCTCACCCTGGGGCCACTGACGTTCCCTACCCAGAAAATGAGAGTGCCAGTGACCTGTCATCCTGAATGACACACTTGGACAGGGTGGGAGCTGGCCGTGTCCTGTGTCGTAGGCAGAAAGCAAGCACTTGGTGCACAGGTGAAAGTGGCTTTGCTTCTTTCATACACTCTGTGACTGCGGGCCTTCCCTACCCAAGCTGAGTGTGGGTTTCTCATCTGGAAAATGAAAGTAACAATAACATTTACCTCTTGGATCACTGTGAACAGTTAATGACTGTTTAATTAATGAAGGTATATAAAGCATATAGAATAGTACTCGGCACGAATAGATGCTTAGTGTGTTTTACAGGAGGGAGCTAGACCCTCTTCTTCTCCATTGAGGAGCTTTTTGAGGATATCTCAGAGTTTGGCCTCTCTGTACTACCCATAGCAATAAAGAATGAATGCGTGTTTTCACCATAAAATGCACAGAGAAATATTTCAAAAGTGCCGAAAGCCTATCTCTGAAAAAGTAAAAGCATTCCATATTTCTGTCTTTCTTTGTGCTTTTCTTAGTTCAGCATTGCAGCATCTATCAAAAAGATGATCAGGGGCACCTGGATGGCTCAGTTGGTTAAGCATCTGCCTTTATTCAGGTCATGATTCCAGGACCCTGGGATGGAGCCCCATTGGGGCTCCCTGCTCAGTGGGAAGTCTGCTCTACTTTGTCCCTTTCCTCCCCTCCCCCCTGCTCATGCTTGCTCTCTCTCTCTCTCTCAAATAAATAAAATCTTAAAAAATAGATCAGAACTATGATTTTATCCTACTGAAGTTTTAATAATCATGTTTATTAAAATTTATATATCCTAGAATCCCATAAAGGTACTACTCTCCCTTCTTAGACAAGATGTACAATACAATTAAAAATGCCTATGTGTCTGCCCTTTAAAGTCACATCCCTAGGGAGGGAAATAATTCACCAGCAGAGAGAGGAAGAGGAGTGGGGGGAAGAGATTGATTTTTAGAAAATAGGGCTCAAGATAAGATCTGAGTTCCAATGCCTTCCTGGATGGTACAACCCCAGATCCCAAGGCAGTGAGAATTAGGGAAAGGGGAAAAACAAACAGGAGAAGTTGGCAAACAAATCCAAGGTGTAGTATCCAAGTCACTGTTTCGTGAAGAGACATAGCTGCTTGCCCATGGCTGCACAGTAAACCATGCCTCAAAAGGGACCTTTAAGGAGGGGAGAGAGAGAATGTATCTGCTGGCTTCCTGTCCACCCTCTGTCTCTAGTTGGTTAAAGTTATCCGTGGATGTAATTCCCAACACTTCTGGGGTGTGTGACCTGGCCCTTTGGGTATTCCAAACCATGTGATGTGGTGCTTCATTCCAATTTGGAACTAGAGGAAGGAACTAGAGACTTTAACTAGTGCAGATGAGGCAACCTTGAGAACAGAGCAAGAAGATGAAGGTCCAAGAGCCCATACAGCTGAGAGAGTCTGCAGAGACACACACAATAAGTCTGATACAGAAAGTTAACTTAAGATAGAAATTAGTCTGTGCTAAGCAATCATTCATTAATACTGAATGTTTTTCTCTTGTGTCTGGAGAATTTGACATTGAAAATGCCTCTTTGTCATGGATAAATGACCAACCTCAAGGGCACCTGGGTGGCTTAGTGGTTAAGCATCTGCCTTTGGTTCAGTTCAGGTCATGATTCAGGGGACCTGGGATGAGTCCTGCATCAGGCTTACTGAGGGGAGCCTGTTTCTCCTTCTGCTTATGTCTCTACCTCTCTCTCTGTGTGTCTCATGAATATGTAAGTAAAATCTTAGAAACAAGAATGACCAACCTCAAGCAGATTCTCACCTACCACCTTCATAACATTTTATTTGGAAGAATGTGTAAAATTTGAATTTAGATGTGTAAAATTTGAAACGCTGACATTAAAATCATCAGAGGTTTCCTTTTAAACTTTAAGGTTACAAGCATTACCTTAGATATTTTTACTTTCCATATTTGTTGTTGCAATTCTAAGTGTGAGGGCTTCTGTGTGGTTGGTTTTAGCAGCAGGAGCCTTACTGGAGAAACGAGTCCTGATCCTTCTTGGTGTCATGTGGTCATCTTGCCTTTCCCTGTGGACTAGAAGAGTGGTTCTTAATTTGGGGGAATTTAAGGTACACTGGGATTTATGGCAGCTTGCCTGAGTAGATTAAAAACCTCCAAGTCACATGAATTATATCATCATCGTTTTAGTACAACAACATCTCACAGTGTCTGTAACAGTGTCTCATTAGGGCTCTACACACAAAAGCCCCCTTTAATTCTGAGGGGTTGTTGATGGAACCAATTACTGCCCTGGTATTGACTTCTAACTACTCCCAAAGTTCTCATGTGTTCTGCTAAAAGTCACACTCTTAACTCTTGGTCCCAGGGATCTCTTCCTACCAGATCATACAACCTGCTCAATTTGGCATTCTGTCAGATAGCATTGCATAGAAGCAATTCATGTAAAGCAGAAGTAGATTCTGCACATTAGCGAACATTTGGCAGCACACCTCTGAAGGGTGTGCACTCCCCCATTGAGCTGTGATGTAGGATTGAAAAATAACCAAACTCAATGTTGGCCAAATCCCTTCTGGATCTAATACCTATTTTTATAATCATGACAGGGGATGGAGAGAATGACAAACCAAGAGAATGAGGAGCAACCCTAAAATCCAGAGGTCTCCTATTCAAGGTTTAATCTTGTGGAAACACTAGCTCCTATTTAAGAAAGGTGCTTCAGGGACGGCTGGGTGGCTCAGCGGTTGAGTGCCTGCCTTCAGCCTGGAGTGTGATCCTGGGGTCCTGGGATCAAGTCCCACATAGGGGTCCCTGCATGGAGCCTGCTTCTCCCTCTGCCTATGTCTCTGCCTCTCTCTGTGTGTCTCTCATGAATAAATAAATAAAATCTTAAAAAAAAAGAACAAGTTGTTTCAATGAGTTCAGCACCTACATTTCCTTTCTGAGAAGCACATCATTGGACATTATCCATTCCTGACACGTCCCAGTTATCTTTTCAAGAAAAAAAAAATGGGATGACTAGTAGATTGTTGTTTAGTTTGGACTGCTTCTTATATTCTCTCGGATACCAACTAGTTATATGATTTGGAGAAAGTCATTTAAATTCTTTCCCCTTCAGGGGTTCAGTCATGCAATGAGACAGATATAGTAATTGTTCTAGCTTCCTCTATGGTATGTTCTGAAGCCATGATTCATCACTGTCGTGGCCTTAGATTCAGACCTTATCATCTCTCACTTGGTTACTCTCCCACCCCCAGACTCTCCTTGCATCAAGTGTGTCCCTGGTCTAGGCTCCTACCCCTGCTACCACAGTATCTTTCTGACCATAGATCTAGTCTGTTCTCTTACAGCAAAAACTTCATGGTGATACTCTTTCAACAGCTTCCAGTTGATATTAGGATAAAGATTAAACAACTTCATTCAATCAAGGTTCCCTAATCTTACCCCTGCCCAGGTCCATTTCTGATCACTTTATCTTCACTTCTGTCTTCCAGAAGCCTCAGCATTCTCAGTTTTTCTACCTCAGGACTTTTTTTTGTTTTAAGATTTTATTTATTCATTCATGGGAGACACACAGAGAGAGGCAGAGACATAGGCAGAAGGAGAAGCAGGCTCTATGCAGGGGGTCTGATGTGGGACTCAATCCCAGGACTCCAGGATCACTCCCTGAGCCAAAGGCAGACGCTCAACCACTGAGCCACCCAGGTGTCCCTATGTCAGGACTTTTATACATGCTATTCCCTCTCTCTGCAAAGCTCTCCTCTGTTTGATCTCACCCACTTTCTCTTTGCCTCGTCATTAACTTCTTTTTCTTTAGATATCAGCTGAACTGGTCTTTCCTCCGAGGAAGCCTTTCCTGACCATCCTTTTCTGAACCTGATCAGGCTCCCTGTTACCTTACATTCCTGCATTTGCTGCCACTTATATTTATATGATTTTATTGATTAATGTCTGTTTTATGACCACTAGAATGCACATAGCTTAAGGGCAAGGACTATATTTGTTTTGCTCACTATTTTCTTCCCAGGGCTTAGTATAGTGCCAATTGCTCAGTAGATATTGGTTGGTTGAGTAAATCAAAGATGAATGGGTGACCTTTCCCAACCTGGCCCAGTTCACCTTTCCCAGCTCCATTTCCCACGCTTTCTGCCTTTACTTTTCATGATGCATCTATGCCTCTTACTTTCTATTTACCTTGAACCACTTGTTATTATAAGATGATGCTGTTTATCTAAGATCAAAACCTTTGCTACGTTACATGAATCAGTTACTAGAAAGATGATTTTAATGTCACAATAAAAGACTGTAGTTTGCTTCAAGAAACAAGCAATAAGAAGGAGATTTTGCCTTGGAAAATTGGAAGATGCTCAGGAAACATGGTAGCTCTTTTCAAATACTGAAAGGACTATCATGACAATGATTAGGCTCATTCCCTGCACCTTTAGAGACCAGAATCAGAAACAAACAGTGGAAGCTAGACAAACAGAAGAGCAAATTTGGCTCAATGCAAAAGAAGAATTTTATGATAAATATATGTGGCAGACAATGAAATATATTGCTTTAAGTGCTATGAATTCCCTATTCCTAGAGCTGTATAAGGCAAGATTAGAAGGCCACTTTGGGGTAGTTGGATGTGATGACCTCCAAGGCTGCTTGCATCCTCACACATTCTTCCTATGGAATAGTGTTCCTATTAAACCAGCATCTGATGGGACCTCTAAGAACTGTATAGGTGGTAATGGAGACAAATCAGGGGCTAAATACTTAAAGCTTTTACTTTTAAATTTCACAAAGGGTTTAAGTGGTATGGAGAAGTGATCTCTCAATTCAAGTACTCTCTCTACAGGCAGAGACCAATATAGACACATCTCCTCCCACAAGGCCCCTGTCACAACCCTTTTTTCTTTTAAACCTCTCAAGGAACCCAGTACTCCGGCAATGTGTTCACAGCTTTCCTAAGACCTTGGCACTCTTTCTTCTGCTAAGATCTGGGCTCCACCTACTGGTATGACTTGATGTTTTGTACACAATGGGTGCAGAGTTGGAGTGAGGGATGGGTGTGGTTCCAATCATCAGAACAGGTTTCCATGCTCCTTGACTTGCTGTATCTCTCCAGTCTTGCTCTGTTGACTAGAGGGTAGTTGACTTCAGTTGGTGATAATGCCATTCCACTTGGCATTTTGGGGATGTCTGCCTCTTGGTGCCTAATACTAACCCCCATGGTATCAAGGAAAGGACTATTGCTTCTCAAACTGTGCATCTTGGAGCCCAAGGGGTTCAAAAGAGGTATTTGGGGAGTCCTACAGGGAATGAAGACAGACTGAGGTGTCAGGGATCCATCTCCTTATATCCACTCTCTTATCCCCACCTTCCTATAAACTCTTCAATACTGTGGCTGATTTA
Organism: Vulpes lagopus; assembly: GCF_018345385.1. NCBI lineage: Eukaryota > Metazoa > Chordata > Mammalia > Carnivora > Canidae > Vulpes > Vulpes lagopus. The sequence continues at coordinate 77,372,441 of NC_054828.1, forward strand.
TAGATGATTGATAGATAGGTAGATGGATAGATGATAGATAAATTTTCATAAAGTTTACAAAAGAATCATTTATGTTGCTAAGAGTAATATGAAAGACTCTAATGACTTCCATTTCTCTTCATTTTCAGAGAAATTAAGATTAATAGTTCATTTGCAAAAGCTGGCTGATTAGAATCATAGCCTACACCTCCTGATTATGCACTGGGGCTCTGTCATCCCAAAGGAGTGTAGTCTTCACTTTTGGGCACCTAGTGATCAGACCAGTTTTCTGCCCCATTCCCTCATACATGAAGAGGAATATGACTGTAGCGGTTCCAGAAATCATATTGTGTCTAGTTGCTTTATTCTTGTAAAGGAGTTAGTTTATAAACAGCACAGCTGAACCCTGGAGAAAACAAGTGATTTGTTAAAAATACATGATCCATCCAGCAGTGGCCAATAAAAAGAAACACTAGTCGCTGTCTTCCCTCTCTCCATCCCTACTGAGTTTAGGACTCTATGCTTAAGACACTAATATAATAGGGTACATAAAGAGTGAACACTTGAAGAGAAGTGAACATCAGCTATTGTCTTATTGATATCCACAGCATAATGTCCAAAGATGAGTCTTTTTGAAATTCTGATTCAAGTGAAATGAAAGCAGAGTTATTAATCTGTCTTAATTAAATAATTATGTTATCTATATGACTATCTTTCTACAAGAAGACAATAATAACCACACACTCCACACATTCAATAAATAATTGTTTCATGAATAAAAATATATTTCTCTACTGACAGCCTTGAGCCTTAAGCTTGCCTATCTCAATTAATTACTTATAACCAGTGTTATCCTCAGGTGCCAGCTACACCAAATATATAGCCTTGGTTTCAAAAGCTTAAAGATGAACTTTTGAGGATAATGATGGTGATGATGACAAGAAGGATAGCATCCATACGTAGATGGCTTTTTTCACTACCACAGAATAAACTGAACTAAAATGCTATCCATCTAATCTTAAGAACTTGCATTAGAATAAACAAATTAGGGCATTTTGAGGCAGGCATATCCAATATGCTATGTGGGGTTTTGCTTCTCAGCAATAGAGGGCATTATTGTTATGGTTAGAACATAATCATATATAGTGTAAATAGGTAACAGGAAAAAGGAAGTAGTTGTTCTAGATCAGAACTCCTCAGTTGCTTTATTTTTTTTTCTCAGTTGCTTTATTTTTTTTTTTTTTAATTTTTATTTATTTATGACAGTCACAGAGAGAGAGACAGAGAGGCAGAGACACAGGCAGAGGGAGAAGCAGGCTCTATGCACCGGGAGCCTGACGTGGGACTCGATCCGGGGTCTCCAGGATCACGCCCTAGGCCAAAGGCAGGCGCCAAACCGCTGCGCCACCCAGGGATCCCTCTCAGTTGCTTTATTTATCAATGATTGCTAACTCTAATAATGTAATGTTTTTTATTAAATAATTAGCTATTAAATTCTATTTTCTATTAAATAACAAATAATCGACAATTCTCTTTGAGTTTAAGTCCTGTTACCCAGGAAGGTTCCTCTCTAAGTGCATTTAGCCAAATGTAACCCAGATTTGCTGAATTAGTGTTCAAATTTGCAGCTTAACTTATCATTTGTCACAGAAAACAAGTCTATGGAAAGCTATAATGATTTTTAAATTAATAATATAGTGGAAATAGGGACGCCTGGGTGGTTCAGTTGTTGAGCACTTGCCTTTGGCTCATGGTGTGATCTGGGAATCATGGGATCTTGTCCCACATCAGGCTCCCCGGGGGAAGCCTACTTCTCCCACTGCCTATGTCTCTGCCTCTCTCTCTGTGTCTCTCATGAGTAAATTAATAAAATATTTTTAAAAAATTTAATAATCTAGTGGAAATATGTTTTTGAGTTATTCATTTATTTAAACTTAACAGTGAATTAATAACTGAGAGAAGATATGGAATGCACAATTCCTGCCTAGTGAGTGATAATTTTCTGATTACATTAGAATTAAGCAGATTTTATGGTTCTCTAGGGAGACTGGGAGCACATAGTTTAAGGAGAACCTCACAAAAACATCTTCTAGTGATCCACATAACTCCTTTAAAGGGAGATACTGTTATTTCTGCACTATGCCCATATGAGGTTAGAAATTAGGTACACCTCCAAAAACCATTCCTAGGACTTGCAGGAGGATTTCAGACAAATAGATTCTCAAGTTCAATTTTCACAATTAACTGGAAAAATGTAGCCCTCAAGTTATCTACCAAAAAATGGAGAAAACTTTAATTATATAGGTATTATATAGATTATATTTAATATAATAGATCCCAGATTTAATTATATAGATTGTATACAGCCAAATGTCATTGGGTCATTGCTCAGCTTGATCCATGTAGATCTAGCCTACTTCGTAATTTAAGCTCCTGATTAAAAAGTCCAGTTATGTGCTTTTGAATTGTATTTTTATTAGGATTATGATGCCTTGACAACTGTATTCACCTGGATTTTTAATTAGTCTAGTGGTTTAATACTATTGAGGCCTCAGAAAATCTGTACTGATAAGCTGTGGAGGTACTCCATCTCAAATACCAGGAAAAAACTGGCCCTTTGAAGGTTGATGCCTTTTCAAAATTACTTATACTGGAGCAAAAGAGAAAGAAAGAGAAAGGAGGGAAAGAGATATTCTGTAAGGCTCATATCAAGTCTTAAAGTGATGTGTTTCAAGGTAACATGTGGGCCAAATTTGTCCCCTTCTCAGCAACTTGTCTTAAGCACTCTCTCATGGAATCTGGAGCTACTCAAATCCTTATTCTGCGGTACACATAGAGGGAGGGCCATGAGTGGCTGGGAAATGTCTAACTGCCAAGTTGCTCTTACAAGTGGAGACAAGTCTTCTGGCTAATATCAGGCATATCATTCTACCTTTAAAAACCAGATTTTTCTTTAAGAACCAGAAGACAAATCAGCCCGGTTGCCCACATACAACACCAGTTGTGTCTGGATCCTTTTGACCAGAAATTCCAATGGCACAAACCTCCCCATTGGATGTAGATTGCCAGTTTGAGGAGCCTTAACCAGGTTGAACTGGTCTGGACAAGGGTTCTACTTCCACACTGGCTGTGGGAAGTCTTATCTTGTGCTATAATCTATAGAGATATACAGCTTTATGGAGAAAAGCAAAAGGAAAAAACAACAATTAAATGAAAAGACGAAAGAATGTGTGTGTGTGTCTCAAAAAATCGAAGTAAGAGATTGGGAAGAGAGATTAAAAGGTTAGATTAATTAAGAAATTCTGCTGTGGGGGGAATCCCTGGGTGGCTCAGTGGTTTAGAGCCTGCCTTCAACCCAGGGTGTGACCCTGGAGTCCTGGGATCGAGTCTCCTATCAGGCTCCCTGCATGAAGCCTGCTTCTCTCTCTCTCTCTCTCTCTCTCTCATGAATGAATAAATAAAATCTTTTTTAAAAATTAAAATTAAAAAAAGAAATTCTGCTGTGTAAATCCTACTATAATATAGCAGTCTGAAGTTCTTATATTATCAGGTCTCTACCAGCTCTAAGACCAGAAGCTAAGAAGCACTGAAGTACCTGTTTCTTTAGTATTATCATTCACAGGTCAAATCTCAGTCTCCTCATCATAAAATAGGAATTATCACATTTTCTCTGCATGGATGTTAAGTAGATTAAACAGTGTAATGTCTGTGAATTGTGAAGTGCTCTTTAAGTACTCTATAAGTGTTATGTGATCTAAAACATGTCTTCAAAAAATATTCTGTTTTTGTGAAGATCTAGATGATGATGGCAAATAAGTTTTAATTTGAATGTTAACTTCAGTAGGTTGGGAGCGGTAGCTGGGCATAGTGCTGAGTCTTTTTGGTGACAAATCTTAGTACAACAGGAGCAAGTTTTGTGATCAGTTAGTGATGTTTGTCATGGCCATGGGAGGGGTGACTGGCAGCACATGTATTTCTTATAGATGACAAAATGTCTAATGTGAAAATTCAAACCCTCTGGAACAGAAATCTGTTTTACAGCAAACATGTCTATAATATTATGATATATATGTATGTATGTATATATGTATGTGTGTATATACACACACAAAATATATAAAATTTATAATATGTAAAAATATATAATATCTAAATATATAATTTAGATATATCTGTACCTATACCTGTGTGTATATATGTATATATACATTTTACATAATTAAATTTTATTTTATTTTTTTATCTTAAGTATTATTGACTCTTTATTTTTAATTTTATATTATATAATTTCAGAATTATTTTTCAACAGATTCAAGATCTTAAAGATCATGACTATTGCAAATCTCTTTCCATAGGGCTCCTGGAATGAGTATTTCTAAATGAAGTCTATACAGTAAGTTGCTAATCCTTTCCCTTCAGTGTTGTTTTTCTGATGATACCCACCATGATTTGATCATAGTTTAAGCATATATTTGATGAATCTATCTCAGTGTTAAACCAAGTACTAGCCAATGTTTATGAAAGAAAGCATGGTAGGTGTTGATTTTCTTTCTTCACCATATTTTAGTTTTATAAAATATTCCTGGGCAACTCCTCTCCCCTCCCTGCAACTCTCATAATCATAATTTCTCTGGCTTTCTGGGGCATGGGCCTGTATATAGAGGTCCCTGAGATTATTCCCATCAGTCTGGCAAGTGGTAGTTATATCACAAGGGCTTCTTGGAAAGGTAATTCCGAGCACTGAACATAGCACAAGAGAGGAATTTCTTTGATTCACAAAGATTATGTGGGCCATGCCACCCAACACATATTCCACTGTCAGTGACAGTTGGTCCAGGAAAGTAGTCTCTGTTAGGTGACATTGAACATTTCTTTCATTCCAAATCATGAAGACAGGATGATTTTCCTTCTTTGCATTTCACATTTTGCATGTTTAATGTTTCAGCCTTTTGCCCATGCTGTTTCATTATCATTGTCATCAAGACTTTTGATAAGCCTTCTCTGGATTATCACTATATTTATTATGCACCTATACTTGTTCATCTAGGCATACCACAGAGTGGGCTGGAGCTCAGGGTTTTCCATAACAGCTGGCTTCCTACCAGAGAGCAACAAAGCCATGAAGCAACTATTAGAAATTAATATAGTTCAGTCACTGGCAGATTTAGATAGATAAAAATTGTGAGTTCAGAGGATAAACCCTGTAATGGAAAGGTGAGACAAAGAGTGTGGTTAAATCTTACCCAATTTAGAAAGCCGTATGGGAGTGTTTTCCTCTAAGAATCTCACTTCCAAAACTTGCTCCATCAAACAGCAATTTTTTTCTTTTTTTACTATCTTGAATTCTCTACTTTCCATGCATATCTTACTTCCTACTTCTGTATTTCTTCCTCTCAGAGCCCATTAAGACACATGTCTCATGACCTTGAATCATACTTATCACTGACCTAGCACGATGACTGGGACCATTCGATAAACACTTGCTGAATGGGAAAGAATATCATTGTCATCTGCCAAGAAACATGTATCAAGCATTCAGGCCTGTGCAAGGCTTTGAGAGTATAGTAGTGAACAAGACCGTCACAATCCCTGCCCTCAGGGAGCTCATGGTCATAATGGAGAAGGAAGCCCAAGAACCTAGCAGACAACCACTGTGACACAGTAGGTACTTTGATGTGATAAAATGAGTATGGAAAAGAAGAAAAGCCATGCAGAAAGCCCTGTCAAGTCTCTTAGGAGTCAATATTAAATTTTCCTTCCTCCATTTAGAGCAAGAATGGCCAACTCAAACATTTGCAGGAGCCAGGTAGGTGAAATTAATAAGACAACAGAGACAAGTGTGGGCTGGAGTGACCTGGAGTGTCCACACTCTACCTCTAGGGGGCCAACACTACCCAGTTCCAGCTCCAGCCAGCTGGGGTCATGCAGGTCTTAATGTTGGCCCAGTGTCACCACATCTAATTTTTTCACATACAAATCCAAACAATTTGGATTTGTATGTGAAATCTGATTTCCAAATGTTGACAACTAATTTTCTATTTCAGTGGCTCAGAGCTGGCCTGGGAGCTACCAGTTTTCCATCTCTGATTCGGGGCTTCTATGGAAGGGATGCCCTTTAGCAGGAGCCTGGGTGCCAAGCCTTCTCTGCTGGAATCCCAGAGTCCAGGATATCATCTCTCCATCCCTCAGCCTCTCTCCTCCCTCCACCTTCCTTTTCACATCCTGTTTCAGAAAATGTCAAGGGCTCTTGATCAAGATTGCTTGGAGAAGAGTTGACACCTACAGCTTGTGAGAAAATGGGTTAACCTTTGAGAAGAGTCAGAGGTATAGGGCCCCTGAAGGTGAAGATGTGAGTGGAGTGGAAGAAACCAGTAGGGAACTCTCTTGAGTTTTGTGTCATGGGCAATACTCTCCTGTAAAAAGCATTAACCAAGGTCAGATTAACAAGTCAACACTGAAACTGTATCCAAACAAGACTCTCTAATTGTGGGGAGAGAGCAGAAAAGGGGCCAGAGAAAAGAGTCCAGAAGACAAGAGCAACTCTAAAGCTGTCCCCCCTCTGTCCGCTGGCAGGCTTGGGGCATATTTGATAAGGTGAAGGGAAATTGCAAAATTAGAACTGGCAACTTATACAGAGAGGCCCAGTGCAAGGCTGTGGGCCCGAGACGGGCTGAGCAAGTTGAGGAATTGTGGGGAAAGAGGACTTGGCAGCCTGACTTCCTGTGGCAGTATCCAAGGCTAATTAGTTTGCAGTGTTCTGTGTGCGCCTGAATGGAAATGAGCCCAGTACTGAGAGGCACGGGGGGTGAGGAAATTAAAAACACATGCACCAAGAAGGAAAGAGGAACAGACTGGTGGGAGAGGAAGGCGAGGGGGGAAACCTGTCCTTTTGGCTACATTTTCTTTTTGCAGGAGAGGGCTCTCATCATTCTGTTTCATGACCAGTAAATCACCACCATGGCCCTGTCCATCACATCTCCCATCTGCTGCAGAACTCATTAAACATCAAAAGACAGCCTATCAGTTCTGCTTAGTTAGAAGTCTGACTTACCAGAGATCTGACCAGGGAGGAATTTGCATGTTTTTAATAATGGCTTAAGGAACTTCTTAACACCCCATAAATTACTTAGTGCCATGAATTCTTCCTATAGTCCAGCGGGCATTTGAAAGTTCCTGAACCACTGCAGATCTACCCCCATGGCAATGGCTTTTTGGCGGTCACATTCCAGAAGAGAGTAAAGTGTTATGTTAGTTAATGCTTGAATTCATAATTCTGTGCCTTTTACAAAAAAAAAAAAAAAAAAAAGAGTTAACTTGGTGTGTAGGTTCTCCCTTGTATGTGCAACTCAAAATTCCTTTGTCTTCATATTTCTGACTCACCGTCTAAAAAAGGTGACCTGGTGGGGTTCCTCCATGTATGTGCTGTGGAATCACATTGCTGGGCACCTTGGAGCAACAGTCAAGTTGAGAGATGGAGTAATAAGTAAGGACAATAAAATCAGAACTCTGCCCTAACCTTGAGGGTACATGCTCAACAGATATTTAAATCAATAAATATTCATTGATTGCCTACTCTGGGTTAGGCATGCAAAAATAAATTCAGATGCTTTGACTCCTTGTAAACAGGCCACAGTGCTACAGACATGCATAAATATTCTGAGGTTTTTAGAAAATAACAAAAACCCAAGAGAATGAAATTTCCTCCACCAGCACCCTCTAGAAGTTCCTTGGGTGTGGGGGGCATGTTGCTGTTGCTGGTTGATGCCACTTAACCACCTACATGCCCAGACCTGTGAGGGACACAAGCTGAGGAAAGTCACTGAATCCATGTATGAGAAACTTCAAAGAGGTACAACTCTGGGAAGCACATCTTCTCTAAGAAAATACTGGGTCAGGAACTCAGCCCATCCTCCTGACTCCATTTTATTTTCAACCTGTTTGACAAGGCCACAGAAGAAATTTCTAAGCACACATCGAAGCATTATTCCCTCTACAGACAATCTCTCTGACATGAGGCGATTATGGAAACAAAAATCAAGAGGGATGACTATCATGCTATTAATTTGTTGTTTATGGCATACTTACACCGTGCCAGGATATGAGCCGTGCTGGTAAAGATTGTTAGAACACAATCCTTCACCTCAGAGAACCCCTCTACCCTTTGAGAGAGAAAGCCCACTACAGCAAGAGAAATGACCGAAGTATGGAGATGATTCTACAAGAAAAGGTGAAGAGTCACTAAACTCAGACACAGAAGATAGGGAGGAAAAGCATTCTTAGCAAAGATGTTCCATAAGCTCAGTCTTAACCAATTAGCCAGAGGTTAGGGAAGGGGAACATGCTAAACCACAGAATGGCTGTTTGCAATTATCTGTCTCCTAAAGGTGATTTCATTATCATTGGCTTTACCAGACAGTTAATGAACAATTACGATGTGCAGGAAACTGTGCTAGGTAGGTACCATAGCACAGAGCACATAGATTCAGTGGTGATCTCTCTACTTAAGTGACACGCAATTTAGGTGTGATGAATGAATGGATACATAGATAGAGACAGATAATGGATAGAAACAGATAATGGCAATACCTCATCTGTACTTTTATGTGGCAGTGCCGGTTTTAAGGGACTTCACACTGTACCTTATTTTACCCTCACTTTCTTGAGAGGTAGGCACAACAGATATTATTACTTAATCCATTTTGAAAATGAAGAGACTCACATGCTAATGAATGTGCAGATGACCAGGGCACAGGACTGATGACTTGAAGGAAGAGGGAAAGGGAGGAAAGATGTGGATAAAGGAATAGAGAAATAGACCAGGAGAGTGATGTTTCCCAGGGAAGCAGATGAATCGGCCACGCTGGAATGGGAAGAGAAAGCCACCATTCTGAGCGCCTGGACCATGTGTGGGCTGCCACTCTAGGAATCAAACTCTTGCTTCTGACTGAGGCATACCTCCCTAAGGGCTTGGAGACTTGAGGGAGGGGCCAGGGACACACCATTAACAGCCACATTGAGAGCTGCTGGGGTGGAAACACTAAAGTGGAAATGATCTGTGAGCCTGCCACAACTCACTTGCCTTTTAAGATGTGTTTAAGAATGTCAGTACCACATTGGAGTGGGGGCAGCATAGTCTAGGTAGGTGCTTTCCTGCCATCCATTCTCTCCACCCCTAAATGCCACATTCCACAGAGTCTAAGTCTAGACTCTGTTTAAGTGTCTCCTCCACCAGCAAGCCTTCCTTGACTTCACAAGTTAGGTTAGAGGCCCATTCTGAACTACCAGTGCACACTCACCATTGGGTATTGATCCTCCAGACAATGACATCTCTGCTGTCTACAAACAACATCTGGTTCCTAGAGCCTGTGGAATGCCTTTTTTTTTTCTTAAATTTAAAAACTCTTCAGAAACAGACTAGATTCCAAAACATTATTTGTGATAGTCCTTTTGATGTGTCAACTTGGCTAGACTACAGTCCCCGCTAGTCTGTAAATTTGACTAAACACAAATTTAGGTGCTACAGTAAAGGTATTTCATAAATATAATTAAAGTCTATAGTCAATAGACTTTCAGTAAAGGAGATTATTTTACATAATCTGGGTAACACTGATTCAGTTAGTTGAAAGGTGTTAAAGCAGAATTGAGGCTTCTGGAAGAAGTAATTCCACCTGTGGACAGCTACCTCAGCTCAACAGCCTGCCCCTCCTGACGGCCTGCTCTACGGACTTAGGGCTTGCTTAGCCAGGCCCTGTGATCACATAAGCCAATTCTTTGCAATAAATCTCTTAATATAAACGTCCTATTTGTTTTGCTTCTTTGATCTAATCCTGATGGGCGCACTATAAATTCAAAATGTCTAAAAAGGTTTGTACTCACAGCTCCCCAATGCATGTCCAGTAAATAAGATGTCAGACTCTCACAGCTTAAAATCATTCTTGCTGATACCAGAATGTATCAGCATTCTGCTTCTCCTTCTTGCTGATAGATTCTATCAAGTGTCTTTTCCTAACAGGAACCTGTTTGATCTATGTGAAACCCATTGATCAAACCTGCCTCCTCTATCATTTCTGCAGGTGTGGTGACAAATAGACCTTCTTAGCAGTTAAGGTTAGATGAGATCGGGCTGCTTTGCCGCCTTGGGGTAGCACAGATTTGAACTGGCTTGAAGATTACAGAGCTGCCATGACTCACTCCAGAAGTTTAAGTGGCATCATTTTTACCACACTTAGTTCCAAGTTCTAGAAAAACACCCCCAGCCGTCTCTAGAATTTAAAACAGCCTAATTTAAACTGGCTTTGGCTGTCTGGCTGAGAAAAGAAAGTTCTGGGATGGTTGGTGGTAACGATGAGGCACGCACCAAGTACTGTATAATTCTCTAGCTGCACTCTATAAAGTTTTCCATTTCATCCACCTCTGCGTCCCTTGCTTATTATTGTCAATTGCATAGGCACAACACTTTTCTCAGGCTTCGTGATTCACTCTGACCTTTGGGATTACTTCTACTCTCGAAAAATTAATACCATATGGATGTGCAAACTTTCATTTATTTCTTTGCCACCTTCTGTTTTTAAAAATTATCTCTACTTCCATTTTGTCTTAATTATGCTCCTTTTTTCAGCAGTATTTTGATATTCTTTCTGCTTTTTGCACTTCTGAAGTATGTGAAGTCAAAAGTGTTTGTGAAACATCTCAAAATCATGCACAAATGCAGCGGCTATTCTAAATTTTACAGAAGAAATGATTGGCAGAGACCTAAATGTCGGGGCGTTGGCCAATAGCGCCATCTGTTGGTCGTGGGTAGAGTTGGCTTCCGTTCAGCTCCGTTCTCCATAAAGTGTCATCCCAAGGTACGGTTCTTAGGGGAACTTCTGTTATGCTTTCACCTATCCTAGAAGTTCCTTCCTTTGGGTGAATGTGAAAGCCTTTCATGGTAAGGGCCACTTTGGTCACCAAGTAATGAGAGGTAGGTGTTTTTGGAGGACAAGGAAGTCCACATAAGAGAGATCTGTGTGGACCTCTTATTGCCTTCCTACCAGTGCTGAGGCTGTTTCAAGTGACTTCATGGCTGGCAGAGTGATCACCATGACCTGAACCAGAGATTCTCTGGCTGCACAGAAGAAGAACTTGTGGGGTGAGGCATAGGCTTTTAAAGCTCCCCCTGTTGTTTTGAGGGTATAGTCAGGGCTGAAAACCACTTACTTAAAGGAATAAGAGAAAGACATGGAAGACTTATGTTACACATGTTTGTCAGGGTGCCCTCCTTCCTCACCCACCATCCATCTTTTCAGCCATAGTGCCATGTAGCAAATCTACTCCCAGGAGACATTAGAGACAAAGAGGTTTCCTGATCTTCTCAAGATTAATCAGCACATTCATGGCAGGCTCAGGTCTAGACCTTGGCACTTGGGGTCCTAAGCCATAAGAGCTGCACTTTGGAAGCTATCAGGTGCCTGTGCCTCCTATGCTTTTTGATATTTTAATGTAAGTCATTGATGGATTGCTGCCCTGCCCCTGCCCAGGGCCATATCAGAAAGCAGCTAGTCCTCCAGATGACCGGTAAGAAATGAAATAGCCAATCCTGCCCCTCTGTGGAAAGCTCAACCTTAGAGTTTTGTTATGGTTTGAATGTCTGTGTGTCTCTCCTCTCCAAATTCCAACCCTCAAAGATGGTAGTGTTAGGAGACTGTGCCTTTGGAAGATGCTTAAATTATGAGGGTGGACCCCCATGAATGGGATTAATGCTTTTATAACACTGACCCCATGGAGATACCTAGCCTCTTCTACCACGTGAGGACACAGCAAGAACACACAGGCTATGAACTGGTATAAGGCTCTCATCGGAATTTGGCCATGCTGGTGCCTGATCTTATACTTCCAGCCTTCAAAACTGTGAGAAATAAGTTTCTGTTGTTTTTAAGTGTTTACTGTGGGTCTTGGCCTATCATAGTGATGCTATGAGCTGGCGATGCCTGGGGGCACTCATCTGGGCTACTACTACTTGTGGGGAGCCGCCACAGACATTTCCTTGACTGGAGCTAATGCTGTAGCTAGTCCAGCCCTTATGGTTTTTATTATGATTGCAAGGTGCATCTCAGCAACAACCATCAGGGAATCTTGAAAAAACAAAGTTCATTCATTACTCACAAGCCCTGGACCCAAGGCCACACAGCAAGTTTGTGGGGTGGAGGGTGTGGGTGGGGAGAGAGAGAGGACCTGGCCCTCTCTGCCTTTGTTGGGGTCAAGGGTGGGGTTCCTAGGCTCTTTTTATTGGCAAATTTAAGACGTAAGAGTAGGAATTAGGGCACCAGAAATGAGAAGCAGGGTCACTCAGTTATCTAGCTTACCCATGGCTTCCTAAACAGGGAACTCTATGGGTGGGAGCAGCCTAGCTTCCTATCTAGGGCTTTTACTGGGAGCTGTCATACAGCTGGCAATATATCTGTTCCAGATACACACCTTTGAAATAGATCCCCTGGACATGAGAAGCTTCATGTCAGGCACTTACTGCACAATAGCTACCCAGTCTGTGGCATTTTGTCGTAGTAGCCCGAATACACTAAGACAGGCTTGTAAAGGTGCTGAGCTGGACTCTGGTGTCACAGACTCTCCAAGAGCTCCTGCACAAGTCAGCAAGTGGGTTGGCCTCCAGAAATAACAGGAATGCAGCAGCCAGAGTTTTGGAGTGCTGAGCCACCCCCACACTCACACTCTTTTAGTAGCTAAAAAGGAAATACTGCAAATTTTAACTCATGAGGAGTGAGACCCTTTAAGCTAATCACAATCTGAATGTTAGAATATTTAAATACAGGTTTGATTGCTACCAAACCCAAAGGCGCTTAACACAGTGCTCTACGTTAACAGAGACGAGAACACTGGAAATTAACACACCACTTGCGTGAATACAAATAGAGCTGCCAAAGTGCTAAGAACAGTAAGTGAAATATTCCCCCATACAAGCCTATTAACACCCAACATATAATTAGTAAAATCCCTTATGGCTCTTTAGGATCTGGTTGCTGCTGCCACTGCCAACTTTGTCACATCCCATGACTACCCCTTCCTTTCTTCTCTGCCCTCCCTGGTATCTTATATTTTATATGCCAAATAACTGGTAAGTCCCCACAATACACATCACTTTTCACACCTTTGCATTCACACATATTATTGCCTCTCACTTAATTGTGCTCCCTCTTCTGCCCACCTGAAGAATTGTTATTTTTCAAAACTCAACAAGCTGTGAAGTCCTCACTAAATAGGAAGGGACATGAACAAATATTTAGCAAATAGATAATGCAAGTTGCCAATAAAGAAATTCATATGTTCACTCCCATTTGTAATTTAAGAAAGTCAAACTTAACAATGAAATATGACTGATCCTAAAAATAGCAAAGATTAAAAATGATAACAAAGATGTGGCAAGTAGATACATTTCTGGTGACATTTTTAAAAAGCAAATTGGAAATATATATCAAAAGCCCTAAGAATATTATTTACCCAATAATTCCACTTCTGGGAATCAACTGGAAGAAAATAATTGGAAATTCAGAAAAAAAGGTTTTAATTACCAGGCTTATTGCAGACTTAATAATAATCACTTAAAATTAAACAGTCTAAGTACCAAAAAACAAACAAACAAACAAACAAACAAAAAAACAGTCTGAGTACCAAATATTAGGAAAATGGTTAAGTAAAATATATCATTAAGACAAAATACTACACAGACATTAGAAGTAAGGTTTATAGCAACATATTTTAGTTGAAATGATTTTAGCTACAATTCAGAAAACTAAACTCAAGTTGCCTTAAGCAATAATGAATATATGGGCTCATGAAATAGAAAATTTCAGAAGTAATGCCAGACTTCAGGCATGGTTTGATCCAGAGGTCTGCAATATCATCTGGTCTCTGTCCACATTACTTTCATTTCTCTCCCACCCATCAACATGTGCAGTTAATTCCTCAGGCTGGCTTCCTTGGTAGCCAAACTGGCTGCAGTATTTCAAAGCCCAAATCTGCAAACCACTGCCATTCAGAGGGAGAGACACCTTCTCTTACCAGCATGCCAAGCAAAATTCCTGAGATTCACTCTGATTAGACCAGTTAAAGCCACATGCCCACACTTGGGCTGATCCTTGGGCCAAGAGATACGATATATTAATTATTTCAGTCTAGCGCAAGGTTGGCAATTTTTTTTCTGTAAAGGGCCAGATAGTAAATATGGTAGGCTTGGGGGCCATGATCTCTGTCACAACTAGCTGTCAATTCTGCTGTTGTAGCACAAAAGCAGATGTAGATAATGTGTAAATGAAGGACAGGGATGTGTTTCACCCTGACTGCCAGGTTTGGGCTATGGATCATAGTTTGCTGAACCCTGATCTAAAATGTGTTAATTCTACTCCAGAAGTGAAAAATGAAGTCAACTCCCTGAAACCACAAAGATCCTCAAACAGGAAGAGAGAAACTGGAAAAGGAATATGAAAAATTGGTGTCAGAAGAATACAAACAATTGGTTGTATATGGCATATGCAACTAATAAACACATGGTATACAAGGGGAAATGTTTGCCAGTCCCCCCCAAGTTGTGTATCAAACTCTTCAAGATTTTTTTGGTAATTATTTTTATATTTGGGGTTTTTTTTTAAGATTTTATAAATTAATTTATTTAACAGAGAGAGAGCACAAGCAGCAGGAGCAGAAGAGGCAGGCTCCCCACTGATCAGGGAGCCCAATGTGGGGCTCAATCCCAGGACTCTGGCATCGTGACCTGGGCCGAAGGCAAATGCTTAACCAACTGAGCCATCCAGGTACCTAGTAGTTATTTTTATTGTGTCAAAGTATATGTAACACAAAATTTATCATTTAACCATTTCGAAGTGTATAATTTTTAGCACGTTCACAATGTTGTGCATCTCTACTTCCAAAACGTTTTCATCATTCCAAACAGAAGCTTTGTAGCCACTAAACAGTATTCCCTATTCCCAATCCCCAACTCTCATACCCTCGAACCTCATTTATACTTCATTTCTCTGAATTTGCTGATTCTAGGTACCTCATAAAAAGTTAAATCATACGATATATGTCCCTTTGTGTCTGGGTCATTTCACTTAGTATGTTTTCAAAGTTCTATCCATATTGTAGCACAGATCAGAACCTCATTCCTTTTACGGCCAAATAATATTCCATTGTCTATCCATTCATGTTTTGATGGATATTTGGGTTGTTTCTAAATTTGGGCTATTTTAACCAATGCTACTGGTGTGAATATTTTCAAGTTATAAAGCCATAATCATGGATTTATTCCATAATCAAATAAGGCATAAATATCATCCTACGTAACACCTCTTATAGTACATCATGATACATGTTAGTCTATTAAAGACTCCATGAAATTTATAGTTTAAAGAAAAAACACCAACGGCACTAACTGTATTAAACTTAGAGGATTCTTAACAGACTTGATGATGAACTCATTATTTTAAAAATAGAACCTCTCTAACCCATGTATCTTATTGAACACACACAAGCAAGCCCTTAGGTTTTAGAAAAATGTTGGATACAAACAAAATTGTGGACATATTATGAATTGAGTATACAATACTAAATTTATATACAGATATATTAAAAAGACAAGGAAGTTCACCAAAAGATTTACAATGTTTGTCTTCAGATAGTTGAATTATGAATAATTTCTGATTTTTTGCATTTGTGTTACTGATTTTCTAAAAGGATTGAGTATTACCTCTAAATAAAAAAAAATTCTCAGCTCAAAAACTATATAAACCCAGCATTCTGTTACTAAAATATATAGGCAAAGAGAAGAAAACGAATGGAATAGCTCAGGGAGAAAAAAAGTGAAAGAAGCATACTGTCTGCACTGAACATACTCACTTCTACATTCCATCTTGCTTTACCTCTACACCAGGCATGAGTGTGTTGTTTTTAATTATTGATTATTTATCCTGTTACAAGAATGCTGTATACTCAGACCAGGACTTTCCATGACTGCATCAGGGATGAAAGCTGTTCCCTAGAAGAACAAATTAGACTTAAACTTGGTGAGTAGACCTAGAAGCGCATGCTGGTCCCCACAGGGAAAAGAGCAGTGAGATTGTCATTTATTAGCTTCAGATTTCATGGGTCTAAAAATTAGGCAGAAAAAAATGGTGATTATGGCCGCCTCTGTCCGTGAATTGCTTTAGACCAGCATTTTCTTCTCCTCATTGCACTATAGGTGAACTTCACTATCCTTTTAGAGCCAGGGGGAACTGTGGTGGCTTGCAGCCTGACCCGACAAGGTAGCTTTCCACAGTCTCAGGAAGGACCACGGCTCTTAGCCAAAGGAGGCTGCAAGCCCAAGATGAGACAAGAAGACTGAGTGCAAGTTGTCCTTCTCTTAGAAGCTTCCTGGGAATTTCAGTAAGAGCTTTTTTTTTAAAGATTTTATTTATTTATTCACAAGAGACACAGAGAGAAAGAGAGAGAGGCAGAGACACAGGAAGAGGGAGAAGCAGGCTCCATGCAGGGAGCCCGACGTGGGACTCGATCCCGGGTCTCCAGGATCACGCCCTGGGCCAAAGGCGGCGCTGAACCGCTGAGCCACCTGGGCTGCCCAAGAGCTTTTTTCATGAAATTTTTAAATTTAAGAATGAGAGGTGTTTTAGTATGTGGTTCAACTTGGGAGACAGAGTTGCACTCGGTGGAAGAAAATACTGCATTGACTAATCTATTTACCAAACATTTCTGTGTCAGTAGGTTACACCCTGCATTTATCAACTGGCCATCTCTGGACACATTCTTCAGACTTTTGTGATCATTAAAATATTAGGTTGGATGGACCTAGGATTTCAACCAGCTCAGCAAGTTCCTCAAACTGGGAAAATAACCCCCACCTGCTGTTAAGTGGCTCTGGCAAGTGACTTAACTCTTCCTGAACCTAGGTCTTTTTCTGCAAGAAATGAAATTGTTGTGATAACCAAATTAGAGTGTGAGAAAGAGCTTTGTAAACTGTAATGTACTGCATAAAGGTGAAAAGCTACCATGAGAACAGTTCTCACTCTCAGAAGAGTAACCAGGCCGGACCCCTCTTAGTCAAGAGAGTATAGTCACCCCACACTTACTCAGGCTACCCCACTGCCTGAATGCTTTGCCCCTCCTCCCTTCCCGCCCAGATTTGATCATTATTCACCACCCCAATTAATTTTCACCTAGTTTGAGAAAATACTTTCTGGCCACCCAGTTATCAGTGATTTCTCTCTTTTCTAAATTTCTCTAGTACTTGCAACTGACGTCAAAGAATGTATCAGCACAGATAATGTGCCTTTCCTCCTATTCTTTAGTGTCTTTCCGTCTTGTCTCCATAATCCAATTTTTAAAAATATGGGTTTTGTAGATGTAAAACATACATACAGAAAAGTGCCCATGCAGCAAAAAGTAACCCATGCAACAACCACCACCCAAATCACACATGGAACCATCACCAAGGTGAGTAAACAGCACCTCACCCGACTTCTAATGCCATTGATCAGTTTTAAAGCTTTTTGAATTTTCTATAAAGTATATATTCTCTGGTATCTGGCTCCTTTTGCTCCACCTTGTGTTTTAATAATCAACCATGCTCTTGTATGTGCCAATAGTTTCTTCATGTTCGTTGCTGTATTTTTTCCTGTTGCACGGATATACTCCAATTTATTTCTCTGTTCCACTATTATTTGAGGACATTTAAGTTGTTTCATGGTTTGGCTATTTTAATTAGGGATGGGAAAGTACATTCGAATATTTGGCTTTTGGTGAACACTTGCATGCATTCGTTTGCAGTGTATGTTTAGCAGTGGGATTGCTGGACTGCAGGACGTGCGTATGTACAACTTGAAGATGTATCACAGTTGCTCAATGCTGTTGAACCAGTTTACACTCCCAGTAGCAACATGCGTGTGCTCCCGTACTCTGCAAGTTAACCAACACTTGGTATTACCTGTCTTTTGTATGTGGCCATGTTGGTGTATCATCTAGTCCCTCGCAGTTTTAATTTGCACTTTCCTAATAACTAATGAGGTCAAGTACTTTCTCATATGTTCATTGACCATGTGGACATCCTCTCTTGTGAAGAAAATGATGTCCAGTTTCTACTAGGTTTTCTGACTTTTTCTTATTAAATTGTAGGGAATGTTTATGATCCATGTACTGCAAATATCTTCTCTCACTGTATGGCCTTCCTTTCCATTCTCATGATGGTGTCTTCTGATAAACAGAAGTTAGGGATATTCTAACATTTTCCTTTTTGGATATAGTTTTCTATGTCTTGTTTAAGAAATCCTTGTAGACTCATAAAAATATTCTTCTATGTTATTTTTCAGAAGCTTTACTGTTTCATATTTCACATTTGGATTTAAAATCACTTAGAATTGATTTTTTAAATAATGTGTGAGATAAGGGATAAGATTCAGGATTTTTTCATACGGATATCCAAATTGTATCATTGATTAAAATAAGCATTGTTTTCCCTCTGCTCTACCAGCGGGTGTCCGTATATGCATGCATCAGACTCCAAATTCCCTATTCTGTCCTATTGTTCTATTTGTCTATGCCTATGCCACCAACACACTGAATTAATTACCACATTTTTGTAACAATTCTTACATATGGTAGAATAAGTGTTCCAACTCTTCTTAAGGATTCCATCCTTCTACATTTCCATATAAAATTCTCTGTAAATTTTGTCTACTCCTAGAAAGAAAATCTGTTGAAATTTCAGTTAAGACTTAATTGAATCCCAGAAGAATTTGAGGGACAACTGACATTTTTACAATATTGAGTCTTCCTGCACATGAATCTGCTTGTTTTAGCTCTTCTTTAATTTCTCTGTTATTGTTTCGTAGTTTTCAGTGTAATGTAATACACATTTTTAATTATATTTATTTCTAGATAGTTGATAGTCTTTTATTCTATTGTATTTTCTTTATATTTTATTTTCTATTTGTTCGTTGCTGCCATACACACAATTTTTGTTTATTGTCTTTGAATCCAGTAAGTTTCCTAAATTAACTTTTTAACTCTAAAAGTTTACCTATAAATTCCTTTGAATCTTCTAGATACACAATTTTGTTCTCTGCAAATAATAAATTTATTCTTTCTTCCCAATACTTATTTGTTTTATTTCTTTTCATTTCCTTACTGCACCACTGCAACATTAGAACTCTATTAATATAAGCAGAAATGATAAGAGTCGGGTTCCTTGTCTATTTCTGCTCTTGGGAAAATATAATCTTTCACTATTTAGTATGATATTGTCATAAATTTTTGATAGATGTCCTTTATCTCAGGTTAAGGACATTCTTGCTCCTTTCTATTACCGATGTTCAAGGAGAAATATTTGTTTTCTTTTTGCTTTGTTATATCTTTATTATGTTAACAAAGTAAATTCAAGTTTTATTCTTTTTTTGTATATATCAATATAGACTGGAATTGTATATCTTTGTCGGGTTTTAGTACAAAGGTTATGTTGCTTTCATGAAAAAATAAGTTGGGAAGTGATACCACCAACTCTATGGGTATCATTTCTTCCTTAAATGTTTCAGAGTATTTACTAGTGAAACCATCTGGGCCTGGAGTCTTTCTTATGGGAAGATTTTTTTAACCAACAATTTCAATTTCTTTAATAGATATAAAACTATTTGGATTTCTTATTTTATTTAGTACTAGGAATGAGGGAGCAGGGCTAGCTGAGGACAAAGCACAGCTAATATCCAACAAACAACCCCCACCCAGGGTGGGATATAAGTGATATTCTTCAGAAAGTTTCCAGTTGTCTTAATGTTAATGCCTTGCTAGAGGGAAAAACAATCTTTAACTTGACACTGGCAAGGTCTCCAATATCTTGTAGGTCCTCCCTAGCGTATGAAAATTCTCTTGAAATCTCCCTTTTTGCTTGCTTCCTCCAACCCCTGGGTATATAATCAGCCACTCCTCATAGGCCCCAGGCAGCCACTCTTCCTGTTCAAGGGCTGTCCCTGTGCTTTAATAAAACCACCATTTTGCACCAAAGATGTCGCAAGCATTTTTTCTTGGTCATTGGCTCCAAGCCTCATCTATACTCCAAAACTTCATCACTAGGATTGGCAAATTATGCATTTTAAGGAATTTGTTCATTTTATCCAGCTGTTCATAATTCTCTCTTATTATATTTGAATGACTGCTGGATTTGTAGTAATATCCTTTCTTTCATTTCTGATATTTGTTCATTTGTGTTTACTTTTTTTTTTTCCACCAATGGTGTCAGGAGTTTATACATTTTATTATTCTTTCCCAAGAACCACATTTGATCTTTGTTAAATTTCTCTATTATTTGTTTTATATTTTAGGATTTCACTTCTAATTTTTTCCTCACTTCTACTTACTTTGAATTTAATTTACTCGTATTTTTCTAGCTTTTTAGAGTAGAAACATAGATCTTTGAATTTAAATTTTTCTTTTCTAACATGAGCATTTAATGCTATAAGTTTCCCTCTACATTCTGCTAAGTTCAGCTGCATCTCTCCAATTTTGATATGTTGTATTCTCATCATTATTCAAATATAAATAGTTTTAGTTCCTCTTGTGATTACTTCTTTGACTTTAGGCTATTTAGAAGTATACTCTTTAATTTTGGAATATTTGAACTTTTCTAGACATTTCTAATTTAACACTTTTATTAGAGAACATTGTGGAGGCCGAGAAAAATTAAGGCCATCCCACCTAAAGTTTAGCATTAGCACAAGTACAGCCATCTTAGGCCCCTGTGAATAAGAGCTGAACTTTAAAGGGAAAAACTGCAGAATGTCCTCAATGTCCTAGGCAGAGAATCCCATATCAGAAAGACAACAGAGCCCACGCCCATGGTAGAAAATCCCCTAGACCAGCCTAATTCTTCCATCCCTTCTGGAAATCCCCTAGACCAGCCTATAAAAAACCCAGCTGTAACCCACTTTGGGGTCCAAGTCCCTGCTCCGCTGCATGGAGTATACTTGGACCCAAGCTCGAGCTTGTAAATAAACCCTCCTGTGTTTGCATCGGTGTTCAGCTCCTTGGAGGTTTCTCGGATTTGCAATCTTGGGCACAATAAACATAATCTGAGATTTTAGTTTTTCAGAGATCATCTGAGACTTGTTTAATGGTCTATTTTTTTGAACAATCCATTTCTACTTGTATAGTTGGACGTAGTGTTTTAAAAATATCAACTAGGTCAAAGTGGATGATAATGTTTCTCAAATCTCTACCTCTGCTAGTATTTTGTCTATTTTTCTATCAATTATTCAGAAAGGAGTGTTAAAATCTTGAACTATGATTGTGGACTTTCTTGTGTTCTGCACATTTTTGCTTTATGAATTTTGAAGCACTTTCCAGTTAGGTGCATACACATTTATGATTGTTATGTCTTCCTCAGTAACTGACACTTTATTTTATCACACTCTCTGGAGCTAATCTTATATCACTCTATGTAAAACGTAAGAACTTTGAAAAAGTGTATTTTTATTTACAGCTGCAACTTTTGTACCATTTTGTGTATATATATATGTGTGTGTGTATAGCATTTATTTATGTTATAAACTACATAATACAATTTTATAGTTTTTATAAAATAGTCATTTTCTTAAAGAAATCAAAAGGAGAAAAAAGATATGTTTCTATTTACCTACATGTTTACCATCTCTGGTAGTCTTCATTCCTACCTATTGGTCCAAGTTTTCATCTTGTGTCATTTCCCTTCAGACTGAAGGTATTTCTTTAGCATCCCGTGTAGGTTAGTTCTGTTGATGTGTTATAATAATAATAAGATCTGGTCTTTGTCCCCTTGGAATTTCCTGAGTGATACAAGTATCATTGTTATGCTAATAAGATGACTCAAGGCAGACACCTAGATAGTTTCAGGATGGGGGTTGGTTATCAGAGAAACCCACCATATAATTAGAGGAATTTTGGGCCAGCCCAACCTCTACACATAGGAAAGGAGCTGGACATTGAGCCCTATCATGTGGCCAATGAATTAATTAAGCCTGTCTATGTAATGAAACCCCAGAAAACTCTGGTTCAATAGGAGCTTCCTTGTTGGTGAATGTATTAATATACTGGGAAAGTGGTGCACCCTGATTCAGTGGGAACAGAAGCGCATGCAGCTCTTGCTTTATGTATCTCTTTATCTGGTTGTTCATTTGTATTCTTTGTAATAAAATGGTAATTGTAAATAAAACATTTTCCTGAGTTTTGTGTATCAGTTTAATGAATTCTCAAACCTGAAGGGTCATGGGAATCCCTGAATTTATAGCCCGTTAGAGGTGTAGATGGCCCCTAAGACCTGTTAACTGGAGTCTTGTTCCAGAAAGTATCACGAAGACTTTGCCTTTACCTTGTAGAGTCTGCACCATCTCCAGATAGTGTCAAAATTGAATTGAATTGCAGAATACCCTGTTGGTGTCAGAGATTTGGTGGTGATGGGTTTTCTCAGTTTTTGTTGATTTGAGGTGTTTTAATTTGCCCTCATTTGAAGCATATTTTCACTGGATATAGGTTCCATGTTTATAGTTCTTTTTCCCTCTTTTCAGTTACTTTTAAAAACATTGTCCTATTATTTTTTTCTCTCCATTGTTTCTAAAGAGATGCCAGTCATCATTTGAATTGTTGTTTTTGTATACAATGTTTCACTTTTCTCTGGTTGCTTCTGAATTGTATCTTTGAGTTAGGGACAAACAAGGTTAGGCAGGGCTAGGTAGGGGGCCACGGAAGCAGGCTCACAAAAATCCCAAAAATGCTGAGGTGTAAGGAAACCAGAGATTAAGGAACAAGCCAGACCACCCTGCCCTAAAGTGTGGGTGGGAAGGGTGTCTTGTTATAACTGCCACTTGTGACCAACAAAGAATAACCAGACCCCAAAGAAGAAGTAAGCCATTAAAGATGTTATCAATAGTCCTTACTCAATGGTGATGTCAATAGATAATGTTAAAAGGATTTAGGTTCCCTGATTAGGCTCTCAATAAAAGATCAACCCTACAAGCCCTCAGGGGCAATCCTGTCAGGACCCCTCTCACTTCTGAGAATCTTCTCTGTATATTTGCTTAATAAACTTCTATCGCTTTATTCACTCTCCTGTGTCTGCGAGATTCATTCTTACAAGAACCAAGCTCTCCCGTATCATCTTTATGTTTGATTTTCAGTAATTTAATTATGATAAGCCTAGTTGGGATTCTCACTATTTTTAACCCAGACTGGCATATATTGAGCTTCTTGGATTTTTTTTTATTTGTTCACAAAATTCAGGAAAGTTTCTGTCCTTATTTTTTTTCAAATGTTTTTCTGCCCCATTTTATTTTTCTTTTCCTCCTGAGACTCCAATTACTCTGAAGCTAGATGACTTGACATTGTCCTACATGTTAACGAAGCTCTGATTGTACATTTTTTTCCCATTTTCTCTGTTCTTTAGATTAATTTCTATTGATTTCTATCTTTTAAAAAGTTTGTTAATCCTAAATTTGTTAATCCTTTTATCTTTTTTGTATCTACTGTTCATCCCAGCCAGTTACATTTATTTCTGATTTTATTTTAAGCTATAGAATTTCCACTGGCACCTTTTAATAGTTTGCTTTCTCCACTGAGATTCATATCTGTTTATTAATTATAATCATGCTCCCTTTAAGTCTTTGAAAATCTTTATATAGCTATTTTTAAGTCCTTGTGAATGCCAACAACCTGATCATTTCATAGTAAGTTTCTACTGACAGCTATTTCTCTTGATCATATTTTCCTATTTCTTGTGTGTCTAATAAACTTTCATTGTGTACTAGACATTTTTAATCAGGGGATTAACTTGGCTGGACTCAAACCACAATCTCCCCTATGATGAAGAGTAGCTAGTCTCTGCTAAATTCTTTCAAACTTCACTATTGCTTTTCACTGGGCTTTTTGGAGACTGTCCCACATGTATAGTTCAGAGGTCATCCAGGGCTTTTGGTAGAGCTTACATGCACATTTTGGGGCTCCTCTTTGGCTCCCACCTTTCTGAGTATGTCCTCTCTCATCCTCTATCTGCTATCACAGCCCTGAACTCCATTTGATGATTCTTCAAACTGGTAAGTTTGATGTTCCCTTATTGAATTCTTGCTGCCCTGTATTATATAGAGTGAAAAGTGCCCTCAGGTAGAAATCATATAAAGGCAAATCTCCAGGAAAAAAAGGTCTCAAAAGGACTCCAGTTTTTGACTGCTTTTGCTCACTATTCAGTGCCTTCAAGTAGTTATTTTTTTCCTCATTGTTTTCTATAGGAAGGTTTATTTAATACAAGCTAATCCAAAATTACTGGAGTGAAAACTATGGAAACATTTCAAATTATGGATTATATTTATTTTTTAGGTATAGAACTATTTGGATTTCTTATTTTTACTTGATTTGATATATCATGTTCCTCAAGGAATTTCTATTGAAAAAGTCAAATTTATTAATATAAAGTTGTTTATAATCTCTCATTATGTACTCTTTTAGATGAAATATTGAATTTATATGAAACTGAGTAGGAATCTAGAGAAAATTGCAGAGCACTGTCCAAATCTAAATCCAAAGGTTTTTTTAAAAAATACAGCCTGTGACATTTGTTTCATATATATATATATATTTTTTTTATAACATTCTTATATTATCCATTTGACTTTAACTTTTTAAAGTTTAAATGACAGGAATTTTTAAAACTTAAAATGTTTTTTAAATTATAGAGTTTTCAGAAATTTAAAAATTCCTAATTTAAAAAAATATTATTATCTATAAGTTAAAATATGGCTTAATTGTCCCCTTGATAAATTATATGTGAAAATTGCCTAGGCTTTTTACTTTTGTCTTTAGTAATAAAAAAATGCCTCTGAAAGTGGCACTGTAGTTCAATCATAAATTAATTAGAGTATGTTGCTTAAAAGATAGCTTTCTTATGAAATCTACATTCTAGTTTTCTAGCCAAAAGGAAAAATAGCAGAAAGATGTTGATTGAAAATTGAAAGTTTTAAAAAGCTAGTTCTGTGAATTTAAATTCTCAAGTTACGATCCATGGTAACCTTATCTGGGAAGTAAACTTTACTTATACTCAATAAGAGAAGGTTTTCATACATTTCTCAAGTATCCTTTGTTCATTCCCTTGTCATAACCCATAATTCAGTTATCACAATGCACCCTTAATTCATTACTTGAAACTTATACTTAATTTTCTACACTTAAAATAACCTCATGTTTTCTTTTCCATTCAGCAAATATCAATTTCACCATTTCTGTTTTCTATCAAGGAGTGAGGTCAAATGGGAAGTATGAGGTTAGATCTATGTCTTCTTGGATCTAATGAAAAAAACTGCTTTACTTTGTCACTAAAGACATTGCTCTATTTTCTTTTTTTAAAGTCAGGTTTGTTGAGGAGTAATTTGTACAGTAAAATCCATTTTTAGGTGCAATGAATTTTCAAACACATACAGTCTAGTAGCCACCACCACAATCAAGGTATAAAACATTTTCCTCAACCTGAAATTTCTTAAATTTGTTGTCAAATCCCTCTCTACATTTCCAGTTCACAAACAACCATAAAGTCTCCTGTCCCTGTAAGTTTGTTTTTTCTAGAATCATCATGCATTTTGTCATGTAGCATTTTGAGCCTAGCTTTTTTCACTTACCATAATGCATTTGAGATTTATTCATGTTGCTGTACGTAACAACAGTTCATTCTGTTTTATTGCTAAGTAATATTCCATTGTATGGATGTACCACCACATTTTGTTTATTCATTCACTAGTTGATGGACATTTGAATAATTGCCAGTTTTTGGCAATTATGAATAAAGCCAGTATAAACATCTATGCATCTATTTGTGTATGGACATATGTTCTCATTTCTTTGGGGTAAATATCTAGGAGTGGAATACAGTAATTGCCTATTTTGTTTTATAAGAAACTGCCAAACTGTTTTTCCAAAGTAGCTGTACAGTTTGTATTCACATCAGGAATATATGAATTCCATAGCTTTGCATTCTTGCCAGTAGCTTTTCTAATAGGTAGTAGCTGATAGCTGTTTAAATTTTCATTTCCCAGGGATGCCTGGGTATCTCAGTGGTTGAGCATCAGCCTTTGGCTCAGGGCATGATCCTGGAGTCAGGGGATTGAGGCTCCCTGCAAGAAACTTGCTTCTTCTTCTGCCTGTGTTTTTGCCTCTCTCTGTGTGTCTCTCATAAATAAGTAAATAAAATCTTAATTTTTTTTCATTTCCCTAATTACTAATGTTGTTGAGTACATTTTAATGTGCTTTTCTGCCATCCATGTATTGTCTTTGATGAAGTGTTGTTTCCTTAGTATTGAACTGTGAGGGTCCCTCATATATTTAGACATGTGTTCTGAAAATATTTTCTCTTACTCTATATCTTGTATTTACATTTTCTTCAAAATATCATTCAAATATGAGAAGTTTCTATTTTTAATGAAGTCTAGTTCATCCATTTTTTCAGGTATGGGTTGTGCTTTTTGTATCCTATCTAATGCATTTTACCTAGCCCAAGGTCACAAAATAAATTTATCTTTTCTTCTAGAATTTTTCAGTGTTAAGTTTTACATTTAGGGGGCAGCCCCCGTGGCGCAGCGGTTTAGCGCCGCCTGCAGCCTGGGGTGTGATCCTGGAGACACGGATGGAGTCCTGCGTCGGGCTCCCTGCGTGGAGCCTACTTCTCCCTCTGCCTGTGTCTCTGCCTCTCTCTCTCTCTCTCTCTCTCTGTGTGTGTGTTTCTATGAATAAGTAAATAAAATATTTTTTTAAAAAAGTTTTACATTTAGGTCCATGATCTATTTTATTTTAGTTAGTTTTTATTTACTTAAAAATTTGAAGCCATAGTTTAAAACTTTCCCAAAGACAACCTAGCCAGATGCTTCACTGGTGAATTCTGCATTTCAGGAAGATGTCATACCACTTATATAAAAGGAAAAAAACATAATGGAAAGAAAAATTTCCCAACTTATTTTGTGAGGCTGCGTTACCTTGGTACCAAAGCCACACAAAGACATTATAAGAAAATAAAATTGCAAACTAATATTCTTCATGAATACACGTACAAAAACTTACATAAAATATTAGCAAATCAAATCCAGCAATATATGAAAATGATAATACAACATGATCAAGTAGGGTTTATCTTTGGAATGCAGTATTTGAAAATCATTTGATATAATTTATCATGTC
The DNA here is from genome assembly GCF_018345385.1 of Vulpes lagopus. Lineage (NCBI taxonomy): Eukaryota > Metazoa > Chordata > Mammalia > Carnivora > Canidae > Vulpes > Vulpes lagopus. The sequence goes on from NC_054828.1 coordinate 77,399,636, forward strand.
AGCAGATAAAAGGGGAAAAAATGATCATCTCACGAGATACAAAAAGATCATTTGACAAAATTCAATAACCATTCATGATGAAAACTTGAAGAAAACCAAGAATTATAGGTAACTTCCCCATGTTGATAAAGGGCATCTATGAAAACCCTCAGGCTTATAGCATACTTAATAGTGAAATACTGGGGCAGCCCTGGTGGCTCAGCGGTTTAGTGCCGCCTTTGGCCCACGGTATGATCCTGGAGACCCGGGATTGAATCCCATGTCAGGCTCCCTACATGGGGCCTGCTTCTCCCTCTGCCTGTGTCTGTGCCTCTCTCTCTCTCTGCCTCTCATTAATAAATAAATAAAATATTTTAAAAAATAGTGAAATACTGAACAATAATATTAATATCAGAAACAAGGTAAATATGCCCACTCTCACCAGGTTCAACATCATGCCAAAAGTCCTTGCTGGTGCAATAAGGCAAGAAAAAGAAATAAGAGTGTATAAATTTTAAAAATAAGCAAAACTATCTCTAATCACAGATAACATGATTGCCTACCTAGAATCAACATAGAAATTTTGAAATACTGAAGGAAAAAAATTCTAATAAAACATGTGCAAGACCTGTATGCTAAAACCCTAAAAGTTTTGTGAGAGAAACAAAATACTTGCAATAAGTAGAAAGATATGTCATGCTCACTAAACTGAAACTCAACATTCTTAAGATGTCAGTTTTCTCCAAATTAACCTTTATGGTCAATACAATTCCAATTAAAATCCCAGCATATTATTTGTTGCACTCCTTAAGCTGATCCTGAAATTTATAAGAAAAATCAAGGAGAGACGCCTGGGTGGCTCAGTGGTTAAGCATCTGCCTTCAGCTTAGAGTGAGATTCCCATTTGTTCCGGGAGATCCTGTCCCACATTGGGTTCAGCACTTTTCAGTGTACTAGGTGGCTTGGTGTCTGCCCTCTTTATCTCTGTCCTTTCAAGAATTCCCTTTTAATTCTCTACTTCTTGTTTCTCCATACTCCAGCCCTTCTAGTCAGTGAGTTCTTGGAGTTCTGGCCATTCTGCCTGGTGCAGAGTAGAGCCTACATTGGTATAAATGCTATACAATCTGCAAACTCAACAGCACCATTTCTTTCTGCTATGCATGAATTCTCTCTGGTATCTTCCTGTTTTTAATCAATCTCCAGTATATTAAGGTAGTGCTTTGTAAAACATATTTTGTCCAGTGTGTGTGCATATGTGTGCATGAGTGTGTGTATATGTGCGTGTGTGCGTGTGCAGAGCTTTTTAAACTAGTGCTAGTAAGGCCACCAGTTATTGTCTGTTCCTTATAAAGTGTAATCTTTTTCTAAAGGACCAAGACCAAGAGAAGTCTTCCCTAGATTCTCTAAACCAGAGATAACCATTCCAATAATTTCAGATTTTGCAGCATTTTCTTCAGTCATTTTTAAACTGTGGGAATCAAACAAGGACTTTCCTTCTTAGATTTGAAGGGGAATAAGTTTGAGTCTTCACTTTACTGCACTTTGCACATCATGCTTTCAGAAACTACAGCATAGGAATGCTCCAGTCAAGTGAAAACTTAATTTCAGAGAGAGGCTTTGCCCTGAATCCTGCCTTTTACCTGTCCTTCCCTTCTGACCTAGATGGGAAACCTCGTAGAATACCTGTGGATTCCTTTGTTCACTTTTCCTGAAGCTGAGAGTAAATGCTACACAATCAGCAACTTGCTTTTCTTCTCCTGGTCCCACCTGGTTTCCTCTACTTTCCAGGCCACCAAAATATCCCAGAACCTCACTCATGCTTAGATTCCTAAGCATGTCCTAAACAAGATTGGAGCTAAGTGACAGGCAAATTGGCTACCGGAAACATTTACTTAAAGTAAGGCATCACTCTACTGTAATATCTGTCTATTCTTTCCTCATAAGCAATAAATAGAATTATTCATGCACCAGACATTTTGATAGGCAAAAAAGGTTCAGTGATAACTAAGACATAGTCCTTGCCCCTTGTTTAGCCATTTAAACAAAAAGTAGAGTAGCATGTTGTAAGCTTTGTGCTAGAGGAATGGAAAATGTTGGAGGTCACATAGGAAAGAATAGGCAATTCCAATTTGGTGGGTAGGGAGAAGGTTCAGATAAGACTCTACAAGTAAGTATTGGCAAGGTGTACAGATATGTATGTGGGAAACTTGGCCATTTGGGTATAGAGATCACAGGCCTGACCCCACCTGGTCGTCTCAGGAAAAGTTCGAGGATATTGGTGTCATCGAAGCATGGGTCATGAGGTATGATAGAAGAAAAGACTAAGGAGGCAGGAAAGAGGGATTTGTTGCATGATTAAAGAGTTTGGATTTTATCTTGTAGAGTGCACTGAACCATTAACGTGTCTTAATCGGAGGATAGCAGGATCACACAGTGTTTTAGCAAAATCCTTGTGTTCATTCTTGTATGTTCTGGATGCCTGTCAGGATCCCTCCCCCAGGAGTTGGTCTGATGGGGCCAAGAATTGGGGTCAACAGAGAGGAAACATGGTCTTCAAAATGATCTGGTCTGAAATCAGACTATAATCATTTATTGTGTACTACACTGAGCTTTTTTTATGCCAGATATGGTCTGGGGCCCAGATCTGTTTGGACATGGCTTGGGTGAGAAACCCATTTTCTTTTCCAAAGACAATTTGGATTTCAAGAAGAAAATCACAGCATCAGAGTTTCAAGCAAAGCAGCATTATAGGCCAGCCAGACTATGCAAAAATTAATGCACTAAATAACCATACTTAAGTCTATTTAAGAGCATAACTGGGAAGGGAGTTGAGGCCATAGGTCTCTGGAAATAAAATTGGGAAATGTTATCAAATACAATTACTGTTTGGAAATCAGAAGGAGAAGAATGAAAATGAGTTTGTTTTTTTTAATTTTTTTTTAATTCTTATTTATTTATTAGTCACACACACAGAGAGAGAGAGAGAGGCAGAGACACAGGCAGAGGGAGAAGCAGGCTCCATGCACCGGGAGCCGGATGTGGGATTCGATCCCGGGTCTCCAGGATCGTGCCCTGGGCCAAAGGCAGGCGCTAAACCGCTGTGCCACCCAGGGATCCCGAAAATGAGTTTGATTTGCTTTCTGAGAGCAGAACTAAGAGGTTCAGGCAAGTTTCTTAGAGCTCTGAAATGAATATAATATTGGAAATTAGGCAGTTGTATGTAATGGCATAGAAGAAATGTGTCTTTCCACAACCTTGCTTTTCTTCTCGGAGTCAAGTGGTACCAGCCAGAGTTGGAACAGCTACTAAAATAGTGAAGTTGGGAAAGGGTCAGGCACTGGTTCCCACACTGAAGCCTATGGATCACTGAACCCTGGGCCAGTCTTAAGTATCCTTACTACATGATATTTATAATGTGGCAGTGTCTGCCAAGCCATTTAACCTAATTTAACTATACTGTGATAATAATTAGAACTAAGAGTTCCTGCAATGGAATCTTTTCAGAAGCAACCCCATCTGTTCTACATTATGTTGAGGTTCCCTACAGGAACAGTAGAGTGTGATCGAGGCTCAACCACTTACTAGCGGGAAAGTAAGTCTGTTTTTTCAACTGTAAAGTGGAAAAAATGGCTCTTATCAACATGGCCATTACTAATGAGCTATTAAAAGTAAGGATTCTTTGTGGAAGGTTGTTCAGTTGTTAGTTAGTAATGATATTGACCAATGAGAGTGGATAGTATCTAGAGCCAAACTGTTGAGTACAGTAGCCACAAGTCACATGTCGCTATTTGAAATGTGGCTAGTGTAAACTGAGTTGTGCTGCTAGAGTTGGCACCAAAAAAGAACAACAACAACAACAAAAAAACTTAATAATTTTTACATTACTTACCACGTTTTAGACATAGAAGGTTAAATAAAATATAATAGTATTAGAATTAACCTCTTATGTTTCGTTTTACTTATTTTAATGTATCTAATAGAAAATTTAAAAGTATGTGTGTGACTTGCACTTGGGGCTTGGATTATATTCCTAATATGCAGGGGACTGGTCTAGGGTACATTCCATCCATAAAACAAGTGATAAAGACTGTGGGGGTTTTAAGAACCGCCTTTCAAAGTAAAGTTGGGATGTATGTAAAAAATTTACATATCGCATTAATTCATACATTTTTAAATTTAATTTCAGTGACATGCTTTGAGCATTTACTGTGTGCCAAGGACTGGATACGGAGCAGTCAATGACCTTTAGGAGCTCACACTGTACATAACTGTGAATAAGGTTGGGAGAGTTTCTCTGCAGCTCACAGCACTCCCTGGGCATCAAGAATAGGTTTGATTTTTGACTCAGTATCATCCAACTAAGGTCCCCACATGTATTGTCAAGGTAAGAGAAAATAAGGTAATACCAAGAAATCTAGTGTAGTCTGAATGTTCTCCTTTCTGCTGGAGCTAGGCAGCCTTTGAGTGTTTCAATGTTGCATATAGACCTGGATAGAAAGGTGGGCTTTCATGGGCTCTATTAGCTGAGTCTGTCAGGATATAGTGCTTAGGAGGCTAAGGTCATAGGTTTGTTCCTTGCATGGGTCACTTGGCTTTGCTCTGATCCATGCCTCAGACTTGCCCCTGCAAACCTCAGCCAGTTGCCTTGTAAATATATTTGAATCACTTGGCAGACAGGGTGAGAGCATGTGAAGGGGGCAGGGCAAATTTCTCGCCACGGTTGGAACAACCACTGAAAACTTTCTTGACCAACAGTGCGGACTCTGGAGGACACTTTGTACAGTGGACCCAACTAAAACCATCTTTTCCCTACAGAACCCTACCTGAAGTCATTGACCAGAGAGGAGCTGGTAGGACAAGACTTCTGGGCACCACCGCTCCTGGACAGAGCAGAACACATGCAGCATTCACTGGGAATTCAGACTTTTTTTCTAAAGATGATGTTGCCAACATGCACATGGGCTTCCCCGTCTGACCGACAGAGACTGTTTAGACTTGGAAATATGGACACCTATCTCTTGAGTGACCTGTCTGCTGGTAATATTTACATCCACATTCACACAGGACGGTGGTGTGTTTTAATTCCAGGCTGAGATTCAACCTCATGCACCTCACTGAAGCATCGCTGACAGAAGAGCTGGTCTGAGATCTCCAGCTACACAAATAAATACTGGAACAGGGCCTAACAGGAAGACCCTCACTACCCAATTTTTTCCAGATGGCAGTGATGGATGGCTGTATGTTTATGTTTACTTGGCTTCCCAGGTGACTGGTATCCTGGTTTCCACTGGTCATGGCTTGATGAGCTTTTCTTCGAAGATGTGAGCTGCCTACCCCCCAACAACCTTGCTCTTGGCCCACAGGTCTACACCACACTCAATATTGTCAAGAGGTCATTGTGTTTTTTGGATGGCTAGTTAACTCTTTACTTACCACTGCCTCCCTGAGCCTCTCCTTGTAAATCTCTAGAGCTAACCCAACAAGTTTCCAATCTAAAACCATGCAAAGAAAATACTCAGAATAATGGCCCTTCAAAAATTTCCATGTCCTAATCCTCAGAACCTGTGAGTATGTTCTGTTTCATGGAAAAGTGCAATTACAGTTACTGATGGAATTAAGGTTGCCGATTACTTGACTCTAAAATGAAGAGACTATCTTGGATGCTCTGCATGGGCATGATATAATCAGAAGTTCCCCTAAAAGTAGAAGAGATAGGTAGAAGAGAAAAATCAAAGGGATGCAGTGGGAGAAACACTGGAGCTGTCATTGCTGGAGGAAGGAGTCCATGAACCAAACTGGTATCTTCTAGAAATTGGACAAGGCAAGGAAGGAATTCGCCCCTAAAGTGTCCAGAAAGGAACACAGCCCCACTGACACCTTGATCTGAGCCCAATGACATGCTCATCAAACTCCAACCCTACTAAATTAATATTGTTTTAAGCCACTAAGTTGATGACAATTTGTTGCAGCAGCAGTAATAGAAAACTAATCAGACCTGGATAGTGGAACACTGGCTTGTCCTCCAAACTCTGCTTAATACAAGAAATACTCATATCCTGAATATGATGGAACCTAACAGAATACATTCTTCCCGTGGCTGGTGCACACACATCGCTTTCTATAAAGTTTGTGGATGGGAGGGATGATAGAACCCTTATCGCCAAGCCCTTTGATTCCATATGAGTAGGAAGAAGGAACATGGGTTTTGGCTGGGTGGGCCATTTTTACGCCTCTGTGACCTTGAGCGAGTCAACCTCCCTGAGTTCAATTTCTTAAGGGGATGGGCATTACACCCTCACAGAGTTGCTATAAAAAGTAAACAAAATAAGGTGTATAAAGTACCTAACTCAGAGTCTGGGGGCAAAGCAGAAATTCAATCAATCATGTCCTCTTCTACCCTCTTTGTAATTATTTCTCAGACCTCTCCCATTTCTCTGATCCTGTGGCCCTGGACTGTGTTTAGTTTCATAATATCTCTTGCCAGGACTGTTTCAACAGCTCCTACAGGGCCAACTGCAGACTTCACCCCTCCTTGACAGCCTCTAGGATTAACCTTCTAAAACACAGATTCTCTCATGCTGTCAATCTTCCAGTGGCTCCTGTTGCCTGTGGGCTGAAAATCTGAAGTCATTTGAATGGCACATGTGCATTCTTCACAATTTTGTCTCCACTCCCTTCACTACTGTACTTTCTGGCCTAGCTTCTTGCCAGAAAGTACATGCCATGCTTCTTGCCATGCTTTCACTCACTTCTGTGCCTTTGGAGCTTAGTTACTGTTTTCTAGGTCTGAAATGCCAGGCTCCTCTCTCATGTAACTGGGGAGCTCTTTTTATCTTTTAAGGCTTGTTTAATATTGCCATTTTTACGAAATCTTCCCTGATTCCTCCAAGAGTTAAGTGCTGGCTCTGCTGTTTTCATCATACTATGTACACTCCAGAACTTAACCAGAGTGCATTTTGATTATTTGTTTAATACGCCTGTCTCCCTGTCCATCTTGAGTTCTCTGATAGAGAGAGTGCATTTTTGCCTTTGTTCTCAGGGCTTAGAATATTTGCTTTGCATATAACGTGTTTTTATGAATATGAATGAATTGATGAATGAACAGATAATATGTGAACGACCTCTACCTTTAAAGTTGTTGTGAAGGAATTCAATCTTACCTTTCCTGTTCCAGGCTACATGACCCCAGAATGGCCCATCTATGATGTTTCACACACAGTGGGTCTTCTAATAGGATAATTAAGCAACTTTGCATTTATTCTGTTCTCTTCTTATTTTGTTTCCCCCAAAGAATATTACCCTTAAATTCACAGGAAATATATTTTTGAATGTCTGGAGGATAATGAAATAATAAGCCAGAATTCCAACATATGATTGTGGAAAGATATAAGATGTTTTTGTCTATCAATTCAACTCGCTCTTTTCTGGGAAATGTACCCTCTTTCGGGAATTACTACCCTTGGTCCCCACATCAACTACAACAATGGAATTTGAATGAGGGCTGCTTGTCACAGTGGATATGTGGGAACAGGACCCAGAGCTATCCAATCAGAAGCTTCTCTGCAATTTTTAAAAATTGAAGCTGGAAGAATTCTCTTCCCCCTCCATAAAGCAGTATCATATAGTCATCGTATCATTCATTACTTCGATCATTCATTACTTGATTCCTTGGCCATACGGTAGAATTTCTGTGTTTATTTAAAGATGTAGCCCCAGTATTGAGAACAGTGCAAGATATGGAAGTTTCTCAAAAAAATATTTGTTAAATGAATAAACAAATGTTGGGAATATATGGGCTAAGGACTGCTAGTAGCCATGAAACCTGACAAGTCAAAGAGACCAAATGAAGAACACAGAGAAAGAAGCAAAGTAAGATGAGGGTCCTGAGAGCTCTGATCCCTGAGGTTCTTAGAGCTTCTGTAATTCATGCCTTTCAATAATTCTCCCTTTTTTGGCTTCTGTTAGTTTAACTTGGGGCTTCTGTTACTTGCAGCTACAAAGAGTCCTGACTGATATAAAAGTTTTATTGTAATAAATTGAGCTGGGAGATCCCAGGAAAGTGATCTATAGAGCTTACTTGGGACAGATTATTAATGCATGGCAGTCGGACTCCTAAGTGTATGGGTAAGGGACATTTGAGGAGGATTCATGCTGCTCACGAAAAAAACAAACAAAAAAACTCCACTCAATGAAGATTTATTGGGTAAGATCATATATGTGCCTTCCTTTCCTTATTAATTTTATTTTTCCCCACTTTGTGGTGCTCTATCCATCAGGGTTCAACCAGAGAAACAGACCAGAAGGAATAGCAGTAGTAGGAGATATATATTAGTAGTAGAATGTAGACACTAAGAGAGACTTATTACAAGGAATTGGCTTATGTGATTGCAGGGGCTGGCTTGACAAGTCTGAAATCCATGGTACAGTCTGTCAGAAGAACAGGCTTGGACACTCAGGCCAAAGCTGAAGCTGCTGTCCACAGGCAGAATTTCTGCTTCTGCAGAGAAGCCTCAGCTCTGACCTTAAGGCCTTTCAACTGATCGAATCAGGCCCACCCAGATTATCTAGCATAACATCTGTTACTTTAAGTCAGCTGATTATAGACTTAACTCACATTTACAAAATCTGTTCATAGCAACATCTACATTAGTGTTTGATGGAATACCTGTAGTCTAGCCAAATTGACACATTAAACTGACTACCACACACCCATAGCCAATGAACCCCGGTTTGTTTTAGGGCTCAAGACTGTACTGCTGTGCCCGGTGACCTTCTAGGTGGCTCTTGCCACATGCCCAAAATCTGACTAGTGTCCCTCTCCAGTGACCCTTGGTCTTGCTGGATTCCTGACTAATAATCTCGCTAGCAACTTCTACCTTTGCAGTCCCAGCTCCTGTTATCTCTTTTGAAGTTCCATGACTGTCCCTGCTCTTACTCCAACTCATGATGGACCAACATATAGGTTCAAAGCTTTAAACAGGTCACTTACTTAAAATGCTTTAGTGCTTTTAGAAAGACTGAAGTCCTAAGACAAGTGATTTAGCCTCTTTAGTAGCCATTTTTTTTTTGTCTTTTAATCACCCTGCACTCCAAGGAAACTTGTTTGTTTTGTTTTGTTTTGTTTTAATTCCCTAAACATATCTTGCCTTCTCTCACCTCCATTCTCTTGCAAATACCATTTCCTTTACCCAGAATGCTCTGACCCTGATCTTTATCTATCAGGTTCTCATCTTGAGAAATTAAGCCCAGGCCTCCTTTGATCCAGGAAGTCTTCCTTGACATTCCTCTTGCCTTACCTGCTTACAGTTCCCATCACCTAAGTCCCATGGCACTTACCACCTCCACTCATTAGATGACATAGCGCACTGCACTTTGAACTTTTTAACTCATTTTCTTTATTTTTTAAAGATTTTATTAAAAAAATAAATAAAGATTTTATTTATTTATTCATGAGAGACACAGAGAGAGAGAGGCAGAGACATAGGCAGAGGGAGAAGCAGCCTCCATGCAGGGAGCCTGATGTGGGCTCAATTCTGGGACTCCAGGATCACACTCTGGGCAGAAGGCAGGCCCTCAACCACTGAGCCACCCAGGTGTCCCAACTCAGTTCTTTTAAATATGAGGAATGTAGCCACACAGAAAAAGATGATATGGAAAGATACAAAAAGAAAGATACAAAAAGGGTGTCTCATATGCCCTTCCAAAGGATCTATCAAACTCTTAACACTTTCTTGTTGAACTTTCCAGAAAATTGCTTTTGCATATATCACTATATACATTGTATTTATAAGAAAACTAATACTAAACATGCTGCCTTGCATCTTACTTTCTTCACTTATATGAGAGAATACTTCCATCTCAACACATAGACATTACTGGAATATTTGTGTTGGCCAAATATTATTATGCTGTGGTAATAAAAGATGACTTTATTTAATGAACCTCATCTTGATGAATCTTTGGATTATTTTCAGGTTTTTAAATATTTCTCTAATCTTAGGCTACTTTTATAAGTAAAGCTCTAGGATAAATTCTTAGGAGTGGTTCAAAGGACATTTAAAAATTTTGAAACCTCTTGCTAAATTGCACTCCAAAAAGTTTGCACTAATTTAAATTCCTACCAACCATATACAAATTTTCTTACTTTGAGATTTTCTTTCCAATATCAAATATTGCCTTCCTTCCTTCCTTCCTTCTTACCTTCCTTCCTTCCTTCCTTCCTTCCTTCCTTCCTCTCTCTAATTTAGAAAAACTCTTTGAATTAAGAAAACCCTTTATCTGTCGCGTTTGTTTAATTTTTTAAATTTTTTTTACCAATTTGATATTTGGACACTTTGTGGAAAATTTGGGGGGGGGGGGACACCATGTAAATGTTTTAGAGTTCTCAAATGTAATATACTAATTTCCTTTATGGTTTCTTGGTACACTGTGTGTTGAACGTCTGTTTTCTTGGCAGGAAATTCAGACCCGGGATTCAAAAGGGAAAATTACCCTTCATGCTAAAGGATTATTTTAAGAGTCATGGAGAAGTGAAAATGTATAAGGAATTTCATTACAAAATGCTTCTGTTCTGGGTCCTAAGGAGATTCTGTCTCAGTCCCTAAAAGCTGGCAGGGCAAAGAGGGCCAGACAGTCTTAATTGAGGATTTCTTAACCTAATTGAGGTTGGATTTCAATTCCAGCCTTGGGAAAAGCCATATCTCACTAACCATCCCCCTTGTCAATGTGCAAATCTCACCCAGTCTGCTTGCCAAGAAGTCTGAGAAGAAAAGTCCCTAGCTCTGTCTGAGCCACAGTTTTGATTCACACTCTATGGTTTGAAAGAAAGTTAAGTTCACTCCTGGAATCTTCCCACATGTTCTTTCTGCATCATGGAATAAAAAAGAAATAAAGAACGTCATTTAAGGGCACCTGGGTGGCTCAGTCGGTTGAGTGTCTACCTTGGGCTCAGGTCATGATCCCGGGATCCTGGGATAGAGCCCCACATCAGGCTCCATGCTAAGCAGGGAGTCTGCTTCTCCTCTCCCTCTGTCCTCCCCCTGCTTGTGCTCTCTCTTTCTCTCATACCCTCTCTCTCAAATAAATAAATAATAAATAAATAAATAAATAAATAAATAAATAAATAAATAAATAAAAAGAAAAAACCATCATTTGGAGAGGCCAGTGTAAGCTAAGAGGGATAGTAGACTGGCTCAGGCGGCCTTCCATCCCCCTCCATGTGGTCATCACTCACAAAACACATACCACCTTAGGCGAGTTGCTCCTAAGCATCAGGGTCTGTAGAAATGATAGCACTGTAACTCTGGCATGGCCATTCCCACTGACGTCCCCGTCATCTCATTAAGCACCATGTGTGAAGTTAAGGACGACTTCTTCCCAGATAGCAAGCGTCCCAGTATACCATATGTGTAGTTATGAGTTACCATGTCTCATAGACTTTGTGTTTGCAGTTATGTCTGGGCCCACGCTGGCCTCTTCACTGGTTATATCAATGCTGAGTCAGAATGACAGAGTTAAAAGCAGGGCCAGGAGAGGATTTGGTGCTGAAAACAAGAGTGAAGAAAACTCCCAAACTCAGTCCCTGAAGAAAACCCGACTCATGGAACTGGCCAGAATTGGGCAGTAGGTAACCACAAGAGAAGACCCAAGACTGGAGCAGAGGCAGGAGCACAATCTGTGGTCAAATCCAAGTTCAAAGCCATGAGAAGTTAATATGGTAACAAAGCACAGAAACCAAAGTGCAGGGACATTTAGTCAAGTTAAAGTCTCACTGACAGCAGGATGGCCTCTCAGAATCCTCAGTGCCCTGCCTCATAGGCACAACCCTTAATTTTGAAGGCAAGTGTTGTGACCCTCAGTTTCAGAGATAGAACAACAGCCTACAGTTCTGCTGCAGGAGTCCCAACCATCCAGGACACTGGGGTCCTGAAATGTCCATGGTCAGCTGTGTGGGAAGATGTCAGATGTGTGGTTCTCTGGGCTCTGTGCTGCCTGCTTCTTTTCCCTGGCCCTACTCCTACCCTCAGCTTCAGCTCTTTAATTATATTTTATTTTTCCTAGCTTAAGGATTGGTTTAACTTTTCCATTTCTGATGGGGTTTTGGGGGGCTTGGGGTGTTTTTTTGTTTTTTTGGGTTTTTTTTGCTTTTTAATATTTCATTTATTTATTCCTAAGAGACCTCCAGAGAAAGAGGCACAGACACAGGCAGAGGGACAAGCAGGCTCCCTGCAGGGAGCCTGATGCAGGACTTGATCCCGGAACCCAGGGATCAGGCCCTGAGCCAAAGCCAGACACTCAACCACTGAGCCACCCAGGTGTCCTAACGTTGAACATTCTTGTGCAGGTATTCCTGCTCACGGTACCAGCGTTTCTATAGGATACATTCCTGGAAGGGAATTGCTGTGTTACCAGGTACATACCTGGTGCATTTAAAAGTGCAATAGGAACTGCTGAATGTCACCTTTGTTCCACTTTATGCTGTCACTCTCTCATCATCACTAGGTATTACTGTTCTCTTTCTCAAACCAGAGTCTGATTTAATGTACAGTCCACACTTTGATAGTTATGGGTGTTCTAATTCTGGCACTAATCTTTTGGGGGTAAATGCTGCTCTAACAGGCTAGAAACTCCCGGGATGGGCTTCTTGGGTCTTTCTACTGCTTCCAGTCTTGGGTTCAATGTGGATTATAAAAATGTTGACATTAACAATTCCATACATTATAAGTTTATTATAAGGTGTCTCCTCCACCTTATTTCATTTAATCCTCACAAAATTTCTATCAGGTTAGGAGGAAACTTTTCTTTTGGGGACTCAGCAGTTACTGACTTTCTTAAGTTCATGATGGTTAATAAAGGGAAAAGTTAGGACTTGAATCCAAGTCTCCTAAGTTCAAAATCTAGCCACTTCTGCCCCTCTCACACAGGAAGTATTGCAGAATTTGTATTTCTGACCAATAGCTTTCTATGCTTTTAGACTGTCCACTATATCTGGAGGAACTTAAGTTTGCTTGCCAGTTGGTTGGATCTGGGGCTGCTGTAATTTCTGACTCAGGGGCATCAATTTTGCCCATAAAAATGTGTTTGCACTTTGAATACTCATTCTGCTATGTGGCCAAGGTGACCCAGGACAACATCTCTAGGAGAAGATAACTGGCAGGGTGCCAGGAGGCCTCATGGTGACCTTATCTAGTAAGTGTCAGTGCTGGAATTGGAACCAGACCCATCTGACTCCAAAGCCAAAGCCTTTTTACATTTACTCCACTAGGCATCTCCTCATATAGAGCAAGATGCTCAGGGCAGAACATCAATGCATTCTTTCCTTATAGGCAAATTACATGGGAAGCCAAATTCTCAGAAGGTTGCATGCTGAGCATGGAATCAGAACAAGGAGAGTTCAGAGTCTGAAGAAGTTAATTTCAACTCAAGTAGCTGAAGGCAAGCTTACCCACTAGGGGGTCATTCATTCAAAACCCAATAGAGGCTCAAAAATGTATAACAGAGAGGAGTAAAACAGGTCAGGAAGCAGGTGTAATAGAGATGAGTGAGAACCGTGGCCAACTGAGAGTGCACACCTTTCTAAAGGGAGCAGCTGCTACCTCAATGGTCCAGTCCATTGTTGCCACAGCTAATCCAGGTCTTCCCAAATTTTCTTTTACTTTTTAAAGGTTTTATTTATTTATTCATGAGAGACACAGATGGAGAAGCAGAGACACAGGCAGAGGGAGAAACAGGCTCGCTGCAGGGAGCCTGACATGGGACTTGATCCCATAACTCTGGGATCACTTCCTGAGCCAGAAGCAAACACTCAACTGCTGAGCCACCCAAGCGCCCCTCTTTCCAAATTTTCAACCAAAACTAGAAACCTGAATTTTTCTATGTGAAATTGGTTGACAACTTAAAAAAAAATATGCTATGAGTCAACACACTATGAGCCAAGCAAACTTGTCTCTGGTCCAGGCTTGGCCTATCATATACTTGTCTGAGATGTCACACAATAGAAAAACTTCTACCAAGAAAGCCACAATGCTCCAAGCCATTTAGAAATGGCTTCTTGGGGGCAGCCTGGGTGGCTCAGGGGCAGCCCAGGTTGCTCAGTGGTTTAGCACTGCCTTTGGCCCAGGGCATGATCCTGGAGACCCAGGATGGAGTCCCACGTCAGGCTCCCTGCATGGAGCCTGCTTCTCCCTCTGCCTGTGTCTCTGCCTCTCTCTCTCTCTCTCTCTCTCTCTGTGTGTGTGTGTGTCTCTCATGAATAAATGAATAAAATCTTAAAAAAAATAGAAATGAATGGCTTCTTGGGATGCCTGGATGGCTCAGCGGTTGAGCATCTGCCTTTGGCTCAGTTAACAAGTGTTAGACCTTTATGAAAGAGCTATTTACAAGACACTCATTCAAGGTTTACTAATCAGAGTTCCTTGATAGACACTACCTTGACTCATGGTAACACATTACAAAGTAAATGACATTCTGCCAGAATCTAAATAGCTAGGAATCTAAAATAACCAGATCTTCTCTTCCACCCCTATAGCCATGTATAGTGATAATGATGCCAACTCAAAAAAGCCTGACATCTTAGAAGTTTCTAAAGTTTCTGTGAATTACTGTAAAGATTTATTTATGCTCTAGTGCAATGTGTGTCCATTGTTTTGGTTAAAGATTTTATTTATTTATTTGACAGAGAGAAAGCAAGAGAGAGAGAGGGAGGAGGGTCAGAGGGAGAAGCAGACTCCCCACTGAGAGGGGTGCCCAATGTGGGGCTCAATTCTGGGACCCCAGGATCATGACTTAAGCTGAAGGCAGCTGCTTAACTGACTGAGCCATGCAGGTGCCCAGGTGCCCATTGTTTTTATGGTAAAGCAAATCTCTGAAAAATGGTAATCCGAAATGCAAGACTTCCCAAGGCAACTTTAGCAAGAAAACTCTCTGTGTTTGCTTCCTGAAAATCCCACCAGATTACTCATTGATTTCATGGGATTTCTACTCCATAGACTTGGGTGGTAAAGGGTATAGTTAAACAGACATAGGATAGTGAATACTATCCACTTAAATCTATAAACTTGGGCAAGTTCATTAACTCTCTAAGCTCAGTTTGCCCAATTGAAAATTGAAAATAACAATACTTACAGTGTATTCATGTAGGGATTGAATGAGATAATGTATAATAATGACATGATGGACAGTAATCCTTTAACAAATGGTGGCTGCTATCTTCTTTAACTCAATCACCTTTTTAGAGGGCAATCAGTGACAATGAGGCATATAACAACACTCTGAAGGAAACTTCCCCACTGGGAAGAAACCACAACCACCCATAAAACACTGAGCCCATTCACAGGAAATCTTCCAATATTGGTTTAGAAACTGACAGACGTTGTAAACACAAATGGCAGAGCATTCTCCCTCCTTCTTTCACACCTGGTCCCAGCAGTGAGAAGCAGAGCTGGGACAGAGTGGGACCAAGCTCCCGCTTTTCTCCCCACTGCCCTCACAACCTGCGAACGGCAGGCTGAGCATTACAACCAAGCCCAGGACGGTGGATGCAATTATCTCCCAGCCATTCGAAGCTTTGGCCAGGAATATTTGTTGTCACCATCAGTGTGATTAGGACAACAACGTCCTCCTGCAGAAGACAGAATCCTTTGTCCACCACCCTTCCTCTGCCACTGCCAGAGAGCAGGAAGTGGGGAGAGGGGCTGGCGCCCCTGTACTCTTGGTCCAATTTCACACATTGGTTTTTCAGCATTAATAAATTGGTTACATTTGCCCCGCATTTGGCAGGCGAGGTTTCTAATAACACTCTGATCCCTTCAGAGAACATGAATCACTGGCATGCGGGGGGCTCTGGTTACCTCCCCCAGACCCTCTGCTGCTGAAGGCCCCACACATTAGCAGGGGTCAGGCGCTCGCCTGGGCCAGGGCAGGGTCTAGGACAAGGGCCATGGCTTCGAGGCACTGCCACAGAGCTCAAAGATTTTCCCTCAGAGGGAGAACAGATAACTTCAGGCCCAGGCAATGTGCAGCTTTCTTCAGCTGTCAATCCTACCTGGTTTGCATATAGATTGAGAAAACGTGTGAGATTTTTACCGCAAGTCTCAGTCCAGAGAATTCAAGGGTGGGGGAGTGGTGGGTGGAGAGGGGATGGGAGAGAAAAAAATGTGTGATGCAGATGTCTGAGTTATGGGTTGCTCCAACACCGCTTCCTTTGTGCAGCAGGAATCTTTGGGGATGGTTAACCTGAATGAGGACAGTGTATAACGCATGCATGCTTCTCTGAGGCGGCTTTGCTTCTTTCCAGGGAATAAGGTGTGTGAAAGCTCCGTGAGCAAGGGGAAGCCCCTGGGCTGAAAAGAGGCCCAGAACCAGGGGCCAGCCACACCTTCAGCCTTGGTGGGCTAAGTTGAGGGAGAAATAAGCTAAAGAGACAAATCCAGCCAATGAAACACGAAGAAGAGGAGAGCAAACAATGGAAAAAAGAAAAAAAGGGAATTGAGAAGGGATGAGAGGAAAGAAATTCAATTGAATCCAATAGATGTTTTATGCTAACCTTTACCTGAGAGAAGAGTGTTTTTACTTAGCAAGTATATATATCGAAACTAGTCCCTGCCATCCAAAAGCTTACTTACTAAAGGTCAGTTTAAAAATCAGCAGCATAGAGAAGTCTGGGTGGCTCAGCGGTTGAACGTCCACCTTGGGCCCTGGGCCTGATCCTGGAGTCCCTGGGGGGATCGAATCCCATATGGGGCTCCTGCATGGAGCCCGCTTCTCCCTCTGCCTGTATTTCTGCCTCTCTCTGTGTCTCTCATGAATAAATAGATAAAATCTCTTAAAAAAAAATCAGCCACATAGCTTAATGCTGGAACAGAAGATGACAGGGTATAACATAGACATTGGCACCGGGGATGGGGGCGGGCATGATAAGGAAGGGCAGAGGTTCTCATGGGGAGGTTTTATAGAGGAGGTGGGTCATGAGCATCTTCTAGAAGGGTGAGTCAGCTGAGCCAGTTGAAGGTGTGGGGGAGGGCATTCCTGAAGCGAAAGTGTTAATATAGACAGAGCAGAGGAGTGGAGGAACAGGGAATCAGTGATGGGAAGACAATGGAAAAGAAAGGAAAATGAAGAGAGGCCCCAAGAGCTATCCACGGTTGTCTTGGTTACCACACAAACCATGGGCTGCCTTAGACCCTTTCATCCCAAGGGATTAGAATCAGGAGCTTTCTATAGGGTCCTGTAAATCTGGGCAAGCCGTCAACACCACAGCCTGGTTCCAGGTCCAGAGGGGAGACAGGAAAGAGGACTCACTCACTGAGGAGAAGCAGCAAGTGCTGCTCTTTCCTGGGGTGAGAGGCCGGCCTCCTGCAATGGTTCCCAGTTGGCACATCTGGAGCCACCCAGTCCTGTCAGAACCTCACTTGGTAGATTCCCAAGTTTTCTCTCTCATTCTCTCTGTCTCCTTGTCTCTGTCTCAGATTCTTTTTCTCTCTCTTGTCTATCTATTTCTCCATCTCTCTCTGTGTCTCTGTGTGTCTCTATCTCATTCTCTCACCCATATCCTTCTCTCTGTGGTTTTTAGGATTCCTGGGAAGGAAGGACTTCTTTTCTGTTTTTCCCAATTATATAATAATAATAATAATAATAATAATAATAATAATAATAAAGTATTTGTTTGTTCATGAGAGATGCAGAGAGAGAGAGGCAGAGACATAGGCAGAGGGAGAAGCAGGCTCCTAGAGGGGGGCCCAATGTAGGACTCGAACCTGCTACTCTGGGACCATGACCTGAGCTGAAGGCAGATGCTCAACCACTGAGCCACCCAGGTGCCCCATGTTCCTCCCAATTCTTCATTTTGAAAAGTTTAAACCTTCACAAGGTGGAAAGAACACAATTCTGAATACAAAGTACACTTTGAGGCATTTCACCATTATTGATGTGTGATTCTATGGACAGGAGTGTACTGAGAAACAGGGTCTCTGGCAGGGAAAGCCCTCACTGGTAGTATTTGCCAGTTTCTGTATAAAAACTCTCACCGTGGCTCATTGCAGGCTAAATTTAAACCAATGGTTTAACAAATGGCTTGCAAAATTCCTGAATATTTATCTGCTCTCAGGAACTGGTAAGAGCAGACTCCAGTATATCACATTTTCCTGAACTACGTTAAATAACTTGCAGATACCGTGGCACTAAACCAAATCACTTCAGCATGTGCCTTCTAGGAATAAGGACATTCTCAAACATAATCACAACATCATTATCACTCGTAAGAAAAAATTAGCAACACATCTCATAATATTATCTAATAGACATTTTGCACTGAATATACCCAACTGTTCTCCAAATGTCTTTCATAGCATTTAAAAAAACAAACAAAACCCCGAGAATTCAGAAAAGGTTGCATATTGCATGTGATATTTTCTTTAGTTTCTTTTAATCTAGAATGGTCCCCTTAACTTGTTTTCTAATTGTTCTTTTTTTTTTTTTTTTTATGACATTGACCTTTTTGGAAGAGTCCAGGTGAATATCTATAGAATGTGACACATTCTGAATTTATATCGTTGTTCCTCATGGTTACATTCATATTAAATCCTTTTCGACAAAAATAATCCATAATCATACCTCATGTCAGGTGGGACCCATAATCAAAAGTCTCAAATAATGCCAGATTGTTCCACTGTTGGTGATATTAACTTTTATCACTTATTTAAAGTAGTAACCACCAAATAGCTCAATTTTTTAAGAAAGTAACTCCCTCCTATATATAATTAATAAATAATGTATGGGATATCATGCTAATGTTGTATGAACCTCTTGTTATCCAAAAAGCTTTTAGTCAGTAGTTAGCATCTGTATGATCTAGGCTGAATCAATGATCACATTAGGGCCTAAAATATAGTGATTTTCTATCACTCCTTCCACATTTATTAGAACTCCTTTGCTTAAAAGTCTTTTTTTTTTCTTTTTTGGTATGATTGTGGACTCATGGACATTTAAAAAAAAAACTTCAAGGATTATAATCCATTACTGTCATTTTCTTTTTGATGTTCAAATTATCCCACACTTGGCCAGGGGGAACCACTTCAAGCAGGATTCTGTGTCCTTTTGACATGACCTCATTAATCTTTAAGTATTTCCTTTCTTTCTGGCACCACAAAATTCCCCAGGCTCACTTGTGTTTGTCCTGCACCAGAGCCAAAGCCAGAAGTAGTTTTTTTTTTTTTTTTCAAAGAGCCCTGATTTCTTTCAGGGGAAATGATATTTAGAAATCAAGATTTGGATGTTAGGTGTGCTCATTGCTGCAGTGATGTTATTGCTTTTAGGTCCTTTTGGTTGATATGATTGCGTGTGTGTGTGTACATACATAATATATATAAATTATGATACATACATAAATAATATATATGACATAATATATATAATTTTATACATACATAAATAATATTTAATATAATCTATATATTTTATGCATACATAAATTATATAGATGTGTGTGTGTATATATATATATATATACATATAATTAGTGTCCTAGCCTCAAGTATCTCAGAGTGTGATCTTATTTGGAGATAGGGTGTTTACCAAGGTAACCAAGTTAAAATTGAAGCCATTAAGATGGATTCTAATCCAAAATGACTGGTGTCCTTACAAAAAGCAGAAATGTAGACCTAGAGACATATATGGAGCAGACAAGATATGAAGACATAGGGAGAAGACAGTAGTCTGCAGGCCATGGAGAGGGACCTGGAACAGACTCTTCTCTCCCAGCCCTCAGAAGGGACTGACCCTGCTGACACTATGCTCTTAGAGCTGTGACAGAAGACATTGCCAATGTGTTCCAGCGGCCCAATTAGTGGTACTTTGTTACAGCCACCCTAGCACGCTAATATGCCATAACAAATTACCACAAATATAGCAGCTTAAAAGAAAACAACACGCACTTGTTATCTTACATTTCTGTAGGTTAGAAGTCTGGTGTGGATCTCCCCCAGCTAACATCAAGGTGTCTGCTGGGTTATGTTGCTTTCGGGAATCTCTAGGTGGGGAATCTGCTTCCTTGCTCATTCAGATTGTTGGCTAAATTCAGTTCCTTGTAGTTGTAGGCTTAAGGTCCCTGTTCCCTCACTGTCAACTGAGAGGCCACTTGCCTGCCATGACTCCTGGCTTCCTTATTCCTTCTTCAAAACCAGCCATGGCAGGCGGAGTCCTCCTCATGATTTGAATCTCTACAGTATCTCCTTTCCTTGTCTCATTTTTTTTTTTTAACCTACTTTCTTTCTTCCTCTTTCATTTTTAAGGACCTGTGTCATTTCATGGGGCCACTCAGAGAATCCGGGGTAATCCCCCTAAATTCAGGTAACTCTTCTACCTGCAAAGGTCCACTTGCCATGTAACATAACATATTCATGGTTTCCAGCAGAGAGGAGTAGAACAAGTACTTGGAACACAGCAAACCAGACCTGGGTTCCAATGCTGCCTGTGGGACTGGGGGCTTGCAAGGAGTCACTCAACTTTTGGAAGTTATTTCTGCCAAAAAGAAATTTCTCAGTTTCCTCAACTCCAAAGTGGAATTCAAGACTAAGTATTAAGCCATTCTCAGAACAGTTTGAGGGAAAACAGAGTTTCCTTATGGAAGTACTAGGTGGGGGGCAGAGTTGGAGAATCAAATTTGAAGCAGACCATGAAGGACCCTCGTTGCCAGGCTAAGAAGTTTGAGCTCCATCTTACAGGAGCTAAGAGGGGATTATTATTTTTTTTTACATAGGTAATAAATGAATTTATTATTTGAAAAGTTAAAACTGAGTGAATAAACTACGCTTTGACCATGGTTAATAATATTATAGGTGTTTTTGCAAATCGCTCTTTTCATTCTTACTAAACTTCATGCGCTAACAATTCTTCCCTGCTAATACTTTTTTCTTTAACTGGTACATAGTATTTCACAGGATATTATGATTCAACCTATTTAGCAATTTCTCTCTTGTACGCATAGATTATTTATAACATTATGACATTATAAATAAGGTAGTAATGTGTATCATCACAGCTCTTGTTCACACAAATGTACTATCTAGCAGTATTTCTATAGCAGTGACTCTCAAACACTGAATGCACTTCAGAATTACCTGAAGGTCTTGCTAAAATATGGATTCCTAGACTCTGCTCCCAGAATTTGATTTAGTAGTTTAGCCATAGGGCCTGAGATTGGCATTTCTAACCAGTTTTCATGGGAAGCTAATGCTGTTGGATTAGATCAAACTTTGAGAACCATATGCTTATACCATGGATTCCTAAAATTGAATTGTTGGGTTCAATTTGATGATTTTTTTACGGTGATGCAGATTTCCAACGGTGATGAGTCCTGCACATTATCTCCTACTAAGTTTGTACCAGTTTCCATTCCCACCCACAGTGTGCAAGGATGCCCCTGACCTCACTCTTGCCAACACTGGCTAGTAAAACTTTTACTCTTTTTCCAATTGAATGGTAAAAAATTGGAATTTTATTATGTTCTATTTTATACTACCCTGAGTGCCTTTTTTATGATTTTTTTTACAATGGCTTCTTTTTCGTCTTGTTACAAAACTACCATTTATTACAAAAAATTTAAGAACTCTAGATAAGCAAAAAGACAATAAACATATCCATAACTCTACCACACACAGATCATCCGTATTAACATTTGCTGTATCTTGTAAGCATTTTTGCATTTAATAAAATATCATGAACATTTTTTCTATATCATATCTCTAACATCAGCTTCAAAGGTTACATCATATCAATGGAATGCTTCTGAATGAGGACTGATATTTACAAAATGATGTTTTGGAGGAGGTCGATCTAGCAGCAGGACTGAGAATGGGAAGAGCCTATATGCAAGGAGAAGTTAGGAAACTATTGAAATAACACAAGAGAGAGTGGTAATAGTGGGGTGAAATGGCCAGCAGTCACTATGGGAAACGTTAAGAAAAAAGAATTGGACACCTTGGGAGCATCCAGCATGGAGGGTAAGTGACGATTCAAAGCTAAATCCCCAGGAGTGCCCCAGCTTTCAGGACTGGAAACTTGAAAGATGCATTGGCAAGGACACAAATCATCTTTGCTATCTCTGATCCCCAAATTTATCTCAGTATAGAGGTTTAGGGAATGCAAGTTAACTTCACAGAGCAGGAACTTCATTTAGGAGAACAGCAGACTTGAACTCCCAGAGCCCAGGTATGAGGCCCCATTTCAATGTAGGGAGTCATTATTTTGAGAGACTCTGCAGTGAGGTGGGAAGATCACACTCTTAAGCATTAAAAAGACAGCATTGTGCATTGCTGCTCTGCCAGTTGTGAACTTCGGCAAGCCTCTTAGCCTCCTTGAGCCTTTTTGTCTATAAAGTTAGAGTGATAATATTTACTACATAGAGTTGTGTGAATTAAATGAGATAGTATGTGTAAAATGCAGGCCATAGCCAGTGGGTATTCAAGAAGTGGCAGTTTCTTTTATTATCACTTTTAAAAATAACCATATTACATAGAGTAATAATATCCCAATAAATCATCCCAACTTGGTCCTTCCTTTGGAGAAGCATTCATGGCCAACCTAGGCATGACTATTTGTCAATGAAATGAAGTTAATTGTGAAATAGTCCCTTTTTCCCATAGCTGTCTGCACTGGCACACAGAGGCGCTGTGGCTTACCTCATGAGCCAAGCTCTGAGGATGTGCTATGAGGGTGGCTGGAGAGGTTCTATGTGTGCCAGATACCTCCAGAGGTTGTCTGACCACACTATAGTGACCTCCACAGCAGAAGCAATGAGAATTTTGAAACCCTATTGACAGACTTGGTGCTTACTCTTCTGTGCTTCCCCTTCTACAAGCTCACAAGGATCTCAGGCTCGATGTTTCTCTGCAGTCAGAGGACAAACACTGTAGTAAGTTTGCAGACAACTCAATGTCTCTCAGTTGCAGTCTTTCCTTTCCTAAAGTGGACATATTCCTTCCTAGGGTAGGTCAAGGAGACGAAGGAATATAGCATTTGAAAGTACCTAGCATGGTATCTGAGAGAAGTGGACACTTGCTGTTGGCTTTCCTTTGGGAGCCTCTCCAAAGCTGTCTCTCCATGGGCCAGTAGTACGTAAATCATGTCAGAAAATGTAGTTGTTTCAGCTGCCTGGAAGCATCTAGTGCATGATTAATAGAGACATCAAAATAGCCATCATCCTCCCCACCCCCCGCAAACTCCTCACAACCAACAACTCTGACACAGCAAGAAACACGAAATATCCATTCTCCTAACTTAACTTTGGTCCCTTGAGGTAGGAAGAAGAGAAAACTTAGATTCAATCACCAACGCCCCATTTGCCTTAGATGACATGAAGCACATTTCTACATGGCAGTTAACAAATGTTTTTCCAGAAAACACAGGGGTATCTGCAGGTGGGCCAGGGAAAGCACACCAACATTTATTTGCTCAGTGTCTACTCCTACAGCTTGAGTCCTGTTACACACCCTTCCAGAATCTTATTTTCACAATAGCTTGCGAGATGGGTATTATTATCCTCATTTTATCAGATGAGGAAAAGACAAAGATTAAATAGATGCTCAGCAAAAAACAGGTGCTATCTGCCTCCCCCTTGTCCAAATCTCTTTTAATTTCCCAAGATATGTTCCTATCATATTGGTTGCTTTATAGAGCAACAGTCCTCCTGCCCCTGCAAAAAAGCAGTAGTGTAGACCATATTTCTATCTTCCAGTCAGGCTGCTCAGTTTCATCCACTCATAAACTAGGGACAAGTTAAAAAATTAATTTTTTTAGTGGATATAGTGGATATAGTGTTAAACTTTGATATAGTGTTAAACTTTGAGTGCTCCCTCTCAAGCCCACATTGATGAGATGGTGAAGAGTAAAGGTGGAGAATTACATTTTTAAAGTTAAAGCCTGACTTGTTTACTCGTTGGTTAAAAACAAATTCTCATATGGGACGCACCAGTTCCCCATTTTTTTTTAAACAAAATCATTATGTTTTCAAAAGTGCACTCAGTGGAAATGTGCTGTTTCCTGCTGCCCTATGTCCCTATTCCTTTTCTCTCTTTCTCACCCTGTGTGTGAATATTATAGGTTTCCTCCTTCCAGAGATGCTCACAGCTGTTTCCCTTCCTGCCTCTCTTGAGCCCTCTAGGGCAGCTTTCATTCTTCTACCTCAGCCTGCCTGGGGCCCCATGGAAACTCCCCCACGGTATGATTGCTTCCACACTTTCATATGCTTTAAAGAATATCAGCTGAGAATTGCGTATTGATCCCGAATGGGGAATCCTCCCTTACAAAGCAATTTGCAGCCATTGAAGGAATATCAGGGCATCCTTCTCTACATCCTGCTTCCCCACCTCCATGCCCCCATCTGCATGTTGACACCCTCCAAACCAGGCCTACCCTTGCTAGTGCCTTCTTTTCTAAGAATTTCCAGTGAAGCTGACTTTTCGGATTCTCACACGCTGATTGAACAATTTGAGCATTCCAGTTTTACATTAGATCTCTATCTCATTTAGAGATTTGAATTTGAAACCCAAATATGGAAAAGACTAGTTGTTCCCCAAGCACCTGAAGTCCCAAGAGACATGGATTTCACCTGCTCAGCTAGCGTTCATGAGTCATACCTTCTTCTACCCACCAGCAGCAGGAAAACGGCGGGTAGAGGCCGTTTCTTGCTGGGCTAGGGTAGAAGCCGATGATCATGTTGTTCCTGATTAACAGAACCCCAGGTACTGTAGGCTTGTCAGCACTTGGCACAGAGTAACAAAATGAAGAAAGCAACAAGCAGCTTTGGAGTGCCCACTTTGCTCCAGGCACTGTGCTAGTCATGGTCAAATATAGGATTCTATTAATCCTATCCACAACCTCTCTAGAAGGTTTGACTCCATACTCCTAGAAAATGAAGACTTTTCACGGACCTTTCTCTGGTCCTCATGATTTTACCAACAAGAAAACTGAGCTCAGAGAAGTTAAGAGGTTTCCACAAGATAATACAACAAATATGTGGCAGTGACACAGGCAACCCAGTCCTCTGCCCTCAGGTTCAATGCACTTTCCATTTCTCCACAGGTGACAAGGGTTCTGTATACTCAAAATTCACAGTGGAAATAAAGTTAGCACATTGGATTTTCCATTTTGGTACGATGATGTCTGCCATTGTTTTAAAAACATGAGTCAGTATTCCAAAAGTGATGCTCCCTTTCTGTTAAGGTACTATGAAAGCTCCACCTGGCTGCAGCCTCAATAACCAGACCCCTCTGAATCCCCATAGGCCTGGGCCCAAGTCAGAGAGAATGCAGCACACTTTCCTAAAATAGGCTGTTTTTTCCCCACAAAAATAGAACTTTTATTAAGCAATTACTTACATTAGCATAGATTCACACTGAAAAGACTAATAACATACAAAGCAAGAATTTTTTTTAAAAATCACATTAAAAATAGAGTTAAGTTAACCTCTTAACTTACGCCTTTCCCTTTTTCATAGACTGCTTTCAAAAGGAGCACTTAACTGTTCTTTCAAGTAGCCGTATGAAGATCATAAAGTATTCCTCTCCCTGACACTTGAAGTCTGCTGCGGGTCTTTTCCTCTAAGGAAATATGTAATCTGTCACTGCTTTTTTGCTAGTCCCAAATCAGATTGTTCTTTGCTTTTCAGTTCCCTTTTTACTTTATGTAAAAAAAATTTTGCTGGAGGGGAGGTGGATGTGGGGATGGGATAACGGGGTGATGGGCATTAAGGAGGGTACGTGATGTAATGAGCACTGTTATGTGGAACCAATCAATCACTAAACTCTACCCCTGAAATTAATAATACACTATATGTTAATTAATTGAATTTAAATAAAATTGAAAAAAATTGTTGTTATCATTAAAGGTGGAACCAGAACTCCTAGCTTGTAACAATTAATTTTTAAAATGCGTTGAGATAAGGCATCATGTGAATTTTAGAGACATTATATGATTTATTCGCAGGTATTCAGATCATCTAAAATAGCCTAAAACTCCTGTGAATGTTTTTTTTTTTTTTTTAAGATTTTTATTTATTTATTCATGGGAGACACAGAGAGAAAGAGAGGCAGAGACACAGGCAGAGGGAGAAGCAGGCTCCATGCAGGGAGCCCGACATGGGACTCGATCCTGGGACTCCAGGATCATGCCCTGGGCCGAAGGCAGGCACTAAACCGGCTGAGCTACTCAGGGATTCCCCCCTGTGAATGTTTTTCAAATACCTCTGTTCCACTATTTGCCACCTTTCTTGGGTGAGTGATTTCTAAAACATTATTGGTCCTTCCAGAACAAGGGCCCCAGGACCAAATTGTCAAGAATGACCTATGGACCAAAGAATTACACTGACATCAGTAAGGTGTTATAGGTGGCTGCTTGGGAGAGAACTATTTATTGTGTGTTTCTTTGGTCAAGGCTATTTGACTATAGGACCAGCTAGTTTCCAAAAAGGAGATTGTTATAAGGATATAAAAATCTCTCACAAATTAGAGCTAGAAATGGGGAACTCAGCAGGGGCTGAGACAGCCCTTTGCCCTGCCCATATTGTTCTCTGTGCGCACAGGTCCGCACTCTGGAATCCTGTTTGTGCACCTCCATCCTCCTCCCAAGACACCATTTTCTTCTACCTTATGGGGGCTGCTCCTCCAGTCTTCTTTCTGCATCTGAACGTGGCTTCCTTCCTTTTTCTTTTTTTTTTTTAATTTTTATTTATTTATGATAGTCAAACATCACAGAGAGAGAGGCAGAGACACAGGCAGAGGGAGAAGCAGGTCCCATGCACCGGGAGCCTGACGTGGGATTCGATCCCGGGTCTCCAGGATCGCGCCCTGGGCCAAAGGCAGGCGCCAAACCGCTGCGCCACCCAGGGATCCCGTGGCTTCCTTCCTATGCTGTTGGTTCAGACCCTGACTCTGCTTGTCCTTTCTACCTGGTTCCCACAGGCTCAGATGCTAAATATCCCAATTCCAAATTTCAGCAAGAGGAACATGATGAGTGCAGCTTAGATTAGGAGCAGTCCAATCAGCTAGCAGCCATGTGCCATCAGCATGACCAGCTCAGGAGGGGCTTCATCGCGGAGAAGGTACCAGAGGAAAAAGCTGTGAGGTATTTAGTTTAAGCACCAACTATGTGCTCTGTACAGTGGCAGTGGGCAAGGGACAGTGTGGGGATCAGAGTCAGCACAGACAGGACTTTCGGACCCAGGTCCTGCCACTTCTTAATTAACCTGGACAAGTTCCATTAACTGCCAACATTGATTTTCTAAGCAGATGAACGGGCACAATAACCACATCAAAGTGTCACATTGCAGATTAATGAGATGATGTATGTTTGGCTCAGCAAAGTACTAAAAAATGCTAGCTTCCTTTTGCTCCGGTAGATGTTAGGCTGTATACCATGTTTAGAAGCATCACAATTAATAAGGGTTTTCATGACAGGTGGAAAGCAAACCATTAGCATTTACAGTGCTGTATAAAAACAGGAATTCTTGAAAACATAAAGAGGATATTAAACAAATGGACACTCCCAGCCTCTATCTTTTTGGCATTAAATAATAATAGTAGAAATTAGCATTTACCTAGTATTTTACCTCATAGACGTTGCCTGTCATTGATACTTTCTGTCCTCACAACAACCTTGTAAGATCAATATGTTTATTAGTTTCCTTAAACTGGTCAAAGTCACGTGGATGGTAATCGGCAGATGCAGGATTCAAACCCAGGTCCTCCGCCTCTAAAATCCCTTACTCTCTTCAGTGCCTCCCAAGAAGATAATTAAGTTCTGTATCAGCTATTTCAGGGGCTGATTGCCTATTTTCTCATCTGATTACCATTCTGTTCCCACCACTGCATGAAATAAAATCCAAACACTACACCATAGCTGTCAAAAGCCTTCCCAGTTTGGTTCCAGACTACCTTTCCAGCTTCATGCAAACCCAAAGCCCAAACACCCAAGTTCACCTGTGCCTCTGTAGGTTTTCTTACCATTTCTTACTTTTATGTTACCTTCCTTTCTTATAGTCCAGCGAGAGCCTATGAAACTTTCGAGGTCCGGTTCAATGATTGCCTCATTGAGAAAGTCTTCCTTTTAGTCCCAGACCAAGCAGCATACTTCTTCCCTCCTCTGGGCTTCCTTCGAGCATGTCTATATCGCTTCAAGTCAGAGCAACTTCCAACAATGGCAGGAACAGATGCTTTTTTCATCTTTGCATCTTCAGTATCCATCACGGCACCTGCCACATAGTAGGTGCTTGATAAGTATTTATTGAGTTGAATTTGTTGAATTCAAAAATGTAAAGCTCCAAAAAGTGTAAAGCCACAACAGAATTCGTTCTGGGAAAATATCTTGTCATTTTAAACAGTTCCTAATTCCAATCAGTCTCATTAAACTGAATGACCAACCTTTAAACCTACTATAAACATTCCACTTAGTGTTTTACGATGTTTGTACTAAATTTTCATATTATTCTATCCACATCTACCCAGGGAACAAGGATTAGAATCTTCTTTATTTTATTATGTATGAAGTAGAATCCAGTAGAAGCCTGGATATCTGAATGAAGCAGAGTTGAGACCATCTTAGGACTTAATTTAAAAAAAAACTCAACTTTCAGTTGCTAAGTACTGCTTCCTTATTTCCTTTGGTGATCTCATCTGACAAGTTGTTACCATAAGGGAGTGGATAAATGCCATTCCATGGGTGGGCTCTACCACCTATAAGATAAAGATGATAATAAGACTCATCTATAGGGTTATTGTGGGGATCCCTGGGTGGCGCAGCGGTTTGGCGCCTGCCTTTGGCCCAGGGCGCGATCCTGGAGACCCGGGATCGAATCCCACGTCGGGCTCCTGGTGCATGGGGCCTGCTTCTCCCTCTGCCTGTGTCTCTGCCTCTCCTCTTTCTCTCTCTCTCTGTGACTATCATAAATAAATAAAAATTAAAAAAAATATATAGGGTTATTGTAAGAAATAAATAAACATTGAAGGGATCTGATCAACAGTAGGCATTATAATGACAAAACTTCTGCTTGGCCTGAAGGCCTGAAAAGAAATTTCTGCTACATCCGTGTTATCCCACTCACTGACAAATCCAAGGTTATGGTGTTTCATTTTTAAAACTGCTCTAATAAAAAGTGCTCACACATACGTTGGCTTTTCAATAGCCTCAACTGGTGCAAAGCCTGTAAGACCATTCACAGATAGGTTTCTATATGAACAGGCTAACCTATAACCACCTTATCTCTTATAAACATTTATTCATTCAAACTCTTATTCTTTCTATTGAACAAATTAGCAAATTGAGTTCAATGCAATTGAGTGACTTATCTAAAATCACACAGCCAGGGATCCCTGGGTGGCGCAGCGGTTTAGCACCTGCCTTTGGCCCAGGGCGCGGATCCTGGAGACCCAGGATCGAATCCCACGTCCGGCTCCCGATGCATGGAGCCTGCTTCTCCCTCTGCCTGTGTCTCTGCCTCTCTCTCTCACTGTGTGCCTATCATAAATAAATAAAAATTAAAAAAATAAAATAAAATCACACAGCCAGTAAGTCCTGTAGGTAGTGAAAACCAGAATCAAACCCAGTTCTTCCAGTTCTGATACTCTGCTGTTTGTTTGGCTTCTTATGTTTTTTTTTTTTTTTTGCTTTTTTTTTTTTTAAGGTTTTATTTATTTATTCATGAGAGACACAGAAAGAGAGAGGCAGAGACACACACACACACAGAGAGAGAGAGAGAGAGAAAGGCAGAGATACAGGCAGAGGGAGAAGCAGGGTCCACGCAGGGAGCCCTATATGGGACTCAGTCCCGGGCCCTGGGATCACACCCTGAGTCACAGGCAAACACTCAACTGCTGAACCACCTGGGCATCCCTGTTTGGCTTCTTATTATAGTTATTTCTATGTACTCTGCCTACCCCTGAGCATGGCAAATGAAGTCAGAGTCCTTTTTGCATTCATCATTGTATCACTTACAGCACCTACCATACTTTGCTTGTAGTAAACACACAATAAAATCCAAGAAACTGAAGTTCTTTAAAGATATGATCTAATTACATGAAGAGAATTGTAAAGTATGGTAATTGAAATTTCATGTCTTCTGGTCAAAGAGCATATGTACTTTGAAGCTTTTGCTCATGGAGTGTGCTCAGGGAAACAGCGCCTGGATACAGAGCCAATTCCAATTATGGAATGCAAAGTCCTGTGCAGGATGGCTGGCAGTGCCTGTAGCTCACCACCCCAAATCCCCAAATGTGCCAGGAAGGAAGCAATGCTCCTAGCACGTACCTGTTTCAAATCTTTCCTCCAGGATGGCTCAAAGTATCTAAGAACAAGTGACACTAATAATTAAAAGCAAAACCAAACAAAGCACCTGTGAGCTGGTTCCTGCCATTGTATCACTCTGTGTGGTCACTCTATTGGTAGCTTACATGAGGCAGGGATGATAGTGATTAAAGCAGGAACTGTCTGTGCCCAGTTTCCTTGTCTATAAAGGGAAAGTAATACTTGCTCTACTTCATCAGACTGGCTCCAGCCTATGCACCATGTATATTACAGCCCAAAAGAACTCTGTGTCTGATTATTGCCCACCTCACTCTTTCTCTGCAATTGTATCCCACCTGTTCTTGGGTCTTTTATATCTTTTCCCCATGACCATGAACCTCATTTATCAGTCATTTCTTTGAATCCCTATGGCATTCACCATCTGGCTTATATGGCTCCCTATTATTTCCTGCACGTTAACCTTATTTCTTGGAGACCATGAACTCTGCAAAGGCAAGCCAGACACCTGGCACACAAGGTTAAACTGTGCTCTGAATGCTTGCTGCCTGTTATGTAAGGAGATGCTCAATTTTACTCTCATATTTCGCTGTCTCTTGAGGAAAAGTTTTCAGTGCATGTGACAGGTTGAAAGAATAGAGTCATGAATTACAAAAGACCCTAAAAGAAAATGTAGAATGACACATGACAGATATTATTCAAATGTTACTTTAATTTAATTAATTAATTTTTAAAAGGATTTTATTTATTTATTTGAGAGAAGGAGCACAAGCCAGGACGGAAGGGAGGGGCAGAGGGAGGGGTAGAGGGAGAGGAAGGAGCAGGCTTCCTGCTGAGCAGGGAGCCCAATGTGGGGCTCCATCCCAGGATCCCAATATCCTGACCTTAGCCAAAGGCAGATGCTATTGACTGAGCCACCCACAGGCACCCGTCAAATGCTTATTTTAAATCACTATTTTTTAAGTACTAATTTTAAACTCTTTTCTGTTTTCATGGAGGGTACTGCTCCTTTGACATGTGTCTTAGAAAGGAAGAGTTCTTCCTCCTTAGGTAGCTGCAGGACCCATCTCCACCCAATTTTGAAGCCAGCCTGACAAAGGCCAACATTTTTCTGAGGGCTCAGACCCCTATCTCCTGGGTTTGGAACCTATCTTGTTGCTACACATCTGCACCATAGCTGGTATATTTGGTGCTGAGCCTGACAAGCCATAGCTACCCACCCCATCTCCCATTGGAAGGCCCAATTTGTGTGGCTGGGCTTCTGCCTCTGTTTCCTACTGAATACTTCCTTCGTGGGCTGGCACTCTGCCCTGAGCCCAGCCCACTTAGCCAGCCAGCCTGGCTCTGTCAGTTCTCTCCCCTGGCAGGGGAACAGGGTACTGCCAGCCAAAAGGCTTCAACTTTCAGTGCTCCTATGGGACAAGCTCAAGTTTGCTAAAGATTAAGGATGAGATTAAGGTTAACTCAACTGCTAGGAAATGCTTCTAATGAAACAGTTACTCAGAACCATGAACTCTAGTGCAAGTCCGAACTACAAGTTACTATCCCATACTGACTGCTGCCATATTGATTCATTATGTTGGACCTTCTTGGATAGCAATGGCTTCAATCAAGTTCAAATTCACCAAGCCTCGTGCTGCCTGGACATTGGACAATTGGGCATCTTTCTAGAAGATGAGTTCTTAAGCCAGAGCTGATTCCAACTTCCCACCCTCCACCTCCAGCTCCTACAACAAGATCCTTCCACAGCTTTGTGCCATTTCCTCTAAGACTGGACTTTCTAGGGTTTTCCTTCATGGGAACTAGAACTCAAAAATAAATCTAAGGATAGAAGAGCACACTAATTCCTGCCATGTTACCTAAGGGCTCCCATCTTAATACCACAGCACATTTAGAGTCCTTTAACTGAGTTTCAGGAGCTGCCACGGGCTCATCAAAACAGGACACCCTTCCTTATATGGTTTTCTAGCCCTTGTTCCCCTAATGCTGTCATTTCCAACTAAGAAGCTTTTTATTCGGTATGCCTGTTTGCCAAAACTCATATAAATCAGAGTGTGCACTTTGCAAGACTTAGATTTGATTAATCTTAAAAAATTTAGAAGCTGTATGAGTGGATTTTGGGATTAAGTGCGCAAAGATGTTTAGGAGCAGCCTCCCCACCAGCCTTCAGATTGAGATGGATGAGGAGCAATACTAGGTTTGAGCTGCCCATAATTGAAAAAGTGTGTGCCCAAAATATCATATTTATCCTTCCTTTTTCCAAAAGCCGTAACTCTAAGGCCTCGGTTAGAACTTCAATAAAGTGAATGTCTTCAACTGTAAGCATCCTCGATACTCTCAGCATTTATGATACTTAAAGGACAGGGTTAGGAAGGCTGAGGATAAAAGGTACTGGGGCAGAGGAGGGGGGTTTGGTGGGACATGGCCCCCAGGCATCCCTGGGAATGTAGCATAAAACTGTAGAAGAGGAGCATTTGTGAGTAAGTGAACAATAGGAGAGCAAATGTGAACCACATGAATCTAATCTGCTGACCCAAAGGCTGTGCTCATAGTGGTCACTGTGGTCCTTCCAGAAGGCATCCAGGGCTACCTGGGGCCCAGCTTTGGGGGCTCCATTCACACCCATGTAAGTGAACTTGATTCTTGAAGTTGTGAAACATGTTGGCCCATACAGTGGAAGTCAGGAAAGAGAGCAAAATGTGGGCCTCCCAGGGCAAGATTGCAAGTCTTCTGGCCCTGTCTAAGGCCTGAAACTGTGCCAGTGGCCCCTTCAGATGAAACCGAGGAGCGGCATTCATAAGAGCATTTAACACAACCAGGCACCTGCTCCGTGCAGTCCTGAGCACAGTGTGGTGAGGAATGCAAATATGTATGAAAAACATGTACTGATCTGGGGGGGCATTGGGGAAATGAGTTGCAATCTCTTATCCAGTCATGACTCTGCTACCTGGCTGTGATTTGAATGTGCCAACGCAGAACCTGCTTTTTGCTCCCTGACCACCCATCCCTGTCTTTTCCCACTTCACCCACCCCTGCTTCCTCAATTTCTTTTGTTTTAAATGACATAATGCAGACTCCAAACTATAAACAACTATGGATGTGACCTTGGACTTAGACTCTCTCCAGAAGATTAACTCTGCTCTTTGCTCTCTTTGGAATACTTAAATGTTGACATTTAAAAGTTCTACTGGGGATCCCTGGGTGGCACAGCGGTTTGGCGCCTGCCTCCCCCACAGGGCACGATCCTGGAGACCCGGGATGGAATCCCACGTCGGGCTCCCGGTGCATGGAGCCTGCTTCTCCCTCTGCCTGTGTCTCTGCCTCTCTCTCTCTCTCTCTCTCTCTTTGTGACTATCATAAATAAATAAAAAAATAAAAGTTCTACTAGTGTTTTGTGTGAGTGTGTGCGTATTCACACCCATTACCCATATATGAATCATTCACAGAGGGCATTTCTAGTTAAGCACAGACCCAGGGCTATACAATCAACTTTCAGTGTGAATCATAAATTGAACTTAGTATTAAAAAGTTGGCAAAACCGTTTTCATGGCAGGTCTGTTACATTTGAACAAGGGTCATGCATAGTAGCTAAGTAGAAGAGTGCTATGATAGAAAAAGGAAAGGGGCTGATTTCCCCTGTTTGCCTTTGTTTTTCAAAGGTATAATGCAAAGAGTGGTATAATTCGCATAATATTCTGACCACTTGCTGGAATTGGTAGAGTTGGTGACACAAAGATCTCAGGGGCAAAGGAACGGATGCCTGAGATACTGTGAGGTGCACAGGAAGGTTCACGGAGATTGACGTCTCCATACTACCTGGGGAACAGCGCGTGGGGCAGCCTCCCATCCTTCCTGGAGGGCCTGCATGGAGAGGTCTGGGGGAGATTCCAAGGCAGGCAGTCAGGGGCCAAACTGAGAAACTCACACACGCATGAAAACCTGCTGACCATCGATAAAACAGGCATCTATAAGGATGGGCACAGAGGGGGTCATTTGACTATTCTCGTAATTTTACATTTTTGAAAAATGAAAGTAAAACAACATAAAATTATCTTTCACAGTGCGCCTAATTTTCCAAACACCCCCACGTCTCAGAAACATAAGTGAAAAAGACAAAGGGGAGGGAGGAATTCTCTTCCAGCCCCCAGTTCTTGGCTCCGTCTGGATCTATGTGTGCATTGAAATTCTTCTACACTTGTTGAAAAGCCACATAGGGGATGCTTAGTCAGAAGTCTGGCCACTCCAGATCAGACCAGATGACAGACTGACAGCATATACTTAGTACAGCATGTACTTTTGTCCTGGGCTCTCCAGAGGACAGAAGAGGGGCCCTGCCAGATTCACAGGTGTAGATGCATTTTCCCCACCGGGTGAGGAGCTGCAGTCAGAAATTCTTTTCCTAGGGGCTGAGAACCCAACATATGTGACTGATTAGAGCTAATATCTCATTTCTAATTCCATTGATTCCTTGAAAAGAGCAAGTCCCAAAGACCATGGCTATTCTTAGCAATTTCAACTCCTCCCCCACCGCGCTTCCTGCCTCTGAGGGAGGGAGAAGGTGCCAGGAGGCAGCCTTGTCCTACGTGGGCAGTGAGGGTCAGTCGGACACCACGGCCAAAGCACACTCCTGCGGTCAGAGCCACACAGACCGACACATGGGTCTCTCCTGCCGCCAGTCTTTCCGATTTCCAAGCCACAGCTGTGGCAGAGCCACCATTAATAACGCGAAGGCTCCTTTGTGAGCCCAAGAACTCTGGACTTCCACATTCGAATTGTGTACCTCCTCCCTGGGCCTTTAATCTCCCTGTGGTTTGGTAGGAAAGCCTCTCCACGGCCCTCCTTTTCACTACCCGCAGGAAAGAAAGAGAAAGTGTGGGCCCCAGCCATCCAACCAAATAAAAGATTTTAGTCCTCAGGGTAGATTTTTCAACTTAGACATAGCAGCAGCCCCTCAGAGGAGAACGGAAGAGAGGATGAAGCCGATTTGTCCAGCCAGCCTTTTTGAGCCTGTGGGGTTCCACACAATACATTGCTGGGCTTTCCTGTGGTGGCCTCAGTGGGTGCTAGTTAGGCTGAATTGAACTAATCACATAGACTATCCCTTGGCATTCTCCCAGTGTGACCAGCCCTTGTCTCTGAGAGACCCTGTGGTCCCCAGGCCCAGAACAAATAACCTGCCTCACGGGTCAGCACTACCGCCCAAGGAGCTGTGTGATCTCAGACAAGCTTCCTGACTTCTCTGAGTCTCATTTTCTGCCCCAGTGAGAACAGAAGCCTTCCATCAAAATTACTAAATGCTTTCTATGACCTCTTCTAGCTTTAAAGGGATAAGAATAAGGATTCAAGTCAACACTGGCTTTCCTTTAAGTCAAAGTTTCCACCAAGTTGCCAAAGGCCACCATATATTTTCTGCATCCTGCTCTCCATTCTTTGGGCTTTGAAAACAGACTGAGTTGAATGCAATCTCATGGTTCACTTTTGTACAGAAAAATCAGAGCCCCCAAAGTCAGCACTGGGGATAAAATGATGATAAATGGAAACAAACTTTATCATCCAAAAATACCCCCTCTAACTCTGAAGAAATATTGATAATAACTCTCCATCTGCTGAATAAATCAGAACAAGACTGGAGAGCCTACCCAACATTGTTTGAGCATGGAGGACAGCCAGTAAATACTAGAGTTTCATGAAAACTGATCTCAGGAGAACTGACATAGATGAGACATGTCAGAGTTTTAAAGAGGAAAAGAAAATAAAAGGGATAACAGAAGTGTTTTCTGTTTATTATTAGCCTCACTGTAAAGAGTTTTTGGAGAAAGAGCACAGGTCTAGGAATCAGGACGCTAGACTCCTACTCCAATCTCTGTCATAGATTCCCACCTAAACTTAGTGAAATATGTTCACCTATCTATACAGGCTGCCTTTCTTTGTGATTGTGAGGCACAGAGAAAAGCTTAAATAAAACAGAAAAAGTGGGTTTTTTGTTTTTGTTTTTGTTTTGGTGGGTGGGGGAAGAGGTGCCTAAAACTTAAGATGCTTTGTGAATAAAGTGCATGGCTATTTACAAATAATACCGTGGACTGATTCCCCCAAGTCCTAGAGCCAGAGCTGTGGGAGCAGAAGCTGCTTTAGAGCGCCACCACAGGTTGTCTCAGATGTTGGCACCAGGCTAGAGCCCAAGATTTCCAGTCCCATGGGACATTCCTCACATCTGAGCTCAGTCTGGGCAAGGCTGGGCGGTAAGAACTATGTTGGGGATGAGCAGGACAGAGTTGGGTAAGGAACTCAGTTTTGTCTTCATTGCCGAGCTGCCTATAAAGCTATTATTAACAACACACACTAGTCCCAGTCTGTTGGGTAGGGCCCAGATTTTTTAAAGTAAGGCTCCCAGTTCTCCTGGCCTCTCTGTCCTCTTCTATCTCAACACTCTGGGCAGAGGCAGGGACGGGGGTGGAGGGCAGGTGGGAAACCCAGGTTCTCCCGAAGTCATCTCAAGGTGTGGGGTGGCCCTGGGTAACTGACAATCAATTGTTACTCAGGGTGTGAGAGGCTCAGGTTAGGGGACCCCCACCAGTTTGCAGAACTGTTGGCTTAAATGTGGATTCTTGGTGCCTCCAGTGAATATCTGGTATGTTCCCCACCCCCAAACAATGTCATAAATGTAGTCTACAGCCTAAATGACTAATCAACCATATAAATGGACCGAAATATCTTCTGAGGCTAAAGTAAGAACAGCTGTAATGATTGTAGTACATAGTTGGAAACTCAAACTGGGATAACTCCAATAATTTATAGGTATCTCTGCATGTTTACATAAATGTGGTCAAATGCCAGATTTACTAGTATGTACCATATGGAAAATAAAAATCATTCTTGGGGGGGGGTTCTCTTAGATATTCTATCTGGGAAAGAACTTTGAAAATACATGGCACAGAAAGTAGTTCATGCAATCTGAGCCACATATAATGATCTTTGGGAGTTCAACAGCAGAAAAAATTCTCCCTTGTAAAAATTGGATTTTTCTGATGTTTTCTTATTCTTTTTCCCTTTTTCCCAGATCCTGAGCTTCTGATGGCATGTGGGAGCCTGCTGCTGCAGAGGCACACCACTATGATTCTTAGGCTTTGGGGACTGTAGGTGGGGGCATGGGAGTGTCAGAGATTATGTTTTGACTTTCTCATATTGATGCAGAGTTAAGGGATCCCCAAAGAGAAAGAAAAGGGAATTTATTTATCACTTGGCATGTCAGCCATGATATGGTCAATTTCTACAGATTTTAGGTGGGTCAGAAGAAAATGCATTATTTGAACAAAATAAGTATTTCAAAGAATCATAGAATTTTAGTATTAGAGGGAAATTTAAGGATCATTATATTTTACAAATGAACTGTTCTCCAAAGTAAAGTGGCTTCTTTAAAATGTATTACTATCAGAGCCACAAACGTCCATTTGAAAATATGTATAAAGAGAAAAAAATAAGTGGAAGAGGAAGAGGCAAATAAGAGGAAGATAGCAGTTTCACAGAGAAAGAGAGAATGAGACAGAGAGAGAGAGAATAAAGAAAAACACAAGAGATGTGAGGAAGTGAAGAGGCAGTCAGTAAGAGGGCACAAGACAGAGTGGTTGTTGCACAAATATGAGAAAAACATGATATATATTTAACAATATCCCATGTTTCCCTTTCTTGATTTCCTCTATATAATGAGCCAACCCTCCAACTTGCCAAATGGGACATCTTTGAAGAGTCCAGATTTCTAGGCAGTTCCGAGCATTGTAAAGCCTGCCACCAGCTTTAACAAATAGATCCTGGTCTAATTTGGACAGGGTTTGGAAGAGACCTGAGAAATCATCTTTATATTTTTTTATTTCTGTGCTTTCTCCCCCTTCAGCCACACCTAAACCATTCCAGAAAGATGGAACTCTCCTGTGATTCTATTCCCAGAAGGAAGCTGCCTGCCTTGAAGCATCTGGCCTGGCGCCCTCATGTTGCACAGCTCATAGCTCATCTTTCTCTGTGCCCTGGGCAGCTGATCTGAATATAGAGTTTGCATGAACTTCAAAGGAAGCTGGCAGGATGGGGTTGGGGCCTCCCTGCTTTAATCAAGATGGATTCAAAACCTTTGCTTATCACATAGAAAACTAAAACCAGCAATGGAGAACTAATTGACAATGACTAAAAGGGAAATGGCAATAAAAAAGGTGCAGGGATCTCAATGAGATTAGATTTAAAGAGGTAATACCCTCCTAGCAGTTGATGATGGATCAAGTTTACTTCTTACCTCCATAAATAATACAGCACATGGAATAAGATAGCCTCCTGTAAAGTATGAGATGGGAAGTTCAGGAAAAATGTGCAAAAGCTCAAAAACATTGTTTCCACCTGCATGTCATGGTATTAATATTCTTCCCTCCTTGAGCTTGGGGCTCCTAGTTCAAGCTTCTCTGGTCAGTGGTGAGAGCTGTACCACCATCCACTCCCTCAGGACTCTGTACCTCATGGGGACATCACTCAACACCTGTCTCTTCTCTTCTGGAGCTCTACTTCATACGGGGACGATGCAGATGGAATGCATCAAATGTTGACTTGGGTTCTGAACAATTTCTTCCCAAGCTGATCTCCTTCAGGAAAGCACTGAATCTGGCACACAGTAGGTGTTCAAAGAGGTTTGTTGAATAAATGAGGGAAAAAGAAACTAATTTATTGTTTCTGTAAACTTGCCCCAGCACCTAGCACAGTGTGAAGCACATGGATAATATCTGAGCCTCGTTCACAACGTATGTTTTCCTTAAGGACATGATAGAGCTCCTATGGCTCAAGACTAAGGAGTTTATTGTGTTCTTTGTTCAGAGGATACTTGAAATCTGCTCTGAAGCCTGTCAGTGCCAGAGTAAGAAGAAGAGTTGAGGAAGGAGTACAGCAGAAAAGGAAGTGGTTCCTGGGGTCAGTCCTAGCCATGAATGTCTCATCAACTTTTTTATGGATTTTTTTTTTTTTTAGTTTTATCCTTCTTATAAGAGAAACATGATTTCTAGAACCTCTACTTCCCCTGCCTTCTCATAGATATCAAAGGCGGAACTGTACAAAAATAGGACTCAAGGAGAAAGATGGATGTTTTTCACTCTCCTTTAGGGACTTTTTTCAAAAAAAAACATCATCCTTTTTCCCCACTCCACTTCAAGTCTACTGCTGTGCAGTTCTCTCTAAGCAAAGATGTAGCCGAGGAGCAGGTATGCAGAATACTTTAGGACTTTCCTGATATTTGAAGGGGCAGAGGAAAAGCAAAAGAAGAAAACTAAAGAGAACCAAAGACAAACCTCTCTAGGAACATGTATAGTTTGTAAAAAACCAATTCCAAAGAAGATATATAAATGGTCAATAAATACAGGAAAACATGTTCAACATGTCATTGGGGAAATGCAAATCAAAACCACACTGAGATGCCACTTCACACTTACTAAGATGGCTAAACCAAAAAAGACAGGAAATCACAAGTGTTGATAAGAATTTGGAGAAGCAGGAAACCTTGTATACTGCTAGTCGGAATATAAAATGGTGCAGCTTCTTTGAAAAACAATTTGGCTGTCCCTTAAAAAATTAAACATAGACTTATATAACCCAGAAATTCCACTGAGTATACACCAAGAGAGTTGAAAACATATGTGCACACAAAAACTTGTACACAAACATTAATAGAAGCACTATTCATAATAGCCAAAAGGTGGAATGAACCCAAATGTTCATCAGCTTATGAGTGGGTAAAACGTTCTATATCTATACAATGAAATATTGTTCAGCCATAAAAGGAATGAGGTATTAATACCTGCTGCAACATGAATGAGCCTTGGAAACATAAGTGAAAGGAGCCAGATACAAAAGTTCAGGTATTGTACGATTCCATTTATATAAAATGTCTGAATTAGGAAAACACAGAGACAAAGTAGATTAATGGGTGGGGTGGGGAGAGGGGATAATGCAGATGGATTGCTAATGAGTTAGAGTTTCTTTTAGAAGTAATGAAAACAATCTAGACTTAGATAAAAGATGCACACCCTTTTGAACATGTTAAAACCACTCAATTGTGTATTTTAAAGGGGTAGATTGTATGGTATGTGAGTTATGTATCGATAAAACAAATTTAAAAGAAGGAGAATTTGGTATTACTCAAAGGACAATTAAGGCCCTGCTGGAAACTCTAATTTCAACTTGAAAAGTTTTTCTAGTTAAAAAGAGCACCAGCCTCCTCATCCCTCAACCCCTCAACTCCCTCCCCAACACAGCCCACATCCACAATCCTCAGCTACTCCTAAAGGAAAAAATACATGAGGAAAGACATCACTGAGCAACTGGAGGTGAACTGAGATACACCTGACATTTACAGACATTCCTTGTGAGGGGGTGGAGAGGAGTTGAACAGAGGAATGAGAATTATGGAAGATGAACTGCCAAATCTCAAGAAGGGATCACAGGCTGAGAAGTAAGGAAGGCAGAGTGTCTCCAGAGAGGCCTCTTTTGAATCCCTTCCCAAGTATTAGCTATACGTTAATGTGGCCAAGATAATCTGCTTTAGACACAAACATATTTGACCAGAAGATGGGAGGTCAGCCCAGAGCAAATGTGAGTCTTGTCTGCATACTGGGCTCCTACGTGGGTTCCCACATTGCTGGCCTACCCTCTCCCCCAGTTCAGAGGCTACTGGTTCCCTGTCCTTGATTCCCTTCTCTCTCCTAGGACATGTGACATCCTTAAAAGGGATGTCAGTGTATTGCATGATTAGTAACTTACTTAACTACTTACAAAATCAGCTCTAAAAAATCAAATTGATGTCTAGGGAAGATGCTAGGGAACCAGCTATTTTTTTCTTTTTTTGAAAATAGCTTTTATCATGCCTTTCCTATGCAAATTGTACCACTGAAAAAAAACAAAAACCACATGGGTACTTAATGACAATATTTCAACAAACTCATAAAGAAAGAATAATAGCAATGGAATATCAGTGTATTTTAAGGAATTAAGAAAGAGAGTATAAGACATCAATCAATGAGTACCAATCAATCAATCAATCAATGAGTACTAATTTCACAAAAAGAAAGACATTGAGACACATGTGCCTCCTGATGAAGAACACATCAGCCTTGAGGTTGTCATGCTCAAAGAACCTAGACTGGGACAACATAGAGTGGAAACATAGAGGCCAGAGGAGCAGACTAAACTTTGCTCTGGGGAAGCAATCAGCAAAACCCGGACCATAGGACACTCTACACATAAGGGATCCAGTTTCTTCAATAAATGAATTGTAAGGAGAAATAAGGAGATGGAGGGGAAAACTTGTAGACTAAAAGATATTTAAAAGATGCATACACATATAGGCAAATATAAGGCAAAACCAGGCAAGTATTTAGGAATGTACAGTTGGGTGTTAAGACTATAAAGAAAAGGGGGAAGTTGTTGAAATGTTAGGAATGTGGTCATTCTGGCAGGAAGAGAGGGGGTAGTGGTTGAGAGGGGAGCATACTGGGAGTTTCTAGGGGTGACTGGAAGAAGTCTCTTATCACGGACAGGTGTTTACAAGAGTGCTAGCCTTAAAAGAATCATTTTAATCTGCTCATTTGCTTTTTATTGTTTTCTGTTACTCAGATTATAACAATAAAATGTTTTTAAAATAGATGTTAAATTAATCACATAAAGTCAGCTATGATGGGAGAGATGGAAGAAAACCCAGAAAATGAAGATGAAAACATTAAGAATAAGGGAGAAAAAGTCACATTTATGACCACACAATTATTGTTTATAGAAAAAGCAGAACTCATTTCTCTGCCACAAAGTCCCTGGTGTCACCCAGGACTTCCCTCTGTAAAATGTACCATTAATTTAGCCACTCATAACTCTGGCAATGGAATTAAGAAGGGAATGGAAGAATCCATAGAGAGGCTATTGAACTAGAGACTGGCTAGTTGAGAGTAAGTGTGGGTCAGAGAATGGGAAATGTCTTCTTGAGAACACCATTTGGTAGAGGCATGGGCAGCAGCACAGAAAGCACAGGGCACAGGATTGGTGTTGACCCCCATCAGCAAGACACCGGCATCCCAAGGAGCAGCTGGAGAAGTCAGGACCCGTGCAGGGAAATGTCAGCTGTGCCACAACCTTGGGAGCAGAAAAGTGAGGCCTCTGTGTCTGCCTGTCCACATGTCTGTCAGCATGACATTTTGGGTCAATAAATATTCATCAGGATGCACCATTTTGGCTGACCTATGCCACCCCTGCTGCTGGAGGAGAAAATAAACAGGGCTTGCGGGTGCACAGGACTTCTGCCCTCTTCAGAGCTGCCATTGTGCTCTGTGTGTGAGCCAAGAGCGCAGACAAATCTCTGCCTCTTCGAGTCCCTTGGGACTTGTGCATCTAATATCTGGCTTGGAAACAGCTCCTTCCCTGTGGTGATATAGTGCCATCAACATGTCCACCCTGAGAGAGTAACATTCCAGAGGAAGTTAGTCAATGAGCCCCTCTGCCTATAGGCAACCTGCCAGTGGGAGGGTTCTCCGGGCAGTTTCTTTCTTCCTTCTCTGGGCGCCTGGCATCTATTTCCATACATCTGTTTGGCTTTTCTTCTCAGCGTTATTGCCTCCATATCTTTATCCACCACTAGACTGGGAGCCATTCATTCAACTGATTTATTGAGCAATTCTTATGTGCAAAGCATTATGCTAGATAAGGTGGCAAATAAATACCTCATAGAGCTAAGAGACAGATATTAAATAAACATACAAATACATGTGTAAGAACACATGTTGTGAGTGATAAGAAAG
Source organism: Vulpes lagopus (assembly GCF_018345385.1). Taxonomy (NCBI): domain Eukaryota; kingdom Metazoa; phylum Chordata; class Mammalia; order Carnivora; family Canidae; genus Vulpes; species Vulpes lagopus. Next base: position 77,442,703 of record NC_054828.1, read on the forward strand.
AAAAGAAGGCAAGACAAGTGATTACATACGGAGATCTGAGTGATATTGCCACATCAGGAGAGGCTTCATTGAGAACGTGTAAGTAGGGATTGGGCAGGCCAGGCATGGAGAGAAGGTAGCTGGGCAGGGAGTGTGTCCAGAGCATGAGGGTGATGGGAACACAAGTGCAAGCCCGGATGAAGGCAGAGGCAGGGCCATAAGGTGAAGAACCTGGTAGACTCTGATGAGGTTCTTAGGTTTTTAACCTACATGCAATGAGAGGGAGCACATGCTTAGAAAGGGGGAGACCCATTAGGTGACAAACACAGTGGACAAAAGGAGTGACATGGAGGCATGGACTAGAGCAGAGAATGTAGTGATGGAGAAAAGATAGCAGATCTGAGATTATCTGAGAAGCAGATTTGGTAGGAATGGTGCATGGATGTGAGCAGTAAAGGTTCATTCCACAACTTCTTGAAGAACATACAGGTAGCATAACCCAATATTCCAAACACATAGTTACTTACATTAACTCATTTATCTCCATGACTACCACTTAAGTACTATTATTTTTTTTAATTTTTTTTCCACTTAAGTACTATTATTATCCTCATTTTACTGATGAGTAAGTTATGGTTCAGAAAAATGAACTACTTTACCTGTATCAATGCGGATGACTCTCCCAGACATAATAGTAAATAGAAGAAGCCAGAGACTTCTTCCCACATATGATTCCATTTGTACGAAGTTCAAGAATAAGCAGTACTAACCTATGGTGTCAAAATATTTGGTTACCTCTAGAGGGAAATATCGACTGGGAGGGAAAATTAAGGAGCCTTTTTGGGTGCTGGAAATGTTTTCTAGATCCAGGTAATTATTATGTGATATATGTATACCAAGTTGTGATCTTCAGACTTATATACTTTACTGTATATGTTTTACCTCAATTTTACCTAAATTTTAATAAAAGACAATGACATCCTTGGAGAGACATTTGGAAGACACAAAAATTTAGTATCTTTATAGAGAGAGGGAGCCCTGAAAAACAGTAAAAAAAAAAAAAATTTTTAAATCAATCTATTAGTAGACAAAGGACATAAACACACATTTCACAAATAAATACAAGTGGAAAATAAATATATATGAAATATATTTAGGGATGCCTGGTTGGCTCAGTGGTTGAGCATCTACCTTTGGCTCAGGGTGTGATCCTGGATTCCCGGGATCGAGTCCCACATTAGGCTCCCTGCATGGAGCCTGCTTCTCTCTCTGCCTATGTCTCTGCCTCTATCAAGAATAAATAAATAAAATCTTAAAAAAAAATCAAAATCTTAAAAAAATATATATTTAAGTAGTAAACTAAGAAATGCAAATGAAACATTAATGAGATATTTTTCTCCTAACAAATGAACTAAAAAAGTTGATGGTACCAAATATTATGATAATGTGGGGAAATTCACATTCAAATGTTGCACATATAAAATGTTACCAATTTTCTGAGGCCAACTTTATTGACTGTATCAAAAGTCTTTTCAACTGTATATATATATTTGTTTTGTTTTGTTTTTAGAGAGCTAGAAAGAACACTCATGAGTTGGGGGGATCTAGGGGGAGAGGCAGAGGGAGAGAGAGAGAATCTTAAGCAGGCTCTATATCCAGCTTGGAGCCCAACTTGGGGCTTGATCTCACAACCCTGAGATCATGACCTGAGCCAAAATCAAGATTCTGATGCTTAAGAGACTGACCCACCCAGATGCCCCTCTCAATTATATATTTAAATAGCAATTCTATTTCTCTAAATTCACCTTAGGGAATTACTCCACATATGTATTTGTCTATACCAATGTTCACCATAAGTCTTCTGATAAAAGTAAAACTTTGGAAATTACCCCACATAGGTGATTACGGAAAAATTATTGTATATTCATACAACAGCATGACATGGAGACTTAAAAAATAATGATGCTGAACAATATTTATTAGCATGGGAAGATGCCTATAACATATTTAATTTTTCTGAGTATAAAATCATATGTTATTATGTGGGTATTCATACAAATTTGTGTGTATATATGTATGATATAGATAAATATGTATAATATGTTATATAATTATACTAACTGGATGGATGGGTATGAACCAAAATGGTAAGAGTAGTTATCTGCTGATAGGACTATTGGATGCTATGTATTCTTCCCTATAATTTTTCCCTATTTTATGAATTTTTATGATAAGAATATATTTTACAGTTGGATGTGTGTGTGTGTGTGTGTGTGTGTGTATGTATACACAGAAAATCTGAAAAGAAAGCACATCTAGCTAGGTTTCCTGGCAATTTTCATTTACATGCTTCATCTACGTTATTTTTCTTTGAACAGCATAAGCTTTAAAAGATAGTAGTCACCATTCACATAGTGCAGAGTTTCTTACTTGGGGCATTGTTTTTCACCTTGATAGAGTAGCTTAAAGCTGGCCAATTTCTTCCAAACATCTTTTCTGAGTTTTGAGGAGTTTCCAACATCGTAACCCCCAAGGCAGAGCCAGAAGTTACTGTCCCAGGCTTCCCTGTTGCTGATGTCAGACATGTGAATTAGGTGTTGCCGATCAGAAACACTCATATGAGTCCTCAGCTTGGAAGCTAAAGCTACATGGAGGTAGACATGAATGGCATCTATCCCAGCTGAACATGGCATAGGGGCTCAATGGCTGAGCTCCTGGCATCCAGGACCAAGCATTACCAATGCAAGCTACAGTGTCTCTCCAAGAAACAAAGTGGTTGCCAAGGGTTGGCAGCAATGTGTTGGCAGCAATGGTATTTTCACTGGAGCAAATTCTATAGTCTGATTTGGTGTTGTTTCTGGCCTCATCATTTCTAAGTCTGGTTTTCTTGCCCTCCAGAGGATTCTGGGAGTTGCTTAATATTTGTACAAATTATTTTCCTGCCTAAACTAGCCAGAGCAGATTCTATTACTTGCAACAAGAAAACTGTGCTTAATAGTGTTATTTTCATTCCCATTTTACAGACGAAGAAATTGAGTCTTTAAAAAAAATGCAGAAATTTCCCCTAAGATTACACAGCTAATAAACAGTGAAGCAAGGCACAAGTCCAAGACTTTTCAGTCAACTTCTAAACTCTTTATGAACCTAGATCCTAGATATTTCAATATTCACCATGGAGGAAGTTTATCAGTAAAAGCACATGTTACCATTTAATGAATAATTACTACATACCAAAATTGTGCATCAGCTGTAAAAGGGATCTGAAAGATTATCTAACCACCCTAATTTACAGATGAGGAGACTGGGGTTTGAAACACAATGAAATTTACCTAGTGTCCCTTAGAGAGGTAATGGAAGAACAAGTAGAAGAAAATAGGTTTCCTGACTCCCATTTTCTTTATATCAGCAGAGCATGAAGCCATTTCTTAACCCCCATAGAAGTGCTTATGTCTCTCAAGTCCAGTGACTAAATGAAAATTTTGTTTAAGTGTAAGAAAACAATAAATGTATGAGGGGTAACCAAATTTAAAATATTGACTACTAGTTACATGGATACTCTGGAACATGCCACCATCACCCACCTTGGGTGTAACTGAGAAGCCTAAAATAACTTTTGAGGGAAACCCCATGAGAACATCGCTTGGGGAACTGAGATCACATCTCCATCTGGCTCTGACTTTACAGAATCTGCTGAACTTAATCGACTAGGTTTGATGCAAGAAAATTATCTTTTCTGTAGAAAATGGAGAATTGGTTAGAGCCCTTCTCAATCCATAGAAAAATAGGATTGATTGTCTAAATATTTTTAAATACAAGTATTTTAGAGTAGACATAACTATCTGCACATGCACATATAATAACCTTTGTGTCAATAAAATCCAAGATGTGTTTTACTCACAGGACCATTTTTATTGACCCTGGGGAGAAAAATCTTGTATCATACGAAGAAAATTGAATCTTTACATTTCTGATTCATTTCCCTTTAAATCATCCAAATATTGCTTTTTATGGGTTATGTAATAGTCAAACAGTCTCTAAGGGGCTATTAAAGCACTTCAAGCCTTGCTTCCGTTAAAATAAAATGATAAAATAAAAGTTAAATGGAGGAAGTAGGTTCAAAGTGAATCCACTTTGTCTACAAAAGTTCTCATCAGTCTAACACTTGAAACATCTAACTGGGTTCTGAATTTTTTAAATTCTCTATTTCCTATGAAGAGTCCTAGTGAAGACTGCTTGAGTGTTTAAAATCTATCTTATATCAGAAGAATAAATTTTGTCCCTGAAACCAGAGCACCCTATTTTTGTCCACCAGAAATTACCTGGAGATGTTTTAGAGTGAAGGTATTACATCAATCTAAACCGTATACTTGTTTACATGTAATCCAAGAGACAATTATTGGAAAACTATACTTCACTAAGAGAGTCTACTTTTTCAAAACCATTGAGTGGTTGAAATAGTGGAGTGTGCAGTTCATTAAGGGTGAAATTAAGTAGCTCACACAATACAAAGTGGACTTCTCTTCTTTATTGCTAGTTTTTGAGATGAATGCCTCTGAATGGTTGAAGGAAATCAAATATTTTTGCCTTAAACTCTGCTTCATCTTAGTTTTCTCACGAACCTATTTACATGAACAACTTGGTGATATTAGAAAGAAGATTTAATAGTGAAGAAGACTTTTTTCAAACAATAGTTTAAGACATTGTGCCAGTTTGTATAGCAGAAGAAATCCACCATAAGTTCTGTATTTCTGGGAAATTGGAGAACTGGCCATTCCAATTTTTGTCTAGGTAAAGACTGCCTTGAATCTGAAAGCACACAGGTAGAGATAAGAGATAGCACCTTAAGCAGAAATCAGAGGAAGCCAACTTTTGTCATTTTCCATTAGTGTGTGTCTCACCCTAGTGTACTTACTCCCAGCTTGTCTTTGCCTCTTTCTTCACCATGAAAATGGAAGCTGTCAAGCTAGAACTGTACCAACTCTTTTCTTTGCCACCTTCAAATTTGTCTAAGTCTTATAAATTTAATGTAATCCCAGTAAATAGCATCCATGATATGTGAGAAGGAAACTGAAAGTGGTATTAAAATAATATTTTAGAAATGTTCAAATGAACAAAAAATGTGTGGATATTCAAGAAATCCTGAAAATAAAATGAAATAATTAACTCTACTAGATAATGCAATATATCTTGAAACTTCAGTAAATAAAAAAAAGGTTTCCTACTTAATAAAAAAGGAAAACCAAAGGGATGGAATAAAGAATTCAGATACAGACTCAAATATCTATGAAATTTTGGCTTATGATAAAGGTGACATTTCTAACTGGGTGAGGAGAGAAGGGAAGAATTCAAAATATGGTATCGGGCAACTGGCTAACCATTGGAAAAAATATTAAACCTATATTTCTATCATCAAAAATAAATTCCAGATGGATTAAAGATATAAACATATAAAACAAAAGATTTGGAAGAACTTAAGGAATAACAGCAACCTTACCTTACTAAAGTATTCGAAAGCAAAAATTTGTCCTTTTACTTCCATATTTAAAGCCTCTTGATGGCTCTTTTTTTTTTTTTGCCAACAATGACACCAAAACAAACAAACAAACACCTCTGTACATACATTTCCAGCCTCACTTCCTATCAGTCCCTGCCACCTTCCCTAAGCTGCAAGTTTTTAAAACTACATTCTTGTCACCAAGCACATATTCTCCTGTTTTCATACTGCTAGGCTTTTGCACATGTTATTTCCTCTACCATGAATTGTTTCCATTCTTTTATGGCTGGAAAATTCCTGATAATATTTTAAAATCAGATCAAATGGCATCTTCTCTATGAAGCCTTCTTCTGATTCATTCTTAATCATTTCCTACTTTTGTATTAACCTGACATTGTATACATCTATCTATTGAAACATTTGTTACAGTTTATTTAAATTACTTGTTAACATGCCCACCTCCCCACTAAACTCTGGCTTCATTGATGCCAGATCCCATATCTTATTTTGTCTTATGTTCTTAGGCACATACATTTTGTTCTGTGAGTTATCATCTCAATAGGTGCAGAAAAGGTATTTGACAACTTTCAACATCCACTCATGAGAAAAAGGAAATCTTTCATGTGACAAACAAATATATATCAACATCATATATAATGGTGAAATTATTTTAATTATGTATAAATTAAAAGCTTCTCCTTTGAGGTAAATAACAAGCAAGATGCCCAGTAATTTCTACCTTCTACTTTCTTTTAAAATTGCAATAGAGGGATCCCTGGGTGGCGCAGCGGTTTGGCGCCTGCCTTTGGCCCAGGGCGCGATCCTGGAGACCCGGGATCGAATCCCACGTTGGGCTCCCGGTGCATGGAGCCTGCTTCTCCCTCTGCCTGTGTCTCTGCCTCTCTCTCTCTCTCTCTCTGTATGACTATCAAAAATAAATAATTAAAATAAAATAAAATAAAATAAAATAAAATAAAATAAAATAAAATAAAATTGCAATAGAGGTCTTAACCAGTGCAATAAGACAGGAAAATGAAATAATAGGTAAAAGGATTGGTAAACAAACAAAAAGCAAAATTCATTATTGGAAGATGACATGATTAAATATGTAAAAAAACCAAAATTATCTACAGGTAATGATATTTAATAAGAACTTTAAAAAGTTGCTGGATACAAAATCAATACACAAAAATTCTTTTAGAGAACCCCCAAAATATTATTTATATTTAGGAATTTGACATGTGACAAAAGTGGAACTGCAGGCAATGGGGAAAGTACAGTTTTTTTATAAATGGTGCTGGAGCAATTCGATAGGCATATGATGGGGAAGGGAGAGGAAAATGAAACTGGATCATTCTCTCAAACAACACCAAAAGTCAATTTATAAATCTGAATATAAAAGGCAAAATATTTAAGCTTTGAGAAAATAGGTTAGAATATCTTCCTGATCTTCATGAGAATGATTTATTAAACATGACATAAAAACACTAATCATAAAAGGAAAAGATAAATAAATTGACTACATCTAACTTAAGCACTTTGTTCATCAATAAAAATCACAAAGAGGGGGCAGACCCGGTGGCACAGCGGTTTAGCGCCACCTGCAGCCTGGGGTGTGATCTTGGAGACTCGGGATCCAGTCCCATGTTGGGCTTCCTGCATGGAGCCTGCTTCTCCCTCTGCCTGTGTCTCTGCCTCTCTCTCACTCTCTCTGAATAAATAAATAAATAAATAAATAAATAAATAAATAAATAAATTATATCTTTTTTTAAAAAAAAATCACAAAAAGGGACACCTGGGTGGTTCAGTGGTTAAGCAATATCATAAAGATGCCTACTTACCCTAAATCTATAAATTTAACATGCCCTGATTTTTTAAATGACAACATGATTTTTTTAACTGGACAAACTGATTCTAAAATTCATATGGAAGAAAAGAACTATAAGAACAACAGGAAAATTCTGAAAGACAAGAGTAACAAAGGGGAATTATTTGTATTAACAAACAATTTTTATTTTATTTTCTTTTATTGTGTATTATTTTGTAAGCTAAAGCCAGTTTATAAAAGCCAGTTTATTATACAATCTGTGACAGAGTAAAGAAGAAGGAAGACATGTTTTTTTCTAATTTTGCCACTCAGAAGTCAAGAACTAAATGTTATGTTGGGTGGACTTCCAGTCTTTTTTTTTAAACAATAAAACAATTTTTGAAGCTACATATAATTAAAATAATGTGATATTGGCATGAAAAGTAACTGGAACAAACTAGGAGTCTCAAAAAGAGTTATAAATGCAATGGAGATTTATATATTTTAAAGGTAACATTTCAAACTTATGGATAAAAGATGAATTATTCAATAAATGACACTGGTACAACTGGGTAGCCATCTGGAAAAACATAAAGTTTAACTTATCTCTCATTTATATGAATACTGGAAGAAACTGTGGAATTTTAAAAAAGCAATCTCAAACCGAAAAAAAGTTTTCTAAGTATGTTACAAGACCAAAACCCAGGAATTATGAAATAAAAGGTGAATATATGCACTTATGGAAATAGAAAAGAATGACAAAAAGGAAAATATATTTCCAACTTAAATCACAAGGAGCATATCTCCCTAATATATAAAGAGCCCTTCTAAATCAATAGAAGACCAACAACTCAATAGAAATGTAAAGAAAGGAAATGGACTGTCCACTGAAAAGGGAATTCAAATGGCCCTTAAGTTTGTGAAAAGAAACCAATTTCACTCATAACAGAAATACACAAAGATGACTTACTTTTCACCATCAGATTGTCAAAGTTCTAAAAAATTGTGTATATGTGTGGGTATGGGGAAACAGATATTCTCACATCTTAGTGATGGGTGTATAAATTGATGAATCAGTCGGATTTGAACTAGACAATCTGATGCACCTACCTTTAAACACAGGAATTTTATCCTACATATCTACTCACACATGTGCAAAATGTGTTATTCAGAGAGACATTGCTTGTAATAAAAAAAAATTGCTAGGTATTTGTTGATAGTGACTATAAAAAGAAAGAAGGCAGCCCTGGTGGCTTAGAGGTTTAGCGCTGCCTTCAGCCCAGGGTGTGATCCTGGAGACCCAGGATCGAGTCCCACGTCAGGTTCCCTGCATGGAGCCTGCTTCTCCCTCTGCCTGTGTCTCTGCCTCTCTCTCTCTCTCTCTCTCTCTCTCTGTGTGTGTGTGTGTGTGTGTTTCTGATGAACAAATAAATAAAATCTTTAAAAAAAAGTTTAGAAAGAATATAAATTCTCATTAATTATGGACCACAAAATTGCCACATATTTATGGTATAGATTCTAAATAGCCATAAAAAAATACTGAAAGAGCTATTTATGTGTGAATATGGACCAATATCCAGGTCTGCAAGATATGTTGCTAAGAGAGAAAAGATGAGAGTAATACATATACTATATTATCATTGGTATAAAAATAGAGATGGGGAGATACACATGCACGCATAAATAAGTACATATTTGGTCACACATGCATAAAATACCTCTGGAGTGATACAGAGACAAGTAACTTTGGATGTTTCTTCAGAGTTGGATGATGAAGTGTCATGCATTGAAGCAATATTTTCTGTTTCTTGTACATATACTTTTAGATTCTGAACCAAATTAGGCCATCATCTAATTTGAAAACAAACCCCAGCATGGTCACCCTGGTCTCCAGCTTTAACCAGCCAAGTTTCCTGTCCCTTTCCCCATCTCCCCTGGCCTTTTCCAAGCTGTGGGATAGAGAGTTTAAAACAGGGGATATCTTTCCTCTACATGCATCAAACCAAGACTGGAACTCTGCATGGGTTCGCAACAGCCTGCTTTGCAATCCACAGGGGTGGAGAATTTAGCTTATTTTTAAATTGGGTGGAATTCAGAAAAGAACTGCCAAAATGATTAAATAGACTAGAGAGGCTGGTTCATAAAGAAAGATGAAAAGACCAAAATGTGTGTAATTTGGCTAAGTGACAGCAGGGCCAGGCTGTGGTTAGCACATATAAGTATTCAAGCACCAGGATAGGAGAAGAACATTCGTGGACATAAATACGAAAAAAAATGAAAATATGAAAAGAAAAACAAAGTGTCTCAGTCTTTCTGTCTATCTCTATTTCCAGAGGAGCCTCTCCAGGAAAGGAATGGATGTCTTGCCTGTTGCACAACATCTTAGAAAATCTTTACCTTTGCAGGGTGTAAAGCCCACACCAGCTCCCAGGCCAGGGGTTAGATGTCAGCACAGAGGCTTGACTTTAGCTCCCTTTTCCTCCATCTCCTGAATTCAAGTGGTCACTTTGCTTGCTTTCTGTCCCTTCCATAAGTATATCCAATGAAGGTCAGACAGTCTTGCAAGGGGAGGGGTCTGTGCAGAGTACACGAATCATTTATTTATATTTCAAAATCTTGCTAGGTGACTATGATAAGGCTGGAAAACAAGATTGCCCTTTCCTGCTACTATCAAGGAGTTCATGGTAGCTCGTGATGGTTCTACTTATCAAGAAGTGACCGTTGAGATAGCCAGAACAGCTCAGCAGCAATACTGGGCTATCCATTAGGCCCATCTCTCTAATCGGCCTCTCATTAGGCTTATACGTGGAGCACAAGAAAATTTACATTACTGCAATGCCATTAAAAATGAGTACCGTGGAGTTCACTTTGCTCATTTTGAATCTACCTGCCTGGTCTTTTTAGCTGCTATATCTGTCCCATCCCTTATATTTCCTATTAACTAAACCTCAATCTATATTCCTTTGAACTTGCATTTCAGTATGCCAGGATATATGCTAAAGGATATACATAACACTGTGATAGAATATACATAAGCATCTCTGTGTGCATGTGTGTGTAAATGCAATAGTCTGTGCATTTTTGGGTTAATATCCATGTGTTGCTCTATATCTAAGAAGATGCACATATGGGTAAGATGAGCCAAAAATAAAATTTAAGAAGCACTCTGGTAGGGATTCCAAAGCTAATACCTAAGAGTATATTTTAAAACCATTTGTGGTTTATGTTTATTTAAAGTTTTCCCCATTTATCAGATGAAAGAACTGAACTGTGGCTGAAACTGCCCCCCACCAGAGGCGGGGCACGATGGCGGAAGAGTAGGGTCCCCAAGTCACCCATCCCCACCAACTTACCTAGATAACTTTCAAATCATCCTGAAAACCTATGAATTTGGTCTGAGATTTAAAGAGAGAACAGCTGGAATGCTACAGTGAGAAGAGTTCACGCTTCTATCAAGGTACGAAGACGGAAAAAAATAAATAAAAAAGAAACTGGGCCCCATGTGCTTACTACTGGCAGCAGCAGGTGAGGCCACACCCCTGTGGACAGAATAAGAGGATTTGAAGGAATAATAAGTACAATTCTCAATTATCCTGAAAAGGTTTCTGGGTGAGGAGATGAAAGTTGGGTCCTAGACTGTGGGTAAGAATAGAATTACTTCTTTTTAGGCTCTGGTTCTCTTGGAAAGAGGCTCTGAGGAGACTAGCCATGCTACAGGGCTTTCCTACATAATGGATAGGATCTGGACTCTGCCATATACAACCAGGTCAGGAGCCGAGTGCACCCAATAAAAGGGAGGAAAGGAGGCTCATTGCTACTGTGCCATGATTAGGTTTGCCTACAGATTACAGAACACCCAAACACACACAAAGTCCAGAAGTGATTCCTCCAAGGATGCTGTGGTGACTTCCCCAAGTAATCAGTGACTCCACCTTCCTTCTGTTACACCATCCCTAGCATTTGGCTTCTAGCCTCAAGATCATCTCATGTTCCAATATGGTTGCCATAACCCATATCATCACACACTCATTTCAGGCAGCAAGGAGGGATAAAGGAAGCATCTCCCACTTTTACCAGCCCCTACAAGAAGCCTTCCCAGAAGTCCACTTCTACTGGGTTGGCCAGAAGTCAGTCTTGTGACCATACCTAGCTGCAAGAAAGGCTGGGAAAGATACCCTTCTAGCATGGTTCATACCATCTCAAATAAAACTGTTTTCCTGTAACAAAAGAAGAAGAGAATGGATATGAGTGGAAAATTTTTCTGCAGTATTAGGGCAGATGTGTGGCCTGTAGTACACTGCATAAGAATGGCTAGCTGCCAGCTGAAGGATGATTTTGGTGTATATTCCCTTTTCATTAGATCTTGGGCTGTAAAAAAAAAAAAAAAAAGTGACATTAAGTGCTACAATCTATTCTTCTATGTTGTGAGGTATTCAAGAAAGGGTCTGTGCCCACTCTTGGGCAGAGGGGAGAGCAGTACCCAGAGGCTGTGGGGGTTGATCACTGCAGTGACCTCAGATAACACTGGCTGTGCAGAACCACACAGAGCTTTCTGGAGCAGCAGAGTCCCTTTACGCTGAGAAATCCCGGATCTAAGTTGTCCTTACTGTACTGACTGTGTCCTTACTGGACACAAGCACAGCACCTTTTAGAGACTACCTGAGAAACATGAGAGGGTAGGAATACCTCAGAAGTGTGCCATTGTACCGATGAGAGTGAACTTTGTGCTGAGCTACGTATGTGATGTCATTTATAACCATGAACAGGTGAGCCTGGAGGTCATTTGAACGACCTCAAATAAAGGATGCATTTCAAAACTGTATGTTCTGTGCAGAAAGAATTGGTTAAGAAAATGTAGATACATGCATTTTAGACTAAATCCCAGCTTTTCTAAGCAAAAGTGATTGGTGCTCACTTTGGTAAGCTTGGTGATTTTCAAAGCGTGTTTTATGGAACTGTCTAGTTTTGTGGAGTACTTGAGAGACCAGAGGGAGGCCAAATAGGCTAGGCTTTGGTCCCCAAATATCACGTAGTTTACAACATATTCATATTTTTGCATTCTACATAACTTTTCATTTGAAAAATTATTTCCACTGCTCAAAAAATTAGAAATTCCTGACATTAGTATTAAACTTATTAATGGTGGTTATCTAATAAAGTTAGTCTCATTACCTTAAACACAGAAGAATTGCAGAAAAATTGAATAAGAGGACATGGATGTATTATACCTACTCTTCTGGGAAAAAAAATTCCCAGGACACCTGGGTGGCTCAGTCAGTTAAGTGCTGCCTTCTTGATTTCTGCTCAGGTCATGATCTCAGGGTCCTGGGATTGAGCCAGGCTCCGTGCTCAGTGGGAATTGAGAATTCTCTTTCTCCTCTCCCTTTGCCCCTCCTCCTTCTCACACTCTCTAAAAATAAATAAACAAATCTTAAAAAAAAAAAATCCAGGATGCCTGTGTGGCTCAGTGCTTAAGCGTCTGCCTTCAGCTCAGGACATAATCCCGGGGTCCTGGGATCGAGTCCTGCATCAGTTTCCTTGTGTGGAGTCTGCTTCTCCCTCTGCCTGTATCTCTGCCTCTCTTTCTGTGTCTCTCATGAATAAATAAATAAAATCTAAAAAAAAAAAAAAAAATCCCAGCCTAAACAACATACATTGAGATTTGTCACCATGATTTAGGTATGAAAGAGGTTTCCAGACATGATCAACTACAACATTTAGGAAGAGAGAAAGGGATTCTACATGATGACAAGCTTTGAAAACTTCATTTATCCATCTGGAAAGATGAAAGTAGTGGTGGAGGGAAAGGATGGATGGGTGGAGTGTGCAATAAAAATCTGATTAAAGTTTTCTAAGTACTGGAGGATAAAGAAATGGAGAATCATAGATTCTTTAACCAAATTCTGGAATACCAGACTGGAGTACCTTGAGTTTGAAATAGGCAGATATACATCAAATTAAAGGAAGTGCCACTCCTTCCATACAGGATGAAAATACAAATTGGATGCAGAAAAGATTGAGATATATTGTGGACCACATGAGTTCTTCAGGCTCTTGGGGCCCCGTAATAGGAAATTATAACCTACAAATGTCTTATGGTTCATCCTAACCTTTTGAGCCATGTTTTTCAGGTAATCATGACTTTCCACATATAATCCCATCATTCTAGTTTCTGATTCATATACTAGTCTGGGAGGACCATGGACTGACATGGATTATTATGAGTGTTTACATAATGGGGAGTACTGGCATTTCCTCTACAGCCAAGTTTCCTAAAGCAATGAGATATAATGTCAATCAAAGCTCAAAGTATAGTACACATACTGCTGCTACTCTCAACTTAAGAACATATGCCTGCTTTGCTTGGTTGGCATTATGCTTTGTTCATCATAACACAGATGATAATTACGACAAGCAAGTACTTATGTCATGCTATGTTAGAAAGAGTGATTTTAGTAATCTCTACATACAGGCCATTACTCCTGATTAAAAGTGAAATATCACACTGAATGCTTTGCACAATGAATTAAGATAGTATAGTATATACAGACTGCTTTTTATTAAAACTATATTTATCACTGAAATTCTGCTTTAGTAAAAATATCAACTTTGTTACTGCCCAATCCAAGACTCCATCTTCTAGCACTTCATTTCCTTCTAAAACAGCAGGATTGGGGCACAGGAGGTCACCTAAGAATGCAATCATTGCCTGACAACAGAGCTAACTGTAATTGGGAGCTTTGAGTAGGCAGCTTATCATAATCAGCAGCAGGAGATGTGATTCAGGCTACTTTAGAGAGATATGAGCCATCCCCTTAAGACAGAGTCTGCTCTAATACTGTGAGAAGTGTGGCCCTTCACAGAAAAGACGGGGATTGCTGTTGAATTGAAAAGCTGCAAGTGACCTTCCAAGGTCATCTAGTTCATCCCCTTCAGGCAGAAACCCTTAGAACCCATAGTAATTTGATGATAAGGCTGCCTGAGACAGGGTGCATGCATTCCAGAATCACTCCAACATTAAGAACTTCACTGCCACAAAATTCCTCTTGGGTTTAATACAATTCTCCATGCTATGGCTAATTTGCTTTTGTTTTTGTTTTCTATTTTTTTTTTTTTTTTTCCTGAGAGACAAATAGGCTGGAAGACTAAGGAACCAAAGGAACACAACCTGCCTAAAGTTGGTGAATTCAAATCTAGACAGCTCATTCTGTATCCATTCCTTCCCCAAGATCTAAAGAACAGCAAATGCTTTTCTTGGCAGGCAAAGGGCACTGGCAGGAGGCAGCTGGTCTACCTGTTTGTGGATAACTAAAATCCTTTAAGGCTCGGGGTACAATACACTGGGGAATCATTTGCTAGTGCCAACCAAAAAAGAAAGAAAAGGGTAGAAAAAAGAGGAGGGAGAGCAGCAATTTTAAAAAGTATACAAAAATACTGAGCTACGTGGGTCTGAGCATGAGGGTGAGCAGGAGGTCTCTTTTTCACCCAGGTAATGATTGTATGAGCTCCATAAGGAGATGGTTAAATCAAACACCGAGATGACTGCTCTTAAGAGGGGAAAAATATGTCAATCACACTTTGCCTTTGACACAAGGAAATTCCTTGAAACTGAGAATGGAGAGTAGAAGGGAGGGAGAATGTCTCCTGATGTGGGTGGCCAGGAAACTGGGGGCCAGAAAAGCATGAGAGGAGAGAGGGAGAAAGAGACAGAGAGGGAAAAAAACACAAGATTGAATTCTAATCAAAATGCTATGAGGCGTTCACACCAGGCCTTGAGAGAATATTAACAAGGTTACCCGAGGGGGGGCCTTTAGCCCCAGGAATTATTAGTGAATATGGAATTATATTTGCACAAACATTACCAGATGCAAGGAGCTAAATGTCCTACAGATGTGGAAGGAGCAGCGTATGTTCCAAATAGGCAGCAGCTTTATTTGTTTTACCCTTCTTATAAGAGGCTGGGTAGCACGTTTCTGAGGGGTTACATTTCTGGAATCACCACCCTACCACTAGGCCCCCATTTTTCTGCCGCAGCTTGCACCAGCTTCAAAAGTATCTCAGCCCAGGACCACATAAAGTGAGACAGGTTTGACAAACTTACCAGCTTACCTCTACCACCTCCAGCTATCATAATGCACTAAGGATCCTGGTGCTTCAAGAAGGGATTTTCTGAAAGATGAAAGAGTTCAGAGTCAGGTAAATCATGGTGATTTCAAAGAGGAGTTGTGAACTCAAATGTAACCAGCTGATGTTGGTAGGGGTAGGGGAAAACCCAGAAAAATTCAGGAAAAACAAAGTTTCCTTCTGATATGCCACCATAACATCCTCAAGACTCAGTTTAATCTAGATTCACCACTGCTGAAGGAGACATATCTGTGTTTAGACAAGTTGTTGCCTTTCAGCATCTCCTGAATTTGTAACCCCAAATCTCTACCACCACCTTGCTCACTTTGAGTAATATTTGCCAGTATGAGGAACGGAACTGTTCAGCACACTCATATGGCACATGGAGGTGGTTGACCATGAAGCTAATGGCACAAGACCCTTCCAAGGCCCTGGTAGGAGCTCTACACTGTGTGGACATGGGTATGTTTTTGTAAAGTTCACAAAATTAAAGTATTTAACACTAATTTGTTAATTGGTAACTGCCTTCCCCTCTGCCATACCTGCCTTTGTGTAGGTTGGCTTTGGAGTTGAGTTGAAGATACAGTTAGCTTGAATGGCATGGGGTGTATTATGTAATTTATATCACTTTTGTGTATAGTTGATGCTAGTCACTGGACTGTAGGAATGTATTTCAAAACTCATATCATCATCTGTTCACTTAGTGAGCTGGAGACTCAGGGTGCATCATGCTGCGGTATGAGTGCATTCTGCAATGCCCAGCCTGAGAATAGGAAGACAGAAGAGGAGAAACAAGAGTTGAAATGTACAGAGCAGAAACTAGCCCATGAAAGATTACCTACATTTTACAACTCTTTCATGAAAAGCCTTGATAGAACTTTTCCCAAATTTGCCAACAATTATAAATTTTTGCATGACATTATAAGCAAGTTGTGATGCTTAAAAAAATTGTTGTAAACTATCAATAATAAAAAACAAATTTTGACCAACTATATTAGAGGAAAGTTAAAATATGTTTTTTTTCCTATATATATTACAGATTTGGTCACATGAAGAGGCCATCAGAATATACAGCACACACACATATATATATCTGTAATGCATATGTGTACACACACACAAAACAGGTATTTCAGGTAGCTAATAAAACATCATGTTGCTTTCCTGGATTTTGTGATGTTTGTAGTATTTGTCAGTTTCTTGTGTTTTTTTTAAAGTGATTTCTTTTCTTATTCTAAGTAAATATTTGCTTTAGTATCTAATTTTATAATTAGACTTGCATATTCTTTTTCTTAAAGAAAGCCTCCAATATTGTATAAGCTTTAGACCCAATATAACCTAAATTTGCTTCTGGTGCTATGCACCATGTAAACAACCATTTTTTTCTTATTTCACTCATCAACTTATAAGGTTGGTCTTGATGATAGTATTTTAGAAAAGAGGAACCCAAGATGTTTAGTCATGGTTTCTAAATGGATTTGAATTCAGGGTCTGTTTTATGCCCAAGGAAGTAGATTAGTCCCAGCCCTAACTGTATTCCCTACCCCCACCCATGGGCATGCTGAGTTCTAACGTGATCTTTCTGTGCTCAATCTAGTTTTTTTTTTTTTTCAAAATTTTTATTTAAATTCAATTTGCCAATGTAATGTATAGCTCCCAGTGCTCATCTCATCAAGTGCTCTCCTTAGTGCCCATCACCCAGTTACCCCAACACCCCCTCCCCTTCTGAAACCCTTTGTTTGTTTCCCAGAGTTAGGAGTGTCTCAGGGTTTGTCCTCCTTTCTAATTTTTCCCCACTCAGTTTCTAGTTTGGTTTAAAAGGCTTCCTCTGAAACCTTTTCGTCTCCCACTCTAACCCATCTGCCCCCTGAACTACCTCATTGTTAATAGATCTGAAAGATCTCACTGCCAGAAAACTTTCCTTCAGTTCCTCTCCATTACTATGAAATGTGCCCTGTGGATCTCTTGGTCAACACCTTGTGATGTTTGACAATTTTTTGGCGGTGTTTACACTCCATAAAAAGAAACAGGAAAGATATTTCAATTCATCTGGGTGGAAGGACATACTGTCTCTCAAATCTTACTTTTTTCATTAGAATTCAAAACACACCTCCTCCAGGAAGCTTATCACATTAGTTTCAGGCAGCAAAATCCCCATGCAATCCCCTCAAAGTCCTTTTATAACTTACTACTGGCTATTCACAACTAAATGGGATGTGTTTGCTTATATTCTCTTTCTTATAGAAAACTCAAGATTAGGAACGCCTGTGTGGCTCAGTGGTTGAGTGTCTGCCTTCAGCTCAGGGCATGATCCCTGGGGTCTGGGATTGAATCCTGCATCAGATTCCCTGCATGGAGCCTGCTTCTTCCTCTGCCTGTGTCTCTGCTTCTCTCTGTGTCTTTCATGAATAAATAAATAAAATCTTAAAAAAAAGAAAAGAAAAGAAAACTCAAGATTAGCAATGCTTTACAATCTTTACTACTTAAACTTAAATGCATATTTGGACTCCAAAATTTTTGTGGGAACTCAGTAAAAGGTTCATATTATATGAAAGGAAGTGAAGTCTGTTTTTTTCTCCAGTACACCTCGGGTATCGATCATGTTGCTTCCAAAATGAAAAATATGCAAGTTCGTTTTGTGTAAAAACAGAAAACCTCACTTCTGTGGTGAAACAAAAGCTCATCAGATGCTTGGCTTGGTTCCCCCAAATTCTAATGCATGGCTTTAACTCTTTCAGTGGGTAATAGTGGCTAACAAAAATGCTTCAGTTTCTCTATCTGTGAAATAAGAATTGTGCTATTTCTTTCCCATTTACTTTACAAAAGTCTCATGGGGAACAAGAGTTAAATGATTAATGACTTAAAGCCCTTAGGCAAACACGAAATGCTTAATAAAAATAATCCCTCATTGCTACAGTGATAGGCACCAGTGACCTGATGCTAAACCTTGACAGAAATGGAAGGCAATTCAGATAAACTTTGGGCCCCAGCCATGAATATGGGCTTCTTTTCCCTTGGTGATGGCAATCTGGGCTCATGTTCCTTGATTTCCTCCACTGACCAGACCCTGCTTATGGCCCCACCAGGCTGAAGCTCAAACCCCAAGTTATATGAAATCTAGCTTCCTCATTACAGAGGAGCAACATGTAGAAGACCATAAAATGCACTATTGTGAGGTCAAAATAATTATATCCTCCTCCTTTCAGGAAGAATATGCCTGCTCAGCCCATACCACATTATTTAGAAAACTATTTGAGATCAAAAATCCATTTTTCATTGAGTTTAGGCCCTTCCTAAGAGTAGCCCTTGCATAACTCTGGAAAGAGTCTCTGAGTGAATGTTTCCTGTCATGACTGAAAGAACTAGAGTGTGCTTGAGGAATAAGTATATCTCTATTGGCAGAAATTGTAAGGTTGTTTTAAAAGAAAACAAGGATTCTGGCATATGTTTAGTTTACTGTGTTTATTGAACATAATCTGTTCCTGGTTTTCAGGTATAATAAAGTCACATGAAATCATCCTGGACTCAAATCTGATCCATGAGTAAATTCCAAAATCTCAAGGTGCAGGCTTCCTCAACCTATTCTGTAGCACATTGGACTGTCTTGTCCTAAAGTGGCTTTTTAAAAATCCTCTTCTTTAAGAGAATGAAAGAAAATAAGAGAGTTCCTCTTAGAGAAAAGAACCACTAAGCTTTGTCATCTTTCATGAAGCAGAGGACAAAGCAGTACAAAGAGCTAGGACTTTGGAATCAGTCAGACCTGGGTTTAGACTCTCAATAGTATCAGTTACTAGCTGTGGGACCTTGAACAAGATAAATCTTCCTTGAACCATTTCCTTGCTTATAAAGAGGGACAAAATCTCTAATTCATAGAGCAATAGTGAAGACTAAATTAGATATTGTATAACATGCCTGGGAGAACACCTAATTTGCAGTAGACAGTTAATATATAAAAGCTAATCATAATCATAAGAATGAAAATAATATATTCCTGGACTACCCATATATCAACAAACGGCCTTGAGTATCAATATGCTGGGTGCTATGGGAAAGAAAATACAATGATTTACACAAAATGAAACTTACTCTCAAAGATCTGACCATTTAGTTTCATTTTTGAAAATGTTGGTAGAATTATGTCTGCATATATTCTCTGCATTTGCTTAAAATATATGCCAATCATAGTATAGGTTCTTTAATTGTTCAGGTTATAACTGCTATACCACAATACACTTACTCCTCAGAAACACTGCATACCATAAAATTGCATGTTCAAATGAAAGGGAAATGGAGAGAAACATATCCAACTTTGTAACCAGAGCACTAACAAAAACAGTAATTATGAAGTGGGAGATAAGCCCAGGAAAGCAGATCAGCTGGAGGCTGCCTCAGGGGAAATTTAAAATGCATTAAAAAAAAATAATGTGTGATTTCTGTTTCTGGTGGAGAGGATATACCAGAGACTAGATTTATCAAAAATAAAAGACTGGACAAATGTATGAAATAATGGCTCTCAAGACTATTGGAAATAAGCAGTAAAGGTCAATGGTCTGGGAGTGATGGAAAAAGAACAAGGTGAACCCTAGGCTTGCCTAGCTTACTGCTTGAAGAGACTTTACGGACAGTGACATACAGAGAAGTACTTGGTGGTCTCCCTGACTTGAGGATATGGAGCTGGGCATCCAGGTAAGCCAATGTGCCTAGAATTCTCATCATAGAGAACCAGAGATGAGAAAATTGCGGAAGACCTGAGGTCTGCAGTGGGTGCCCTTCATGGTTTTAGTCTATAACTGATCAGTCATGTGAGTAGGGAAACTACCCGAGATTACAGAACGAACAACTTTATAGGATAAGAACAAGCTGTCCCAGGGTTCATACAGTGCCAGAACAGTAGCCATTCCCATTACCCAGAGTAGAAAAACCTCATGACTCATGAGGCTGAGGTTAGTAATAAGAAGGTTCCTACCTCAGCAGTGGGGAAAAACTAACCCTAGGTTAAATATTGTTCTGGTCCCACCAAACACACCTAAAAGGAAGACCTAAAGGTATCAAACTGCTTGTAGATAATTTAGCTATAATCCAGAAAAAAGTTTTATAATACTTTTAATAATATAAAAATATCCACTATCTCATAAGATAAAATTCATAGTGTTGGGCATTTAATAAAAAAATGACCAGGCATGTCAAGAATTGCTAAAATAAAACCCATAATGAGGAGGGGAAAAAAACAATTAAAAAATACCCCCAAATGACCTAGATGGTAGCATTACTAAACAAAGACAGTAAAACTGTAATGATATATGCATTCCATGTGTTCAAAAAACTAGAATATTGAACATCTTAAAAAAGATATGAAAGGTTTTTTTAATTGAACTTCTACAGGTGATAATAAACATGTCTGAAAAGAAAACTGCATTGGATGGGATTAACAGCAGATGAAACATCATGGAAGGAAAGATGAGTGAATGTGGAGACACAGAAATAGAAACTATCCAAATTGATGCACAAAAGATTAAAAAGAAGAAGAATAAGAAAGAAATGTTATTGAACCATGGGACAACTTTAAGCAGCCAAGTATGTGTGAAATTGGAGCTATGAAAGGAAAGTGGGGTGGAGGGAGGTACAAAATATTTGAAAAACAAATGTCTGAAGTATTTTCAAATTTGGTAAAAAAAATATAAATCCATAGTTCTGAAAAACTCAATGGATTTCAAGCACAAGAAATATGAAGGAAAAGACCCTAATTATAATCAAATTACTTAAAACTTGTAATAAAGGGAAAATCTTAGAAGAAGCCCAAGCCAGATGACACTTTATGCACAGAGATATAGCAGTAAGGATGATACAGAGTTTTGTCAGATGTTATGCAAGTGAGACGCTATTGTAGAACAATTTAAAGTATTCACAGAAAACAAATTTAAAGAAAATCTACAGGTGATCATCTCAATAGACAGAGGAAAAAGCATTTGACAAACTTCCAAATCCAGTTTTGATTTTTGAAAAAAGTTTCAGCAAACTAAGAATAGAAGAAAACTTTCTCAACTTGATAAATAGCATCTACAAAGAAATCTATAGCTGAAGTTATACTTAATGGTGAAAGACTAAATGCTTTTCCTTCAAAATCAGGAATAAGTAAAAGATGTCTGCTGGACTACTTCTACTGAACATTACACTGGTTCTGGCTAGTACAATAGGAAGAAAAAGAAATAAATGATGTCCACTTGGGAAGAAAGATGTAAAATTGTCTTTATTCATGGATGACATTGTCTATGCAGAAAATCCTAGGGAAGTTACAAAAAAGCTACTAAAACAAATTAGTAAGTTTAGCAAGCTTGGAAGACACGAGATCAATATAAAAAATAAAATCGCATCTCTTTGTACCAACAACAATTAGAAATTTTAAAATACCATTTACAATAGCATCAAAAATGTGAAATAGGGGTAAATCCAACAAAAGATGTTTAATATTTGTATACTGCAAACTACAAAATATTACTGAGAGAAACTTGAAAATACCTAAGTAAATGGAGCAATATACTGCATCCATGGATCAGAAGTTCCAAAATTGTCAACATGGTAGTTCTCTCCAAATTGATAGATTCAATGTTTTCCCAATCAGAATAGCCCCAGGTTTTTTTTTTTGCAGAATTTGACAAGATGATTTGAAAATTTATATGAAATTGACAAGGCTCTAGAATACTTACAACACTTTGAAAAGGCAGGACAAAGTTGAAGTACTTAACACTACCTGACTTCAAGACATACTGATAAGCCATGGTGATCGAGACATTATAGTATTGGTGTCAAGGAAGACAAATAGATCTATGGAACAGCATAGAGAGGCCAGAGATAGATCCATACACATATAGTCCATTTATTTTATTTTAAAGATTTATTTGTTAGAGAGAGAGAGAGAGAAAGAGAGAGAGTCGGGGTGGGGACAGAGGGGGAAAGAATCCTCAAGTAGACTCCCTGATTGAGATCATGACCTGAGCTGAAATCGAGAGTCAGCCGTTTAACCAGCTGAGTCACCCAGGTGCCCTATGTATAGTTCCCTGATTTTTGACCAAGGTGCAAAGGCAACTAAGAACAGAAAAGATAGTCTTTCCATAAATAGTGCTCGCACAATGTTATATTCATATGCAAAGAAATTACCTTTGATTCATACTCAAAAAGATACTAAAATTAACTCAATATAGACCACACATCAAAATGTGAAACTTAAAATTATAAAACAACATGAAATTATTTATTTGTTGAACCATTTGATGTAAGTTACAGTATCATGACATTTCAACTCTGAGTACTTTAGCATATATCTGAAAAATTAAATGATTATATTATCTTTACATATTACTGCTATTACACCAGTAGAGTTAACACTGCTATAATATTACCTAATATAGAATCCATACTCAGATTTTCTCAGTTATCCCAAAAATATCCTTTCCTTGTTATCCTTTTTTCAATCCAGGATCAAACCAAGGTTTATGACTGCATTTAGCTTCCATATCTTTTTATCTCCCATATTCTCAAATAGTCCCCTCTCCCGAGTCTTTAAACACTTTTATGATATTGACATTTTTCAAAAGCCCATCCCAGTAGTCTTGAAGGATATTTAACAATCTGGATTCTCATATAGGTTCTTCAAAATTTGATATAATTTAAATATTTTGTACAGGTATACTATATAAGCGGTGTTGTACACTATCCTGCTGTATCACAACAGCAATACCTAATGTCATTTGTCTCATCGGTGATGCTAAGTTTAATCACTTGGTTGAGTGGCATATGCTGAATTTATTAATTGTAAAGATATCTTTTCTCTTTGCAATTAATAAGCAATCTATGATGTAGTATTTTGAGATATATGAATACTGTGCTTTCAAATAGTTCACCATTGACAATCTTTTCTTTTTAGTCTTTTGTTTTTTAATTGAGATATAATTGATATATAACATTATATTTGTTTTGGGTGTACAACATAATGATTCAACATACGTATATATTGTGAAATAATCCCATAATAAGTCTAGTTAAGAACCACTATTGATCTTTATCTGCATCATTTATTGCATTGGTGGTTGGAAAATGGTAAATTTGTAATTTTATCATCCTTTCTGTATAATTAGTTGGCATTCTTCTGTAAAGAAGAGCTTTCCTCCCTCCTCCTGCCTTGCTTTTTAAATTTGTTTTTAGTATCACTACGGACATAGGGACTTTAAAAAATTCAAAGTGTTATATGTCATCATAATATATAATGTGGGCAGCCCGGGTGGCTCAGCAGTTTAGTGCCACCTTCAGCCCAGGGCCTGATCCTGGAGACCCGGGATCGAGTCCCATGTTGGGATCCCTGTGTGGAGCCTGCTTCTCCCTCTGCTTGTGTCTCTGTCTCTCTCTCTCTCTCTCTCTCTCTCTGTCTGTCTCTTACAAATGAATAAATAAATAAAATCTTAAAAAAATAATATATAATGTAATATATTATTAATGTATGATATGTTATTATATGATATATATGTTAATATATATTATTCTTTGGGATGCTCAAATTGTCTCAAATGTGGCCATTGGCAGCTTCTTCAGGACTGTTTCTGTGCCCTTTAGACATGCCTTTTTTAGTCTTTGAACACTCTTGATTTAATTTCTGATACTATATATTTTGGGTTCATCTTGTGCTTCCCCTGCTCTAAACTTAGAACTGGCCATGTGCTCAGGGAGTTGTGTCATTTTTAGTAAAGAATAGTATTTAGAAAGCAAGACCTAATATTCAGGTGCACCCACTGCTACCGACACAGAGTTCATAATGGTGTCCTCGAATATCAGTGTCCTTCCTTGCCTTTCCCCATTGTATATTTATCTTAAACAGGAAGAACCCGAGTTCCTAAGTATCTCAACATATTTTTGCTTTTGCTCTATCCTACAACACAAATAAAGTAATTTCAGTACTCCAATATCAATCCTAATAACAAACCTAAATTCTAGAGTTTGTTACAGCTTTTTTGATCCGTAGAATATATTCCATTCAGGTTACTTTGTACAAAAGTTACCTTAATTCTGTTAACCTGCATGGTTATATTATCAGTTTGACAAACGGTTAGGTTTATTTTTTTCTGGTTGTATTCACTTTCAGGGTTTGCTTCTTTTAGTCTTTTCAATTTAATTTATTTTTGAATTTGTTTTTTTAATAAATGTTTTATTTATTTATGATAGTCACATACACACACACACACACACAGAGAGAGAGAGAGAGAGAGAGAGAGAGAGAGGCAGAGACACAGGCAGAGGGAGAAGCAGGCTCCATGCACCGGGAGCCCGACGTGGGATTCGATCCCGGGTCTCTAGGATCACGCCCTGGGCCAAAGGCAGGCGCTAAACCGCTGCGCCACCCAGGGATCCCTATTTTTGAATTTGTAAAACATTTACTCAAAGATTCAAACTACATAAAAAGATAGACACAGGGATACCATGCCCCCTCCCCATCTTATCTAGCTCATTACCTGTCCCTTATCTCCACCCACTCAAGGTTACTGGTGGGTAGCCTATCATTTTGGATTTGTCCTTCCTGTGTTTATTTCTTACAAAAATATTTTTATTTATCCTTCTAACACAAAGGTTAACATATTACAGAAACTCTGTTGCAACTTGCTTTTTTTTTTCTTTTACTTAAGAGTATATCCTGGAAATCATTTTATATCAGGTCACAGAGGTCTTCCTCACTGTTCTTTATAGCTGCATCATACCCACTGTGTGGCTATACCATAGTTGACTAGTCTCCAGTGGAAGGGAATTAAGTTATTTCCATTTTTATTGCTCTCATAAATATTATCACAATGAAAAATTTTAATTATGTTGTTTCCCTTTTATGTGTCCAAGACTGTATTAGTTTGCTAGGGCTACCATAACAAAATACTATAGACTGAGTAGCTTAAACAACAGAAATTTATTTTTTCACAGTTCTAGAGACTAGTAATCCAAAATCAAGGTGCCAGCAAGTTTAGTTTCTTCTGAGGCCTCTCTCCTTGGCTTGCATATGGTTACCCTCTTGCTGTGTGCTCATGTGATCTTTCCTTTTATTGTGTATTGTCCATGTCCAAATCTCCCTTCTTATAAGGGCACCAGTCATTTTGGATTAGGGTGCACACATACAACCTCATTTTGCCTTAATTACTTCTTTAAAGGTCCTATCTGCAAACACAATCACATTCTGGAGTACTGAGCATGAAGACTTCAACGTATGAATTTGGGAGGGGACACAATTCAGCCCATAACCAAGAATAAGTGCTAGAATTGTCAAATTCCACTTCACTGGGTTTATACAATTCTACATTACCATTAGCGATTAAGCACTTATTTTTAAATTTCTTAAAATACAGCAAAAAGAACTACTGCTTAGCAGCAGGCACACTAAGAGTTTTTCCTTTCGCACTGAAGGCTATAGTTGTTTTTTTTTTTTTTTAATTAACTTTTATTGGTGTTTAATTTACCAACATACAGAAAAACACCCAGTGCTCATCCCGTCAAGTGTCCACCTCAGTGCCCGTCACCCATTGAAGGCTATAGTTTTAATCCTTCTATTCCTGCTGTGCTTGCCCAGGATAATCATGTTTGAGTTCCACAAATTCCATTTTATGTTGACATTATTTTCCTGTTTACTCTTTGCATCTGAGATAGTGAATGTTATGGAAACATCTTTTGTCTTTAAAGTCCACCAGACAGGACTTTACATTTTTGTGACTCAGATTTTTCCCCCTCGAATCTGGATATTGTTTTGCAAAGAATTCCTGCCCAGAAAAACTTCTCTACAGTAATGATTCTGAGGGTGGGATACTAAAGAAAATGTCTACACATGGGCATAGATCCAAGTTTTCCAGTCTGTGTGAAAAAAAGAGGAATTGAGCACACTATTCCAGAAGAATTTAAAACAAGAAGTGCAGATTGTATTGTCCTTAGGGTGTAAGAGAGGAAAATGAAGTGCAGTAATTGACCATTGTACCTTGCAGGGTAGGTGTATCCTGTAAAAATCAATTCTCATTCTAGGGCTGTGATCTCATGGGGGAGATAGTAACATTGTTAGAGATTTATAGCTATCTCTAGCCTCCTGCATCTGTTACCACAGGGTTACTTCCCCAGTGCTCATCCATAGGTAGGCAGCCAATAAGGCATATTCCTTTCCCCTCTATGAGCCTGCCTTATCAGAGCTCTGTCTCTAACTACCCCCTCCTGTGGTCCTCTTTTGATGAATGGTCTGGTGTTCTGGGATATAATTTGCAAGTAGAATCTTATTCCCCAGTTACAAACAAGTAATCTAAATATCTTTAATCTTTTTTAATTACAAAAGGAAACATAATTATATCATGTTTACATAGTACAGATGTCTGCGAAAGCAAAAAGTGAAAGTCTCTCCCTGAACCCAGGGGTAACAAATTTCCAGCCATGGAAACAGTTGGGAAACACACTCTCATGCATTGTTGCTGAGTGTATACATTGGTTAATAAGTTGGAGGCTAAATTGGGAGATAATTATCAAAATGTAAATACATGTAATCTCAGAATTAGCCATTCCACTTTTAGAAGTTTACCCTGCAGATACTAGATTTATTTTCTTATGTGCGCAAGTATATATTTACAAAGGTGTTCACTGAAGTGTTGTTTGCAATAGCAATGATTGAAAAACAATCCAAATGTCAACCAAAAAGAGATTGTATAAACAAATAATGATACTTTCATTTGTGGAATACTATGAAGCTTGCAATTTTCTTTTAAACTGAAGTATAGGGACTCCTGGGTGGCTCAGCAGTTGAGCGCCTGCCTTCAGCCCAGGGCGTGATCCTGGGGTCATGGGATCGAGTCCCACATCAGGCTCTCTGCATGGAGTCTGCTTCTCTCTTTGTCTATATCTCTGCCTCTCTCTCTGTGTGTGTGTCTCTCATGAATAAATAAATAAAATCTTAGAAATAAAATAAAATAAAATAAACTGAAGTTTAGATGTTTACTGATATGTAAAGAGGTTTAAGACACAATAAGGGAAAAACACTAAGTTATAGAACCTGTACAAAGGAAAGCATGTGGCTGTTTGTAACATCTTTGTAATATGCATAGACTTCTTCAGGAGGGATGCAAAACCAATGGTTAACAGTGTTTCTTTTGGCAGTGGAGTCTAGGGGTGAGATATTGAAGAACAGAACATTTACTTCTTGTTTTTGTATTTTTCTTTGTATTTTGATTTTTTTAGTTACCATGTACATGTATTCTTTATAAAATAGGACTGGAACAAAAATAGATACATAGACCAATGGAACCAGAAATAAACCCACACTTATATGGTCAACTAATCCACAACAAAGGAAGCAAGAATATACAATGTTAAAAAGACAGTCTCTTCAACAAATGGTCCTGGGAAAACTGGACAGCATCATGGAAAAGAATGGAACTGGACACTTTCTTATGCTATACACAAAAACAAACTCAAAATGGATTAAAGATCTAAATGTGAGACCTGAAACCGTAACACAGAAGAACACGTAGGCAGTGATTTCTTTGATGTCAGGCATAGAAACATTTTTTTAGATAAGTTTCCTAAGGCAAGGGAAACAAGAGCAAAAGTAAGTTATTGGGACCACACCAAAACATAAATTTTTGCAAAGTGAAGGAAATAATCCACAAAACAAAAGGCAACCTGGGAAAAGATTATTTGCGAATGCCGTATCAAATAAGGGGCTAATATTCAAAATATAGAGAGAACTCATACAACTCAACACTAAAAAAATAAGACGGCAACAACAACAACAACAAAACCAAATAATCTGAATAAAATGGGCAGAGGACCTGAATAGACACTTACCCAAAGAAGCTATCCAGATGGCCAACAGACACATGAAAAGATGCTCAAAGTCATCATTAGGGAAATGCAAACTAAAACCAATAATATATCACGTGTCTGTTAGAATGGCTAAAAATAAAAGACACAGGAAATAAGTGTTGGTGAGGATGTGGAGAAAAAGGAACTCTAGTGCACTGTTGGTGGGGGTGTGAACTGGTGCAGCCTCTGTGGAACAGTATGACGATTCCTCAAAAAGTTAAAAATATAAATACCATATGATCCAATAATTCCACTACTGGGTATTTACCCAAAGAAAATGAGAACACTAACTTAAAAAGATCTGTGCACCCCTATGTTTATTGCAGCATTATCTATAATCGCCAAGATAGGGAAGCAACCAAGTGTCCATCCATAGATGAATGGACAAATGTGGTGTGTATGAAATATTACTCAGAATGAAATCTTGCCATTTGCTACAACATGGATGCACCTACATAGAGAGTATAATGCTAAGTGAAATAAGTCAGTCAGAGAAAGAAAAATACCATATGATTTCACTCATATGTAGGATTTAATTTAAAAAACAACTGAACAAAGAAAAAAAGAGACAAAAAGTAGACTCCTATATACAGAGAACAAACTTATCAGAGGGGAGGTGAGTGGGGGGATGGGCAAAGTAGGTAAGAGGATAAATACACTTATCTTGAACACTGAGAAGGGTATAGAATTGTTGAATCATATTGTACACCTGAAACTAATGTAACATTGTATGTTAATTATATTTCAATAAAAAAAGTAGCAGGAGAAAAAAAATATGTAACTCACTTCTATAGCTCTTCTGGGGAAGAAAGTCGAAAAGCAAAGAAAAAAAATGTTAAATAGTATTTCAAGTAAACAACTTCCATGTTCTTGGACATAACTCCTACTTATAGTTCCCTGTGAAGTAAATCATAATGCATTTGTTTTCCACTGTCCCCTGAAAATTTTCTTTTTTCTATGTCCTTCCTTTTCAGTAGCCATTCTACATCATGGAAGAGAATGGTTGAGTTTTGTCTAAGGTAGAGTAGAACTGGAAGGGAAAAGAAAAGCAAATTGGGCTTTGTCTTACATAGTTCTTCATTGTGTTTAATAATTCACACTTCACAGTGTGAATTGTTCTAGTAATTCTTGATTTTTTTTCAAATAAGTACCAGTCAAGTATTCCCCAGTAACAAAGTAACTAAGCATCCACATTTTCCAATTGTAATGCAATTTTGATATAGGAAAACTATTTCCTGGTCTCCAGGATTTAGAAAGTGAACATGTAACAAACAATTAGGAATGCTAGTATCATTGTCCGGGAGGCAGATGTTCTGCACTTCTCCATGCCAAGGGCCTCACTTCAAAGTTCTTGCTGTTTTCCTTTTTGCTTAAGCGTTACTTGGTGAGGCACTAGAACTCACTAGACTAAGGTTTCATGAAATGATATCTGACCATCCTGGACCTACAAAATCTTCACAGACCCACAGAAAGAAAAGTATCGGCTAACTGTCGTAGCTGGCCAAGATGAAAATCAGACGTTGGCAACACGGGATGGCAGGGCCACCAGTACTGTATTGTGAGAATTCACAGCTGTATCTCAGAGTTGCAGCATATGATGGTTGGCCATGTCATTCCACAGTACTGACATTTTCTAAAAGTATGGCATATGTAAATTAAAATGAAATGAATACTTAATTTCAATTTTAGAATATTTGGAAGTATTTTGCAATTCCCCTGGAGAGCTGCAGGCTCCTTGGACTGTTGCAAAGCCAGGGCTAGCAATCCCTGCCAGAGAAGACAACTGGCGTTAACTGCTTCTGAGAAGTCAGGAATGGTATGGCACCAGGATGTGTCACTGCCACTTGTTTGATCTGAATTTTAAAAATTAATAAACAGCTGACTTCCCTAAGTAGGTACCCCAACAGTGTTATTGTTCCAAGATTTCTGGAAACTGTATCACCAATTAAATAAAAGCAAGGCTTTCCTTGCTTTCCCTCACCATCCCTTACCAAATCCAGCAATGGAAAGCCATCTGCGCCCTGGCTAACCCCAGAACAGCCGAATGCTCTGTGCAACAAGTAACTACTCCTCCTACCATTCCCGAGTTCCATCCAAACACTGATGTCTGCTTAAGTCTGCACGTGACTGAGTACATAGGCAGTTTCTGCTGCAGTTGTGGGAAGGCAAAACTAACATCTGCAACCCACTTCAGAGTTTTCAAAGCTTTTTTCCCTCATCTATCCTGTGCTCTTTCTCATACACAACCACAAGTAAAAGGGCAACTCAAATATGGTTTTTGTTATGTATTCAACCTGCATCCCTGCTCAACCTGTCAAATCAGGCTGAAATGTCATTGGTGAGTATTTATTTGAGAATTGTCAAACATTTTTTTGCTTAGAAATTGTTGTGCCCAAGATTGTGAATCTGAGAAACCACCAAGGAGCCGATACTGATGCAAGCGCACGACAGTTTATTAGCAAGCTCCAGCTTGGGTCCAAGTATACCCGACACAGTGGAGCAGGGACTTGGACCCCGAAGTGGGTTACAGCTGGGTTTTTTATAGGCTGGTCTAGGGGATTTTCAGAAGGGGTGGAGGAATTTCTCAAGTTCTGTTTACATTCTGATATGGGGCTTTTAAGGGCATTGAGCTCTGTTCTCATTCTAATATGGGACTTTCTACCACGGGCGTGGACTCTGTTGTCTTTCTGATATGGGATTCCCTGCTGAGGACATTGAGGACATTCTGTAGTTTTTCCAGTAAAGTTCAGCTCTTATTCACAGGGGCCTAAGACGGCTGTACTTGTGCTAATGCTAAACTTTAGGTGGAATGGCTTTAATTTTTCTCGGCCTCCACAGAAATAATCAATTAAAACTGAAAATCATCTTCCAGCCTTTCAAAATGAGAGTTTGGCTTCAGATGTTTCAAAATTTGCCCAAACTAGCGCCTATATTGTAGACTCCCCGATTCAATGAAGTGACTATTCATTAAGCACTATCTGTGTGCAGAGTGTGTCCCAGGCAACCGCAAGCAAGACTGGTTGCTGCTCTAGCAGGATTTGAGGGGTGCGTGGAGAACACAGGCAGGAGACCGAATAGAGTATGAGAGACCTTGTAAAATATGGGAGCATGGGGTGACAAGGGAGTACCAGGAGGGATGCTAACCACATTTCGGAGAACATGTCTCGTGTGGCTTAAAAATAGATAACCATCACATCTTCACAGTATGTTAAGGAGAAACATACTGTTTGAATTACAGAAAGTGGTGTGAAAGCATCCTGTCTGGGGAAGGCAGATGAAAGCATGCATATTTACCCCTTGGCTTTGTCTGTGTTTGTCAGAAGCCCCTCCCTTATCTCATTGTGGCCTTGACTCCTCATGAGCTATACAGGATATTGGCTCTAAATAGATTCCTGGGAAAGGTCTGAAAATGCTGTGTCATGCCAGGGCGTGGGACACAGTGAGTAAAGGGACCAGGGGCAGACAGTTGGACTAGGGGAAAGGGCATCCACAGAACAGCTGGCTCTGGTTAGCAAAATAGCCAAGGCCAGGGCCAGGCAAGCCCAAAGGACCCAAACCATGGTAACAGACCACTCCACTGAGATGTTAGTTTTGGGATTCTCTCCTCGCCATCCCTTCCTCACCAATACTGTCTTCCAGGCAGGGTTAGATGTCCCCTCTGGCCTCCGGCAAAGCTCTGACTCCTTCCTAGTGCCACTTGCTTTCACGAGGGGCAATCCTCTTTTCACTTGTCACCCCTATTAAGCTCTAAGTGTAGTTAAGGAATTTTCTTTTATGTCCGGAGTCTGCCATAATGCCTGGTACAGAGTAACTCTCAAAAAATATTTGTTTCTATTTTTAAATTAAAAAAAAAATTGGAAGGGATCCCTGGGTGGTGCAGCGGTTTAGCGCCTGCCTTTGGCCCAGGGCGCGATCCTGGAGACCCGGGATCGAGTCCCACATTGGGCTCCCAGTGCATGGAGCCTGCTTCTCCCTCTGCCTGTGTCTCTGCCTCTCTCTCTCTCTCTATGACTATCATAAAAAAAAATAATAATAATAAAATAAAATAAAATAAATTGGAAATCCTCAAAGTAAAACATGCACGCACTTCATTCCACTGCTTTTTAAAAAGTGACATAAAGATGTAAATGTTCCCCTTTCATTTCCTTCCTTTTTCCTTTGCTAAAAGGGATATATCAATATTTACAATAAACATTGGTTGGGCCCATTAATAAATGAGTGAACATTTAATTAATAATATTAATCAAGTCAAAGAAGCCAAGAAGGATCAGTTCCCCATCTCAAGATTCTTAAATTCATTACATCTGCACAATGCCTTCTGCCGTGGTTCTGGGCATAGGAGGTAGGTATCACTAGAGCCCATCATTCTGTCTACCATGGAGCCCATGGGGCAGAGAGAGAGAAGATCTAAGTATTTACTAGTCTGGACTCTCCTAAGGAGCAGTTCAACCTCACTCACTCTCCTTCGGATCTTAGCTTCCTTATCTGTAAACTGGTGAAACTCATTCAACAAGTATGTTACTAACCATCTGCATTCTAAGGTTTAGAGATACAGAATAAAACAAAGTTCTCTGCGCCTGTGATGCTTACATTCTAGAGGAGGAGCAAATAAATTAGCATATGTTAGATGGTGATAAGTGTTGAGGACTGGTGAGGAAACCAGTACGTCCCAGGCAGAGCAAGATAAGGGGAAGGCAATGGGGAAAGAGGCCAGAAAGGGAGGCTGGGTTAGAGAATGTAGACCATTTGGGCCTTGTAGGTCTCGGTAAGGACTTCGAATTTTTTCCAAATTACATGTAAAGCTACTGGAGGGCTTTGAGGAGAAGAGTGATCATAATCTGACATACATTTTAATGGGTTGCTCTGGTTGCTAATTAAGAATAGACTGAAGGGTTCAAGGGAAGAAGAAGGCAGAGGTGTTGATACCTTACTCTCTTTAACCTCACTGTTCGGTACACCTTATTCGTGTGCATAGCCATGCTTCCCTTTTGCAGTCAGCCCTCCTAAGGGCATCCTGGTCCTCTTTCCAATTCAGAATTCCATTCCATCCCTCCTTCAAGAGTTCCTTGGTCCTCACCTCAGAACTGTAGGGGCACATGGGGAACTTGTTTTCCTTTGCCCTCATCTCTGGATGAGGGACCTGGGGTCCAGACCCTTAGGAAGCCTGTCCAAGGTCATACAAATAGCGGGGAGTAAAGCCAGGACTGCTTGTAAAGTACGATTCAAAGGAAATGAAAAGGTCTTGATACAAAGACGTTTTCCCTGAAATTCTTTTGCTGCTTGCAGTTTTCCTCATTAAATTGTGATCTTGAAAAGTGCAGAGAGTACCTTATTCAGCTTTGTATACTTGGCACCCAGCATGGTGCCTGGTACATGATAGACCCCAATAAGTATTTGCTTATGTGTAAATAATAGAATGTCAAGTCCTCAAGAGTCCATGTTTATATGTTATAAGCATCATATCTCCCCACCCCACTGCAGCCCACTGCCTCATGGTGTTAAATGTCAGACAATTAGAAAAGTCTAAGAATCTAAGAGATTTGAGCCTAGTGTTCTAGGAAGTGAGGCTGTAATATTTTAACAAGAGGTGTGGCACTGGGATTGGGGTGGGACCTTCCAAACACAGTAAAGGTCAGAACACAGTAAAGGTCAGAGCTAGAGACCCCTTCTTTTTCCTTCCCTCCTTGATCTCCAAGCAATTCTGGATAAGAAGAATAACAAGCTCTGAAAGGATGTTATTTTTCAAGGAGAAACCAGTCCTATTTTGCGTGAACTTCTGTGTCCTAGGCATGTGAGTCTTGCTCTTACTGAGGTGGTAACTGACAGTGACAGTATAATTGCTAAGTGTAGCCAGGGCTGATGGAGAAGCTGTGCGTGTCGATCAGGAGACAGGCCCTAGGAAGTGCATCCTTGTTCTGTCAGTGACTCTGTGGACTCATACTGAGTTATCTAGTTGCTAATATTTTTTTAAACGGGGGGACTTGAGTTCACACTACTATATGCATGCTCTAGAATGGCACCTACCGTGTTGTATTTTAATAAGATGACAAGAAATCTTCCCTGCAGTATTCATCTTCCCCAGGATGGGATCCACATCTTTATCCTCCGTGGATCTCAGTACTTTAGACAGTCCCTGGTTAATAGTAGGTGGTCAATAAGTATGGGAAAGAAGGAAGGAAGGATGGGAGGTGGGGGTCGGGAAGGAGTAAGGAAAGAATGTCAGCTTTTCAGTTCCTGAAAAGGAACTGAAGTTCCCGCTAAGTTTACAGAGTGGAACTAGGAAACTATAGCCAAGAAAAGGTGATACACGCGGTAACTCTAAGGAGTATCATATGTGGTGCCTGCAGTGACACAAGATTGCATTTTCAGTCCTTTAGTTTTAGGGGCACACAGTTAAATGATTTTTGAGTAAGTAAATAGTGTGAACAAAGTCATGGCACCTTTAGCCAACAAACTTTACAGTATCTGGTTCTCCCTCTCCTCTACCTCCTGGGTCTCTCCCTGGGCACTAGCTGCCAAACTGTGTCCCCACCCTAGAGATGCCTGTGATATTAGAACACTATTCCACCTTTCCTTCAAATTTACTATCTAATGATTTCCTCACTAACAATATGCTCTTCAAGATACTCACTTTTCAGTTTGATTCCTCCAACTCCAGATTATCCAAGACAGTTCCTGGGCCTCCCATACATTAACAGTGTGGAATAATAACTAATAGTTCTAATAATTATTATCAATAGCATAATAATCATTAATTATTAAGAATGTAATAATTAATAGTTAAAGAATCACTGAGGTCCCAGCTGGATCATCAATTAAAATGAGAGCATATTTCATCTTATCAAAGTACTGGGAGATTGTTGGTGAAAAATGACACACCTGCATGAGCATAAGTTTATTTAGTTAAGGGCTGGAAGGAATGCAGAGAATCAGCTGGTTCAATCACTCCCCCCCCCTTTTTTTTTTCCAGGTAAAAAGCAGGCTGAGAGGGTAAAGACTTTCCAGTGTCATTTTGCCAATTATAGCAGTGTGAGAAGTGGGTGTAAAATCCAGTGTTCTTTTCAGTACACCCATTGCCTACTGGAATACACTTCTCTCATTTCCCAGTGCTTCAACTCCCCTGATGGAAGTTGATCTTCTCAGATACAAAACTGATACGGACAGATCCTTGAGAAGAGACACTGGCAGACAGCCTGATGATGAATAGGGAGATGATGCAAGCACACGGGGTGAATCCAGAAATAAATCATATCTTCACATAGTGTTTACAGAAATTGCGTTTTGAATAATTTCCATAGAAATTATTTTACCCACCACAGGAATGTTTCTCTGTCCCCCAGGGATCTGGCCAAACAGAAAGAGAAGCAGAATGGAGGAAAAGCAGTAATTTATATTTATATATAAAGCATTAGCTGGAACCTAAGTAATAACCCTCAACTAATCAGAATATTTTATGCATTCTGCTTTTTAGTGGAAGGAGCAAACCACAAGAAAGCAGACATATATTAGAGATTTAAAAAATGCTTCCAGGGCTTATTTTAGACCTTAAATTTTTTTTGCCCCAATTCCCTGCACTATCTTTAAAATATCTCACTGCACATCTCCCTCTTCCTCCTCACGTGACCATTTGTCCATTTAATCAATTTGCCAATATTTATTGAGCCTTTCTCTCATGTCCCAAGTACTATGCTAGGTTGGAGATGAAAACATAGTCTCACCTTCAAATGCAGTGCCTGGGTAGAAAGTTATTCTAATAAGATCTAGATTTTTATCATTTTTTCAGAGTTCTATTCCTTGTTCTGTAAATGGATAGTAGCTCTGTACAGAATATTTCCATTTTGC